>NC_072790.1:142149365-142452396 GCF_028583425.1 Eublepharis macularius
GGGTGGCTGGGGCGGTGCGCAGAGGCCTGGCCCGCGGCTGCTGCACCCAGCTGGGGGTGTGCGGTGGCAGCACAGGGCTGGCCAGCTTGAAGCAGCTCCAGGGCAGGTACGCCAGCTCCATGGCACATGCCTCCACCCCCGGCAGCCCCTCCGGCGCCCCCTCCGGCACCCCGGCACCCACGGCGGCTGCCTCATTGCCTCAATGGTGGCGCCAGCCCTGTTTCCAAGGCAACCCCACATTGAATATATTACAATAATCTATGTTGGGTGTGATCAGAGCATGGATTACCATGGCTAAACCACATTTTTCAAGGAACAGACAGAGCTGGAGTATCAACCAAAAATGATAAAAGGTGTTGTGTGCCACAGAGGATATCTAAGGATATCCACCCCCAGTTGTGAAATTGCTACTTTAAGAGTAATGTAACTTCCTTCAGGATATGCTGACTTTATAGACCTTGAGCAGCTTCTCCATTGACCAAAAGCACCTCACTTTTGTTTGGACTGAGCAAAAGCCATTACAGTTGAAGCACACAAGAAGTACATGAACAAAGAGCAACAAACAAAATTATAATGCTAAAACCACATAAAAATCCATTAAAATGTGTAGTACCTTCATTATATATAAGCAAAGGCCATTGAACAGAGCTCTAGCCCATATTTTCTTAGCTGCCAAGGCAAACTGTTCCACTTTATAAAAACATACTAATCCAAATTAGAAAGAAGAAAAATTAATTTCTCTGCCACAGGAGAAGAATCTGTAAGGAAGCATTTGTCATTCCACCCATTGAAAGCCAGTGTGGTATAGTGGTTAGGGAGTTGGACTAGGATCCAGGAATCAAATGTTCAAATCCCCACTCTTTCATGGAAACTCGCTGGATAACCTTGGGCAACACACTCTCAGCCTAACTTACCTCACTGGGTTGTTGTAAGGATAAAATAGAGGAGAGAAGAACTATATAAGCCCCTTTGGGTCCTCATTGGGGAGAAAGAATATAAAGAAAGTGAAATAAAAAATAAAATAAATATACTGAGATAAACAGAAGCCACTAGATCTCAAAGAGCATTATTTTTTCACCAGTTACACAATACTGTGCATACAGTGCAATCCTAAGAAGAGTTAGACTGGAGTAACTCTTCTTAGGATTGCACTGATAGACTTGTTCCTTTGTGATACACCTTTGATTAATGCTAATAAGACATTCAAACTCACACACACCCCTTTACAGTTGCTTTAAATGTATGGCAAGTTTCAATTAGCAATTCAGAAAGGCGTTTGTCATTTATTCATAAAATTCTGTTTATGTCTTCATGGTCTTGTGATATAGATTTGAGATTGCTGAATTTATATATATATATATATATATATTTAAATTTTTTATTGGATGGGTCATTATACAAATATAAAAACATACACAGTTAACTTTCCATCATATTGTAATACCCACCCTTCCCCCCCTTTTCTGTGGACTTCCGACAGTTTTCCATTCCCTTTATTACCTCTTAAATAAAACCTTAACCAAGCTAAAATATATATAATATAATAATACCTATCTAATGGTAAATACCATTATCTAACATTCCATATCCTTTAGTACTATCTACCAATAATATCCAATAATCTACAATATAATATGTCCCCTATATTAATAGCTATATACTACATTCTAAGAATGGGTCATAGTAATATATTTTATACCATTGCATATCTTTAGATAGCACTATTACATATATCTATCATATCTATAATGTTCAAAATTATTAATATCCTTTATATTTTTATCCAATTCATGACGTTATAACCTAGTAAATTATAACATATTGTACCTACATATATCAATAAAATGGTATATTATCACAAACTAGATTTTTTACCTCTACTATAATATAATGATTACTACCTCTATATTAATTCAAAGTAACAGAACACTATCCTCCCCTCAGAAAGTATCCAAAGACCACACCTTCCCTTTAATGTCCCACTTTTTTTCTATGTAATTCTTGAACTTCTCCCAACTTGTTACATACTCTTCCATATCTTCCTCTCGAAGTTTCCTCGTAAGTTTATCCATTTCAGCCAAGCTCAATGTTTTTATAATCCAATCTTCCACCGATGGTATCTCTTTTGTCTTCCACAGCTGTGCATAAATTACCCTAGCTGCCGCAGTCATATAAAATACCATTATCCTGTCCATTTTGTCAAAGTCTTCTAGGTTCATACATAGCAATAACAATTCTGGGTTTCTAACAACTTTTTTCTTCAATATATCTGACATAGCATCTACTATTTCCCCCCAGAAATGCTTAGCTTTTTCACATGTCCACCACATATGATAAAAAGAACCCTCATGCTTTCCACATTTCCAACATTTATCTGACATCTGACTATTTCCATTGGCTAGCTTTTTTGGCGTGAGATACCATCTATAAATCATTTTATACACGTTTTCTCTTATCGTGGTACATATTGATATCTTTATAGTATTTTTCCACAATTTCTCCCAAGCTTCCATCAATATATCTTTATTACAATTTATTGCCCACTTTACCATTTGAACTTTAACTGTCTGAGATTGCTGAATTTATAGATTGGTATTTAGAATTTGGGAAGAATAATTTTACTATTTAGGATTTAGGAACGAAGGATATTGGAATCTTGTAGTGCAATCCTACAGAGCTCCGCACAGGGCTTCTGTAGGATTGGTTGCTCCACCATTTAAGACTGCCCACAAGGCATTAACCAGTGCTTGTTCCTTTTCAAAAGTCCCACAGTAGTATTGAACTATTTCAATACTATTTTAACTAGTTCAAAAGTCTCAGTATTGAAATATTTCAATCATTCCACAGAGAGGAGGTGAGAAGGGAACCATCCTGAGATGCTTTTAGAAGATGCTGTAAGGCTGTTCTGTTTTTGAGGGTTTTTAAATGGGGTTTGAAATGCAGTCATTTTCTTGACCTTGCTAATTAAGTTTTATTGTATCAAATTATATTGTATTTAATTAAGACTTGTAAGCTGCCTTCAGCCACAAGGGAAAAGCTGAGTATAAATATAAATACCTTATTCATTACTTCGATCTAAGACCAATGATTTCAATGACGTTGGACTGAACTACCACTGAATAGGATTGCATTTTTAGTGAAGCACACTTTGAACTGAAATTCCTGGGCAGACTAAGAGCTGAACTACACGAGATGAATTACATGCATATGACACATGAATGCACTTACACGTGTTTCCCCATTGCTTTCCTGTTCACTCGCACAATGCAGCTACACTGCACTTGATCCCATGCTCGGACTGACATGTGTTTCTTCCCCATTCCTCCCAGATGAGAAATGGTATCCTATGATGTAACTTCTCTTCGTGCATGCTCAAACCTTCCTTTGCAGCTTTTCTGAGAAGGAGACTTGTTTACTCAATTGGATGTATCAGGAAAAAAACCTGCTTGTTTCCTTTGTGATATGCCAGATATCACAGATATCATGAGGGGGGCTGAAACCGGGGGTTCCACACCTCTGCTGAGATCTTGCAGCTTGGCCTGCCAGGAAGGGGGGTATCTATGCAAAGGGTGTGTGTGGAAATTCCCATGTCGGAAGCCATGGCAGCATTTCTTGCTGTAGGCCAGAATCAACTCTTTCCTGCCTGTTTGTCCCCAGCCACCTCTGATCTCCATTATCATCTATGGGGGAAATTATGGGGCTATCCTGGAGGATGGGGGTGGTATTTTGCAAAATAAATCTACAAAATTTTCAGGGGACCTACTACTAACACTCCTCTATAGATCTCCCAAGTTTCAGGGTGATACAGCCTTGAGGAGCCATTTCCCCCCAAAAAGAAGGTGAAATCAGCCACCCCGTTTATTACTATTGTGGAGAGAAAATGACAGCAACTGGAGAAACCCATTGATCATACCTTTCCCACAGTTCAGTCTCCCTGAAACTTTGGTGGTATTTAGAAGATAGTGAGGAGAGGGTCTCCTGCAAATTTGGAGGTCTTTGCTTGCAAAATGCCATCCCAGCCCCCATGATAGCTTCCCCCAGTTTTCCCCAAAGGGAATAATGGTGATTGAAGGTGGCTGGGGCACCTTCTTTCGGGGCCCATAACGTGGACCCCTGAAGTTCAATCTTCATGAAACTCAGAGAGTCTTTAGAGAACAGCTAAAAGTATGTTCCCAGCAAATTTGGTAAAATTCAGTCCTAAAATGTCCCCCCCAGACCCCAGGAAATCTCCAAATTGCATTTCCCATTGGAAATAATGGCCAAATTTTACCCAATTTGCTCTTTATTGCTGAGCCAAACTGGAGAACAAGTATCCCCCACCTTGTTCTTTTCAGGTTCATGTACCAGGCATGTTTCTGAACTTTTGCTCAGATGCTCAATCATGTTGCTACGATCTTTCTTCCCACCTCCTCCTTATCCCAACCAAAGATGCTGCCTGGAGAGGAGGACGAGGAAGTTACGGGGGGAGGAGGGTGCAGGAAGGAGGAATAGGTAGGTGGCGGCGTCAACTAGAAAATGGAAGAATTTAAAACATGCCATATTAAAAGCAAAACAGTTTGGCTGTAAGTCAGATCTAAGAGCAAAAAGAGAGGAGAAGAAAGTGGAAGCTGCCCAAAATCGATACTCTGCAATGACAACTTGCTGATTATGACTATGGACACTCGTAACCGTGACTACACCAGTTACCTGACACGTGCATGGACTCGTGCTACAGGACACATGTTCACCTGTGGTAAAATGGACACGGGTAGGTAGGAACAGACATGATTCTAGACACCTGCATAGCCTTGTGTAACTCATCTCATGTAGTTTGGCTCTAAGGCCAGATGATTATCTGATGAAGGAATCCTAAACATGATCCTTAAACCTCTGATGTACAGCATACAAGCACAACGGTTAGTGGCAAGTAGCAATATCAGGCAGTTTGACCCACAGTGCTGCTGGTAGAACTCCCTGAGGATGCTAGGAATGGAACTTGGGGCTTTCAGTGCCAAACAACTTGTCACCACAAAGAAATCTATCCATCTATGCACACACACAGAGACGAGAAAATGTTGCTAGTATATTTTACACCAAGAGAAAAATAGCAGAGCAGATAATCCTATCCTTAACCTTTCTTTGAATGGTGTGTGTGTGGGGGGGGATGGGCTGTCAGTGTAACAAAGTGCAGGTGCCATTTGACAGCTAACTGGAGGCTTTGGAAAGGTCAGCATGCATATTTAGTTCTGGTACAGCTGCTACCTTTTTCTTTTCTTGACCTTGCTTTCATTTAAAGATGCCTTAATCCGCCTTCAAGAATTATAGCAGAATAAGCACTTAATTTACGCCCACCGAGATTTGTCCACAGCTGAGTCAGTGCTCAAAGTACAGCTCTTTGTTGTTTTGCTGCTGCTGTGTAGTATGTACTTTTGGACTCGGTTTATTTTAGAAACTGATAATTTTAATTGCCCTTTACAGCTGGGTTTATAAAATGTATGCCTAAAAGGATGCAGGCAGGGCAGACATGGATGAGAAGGCCTAGCTGACTACATACTGAAAGACCAAATGCAACTACATCCAAACTGAGAGGCTGACTTGTTTCTCAGGGCCCAGCTACCTATTCAGCTCTGTTTCTGCTTTGCTTCCTCTGGACATTTTCATAGCCATATGTGCAGAGACAAACAGGCTGCAGGTATTCACTGAACAGTGTAGTATGATTACTTCTTGGTCAGAGAAATAGCAGCACGAAGGTAGCTCAAAAACAGAAGAGATCAGACCGGTGCTCCATCAAGTCCACCAACACAAATGGCCAACCAGTTGCTGTAGTTCAAATTCCAGTGGGTAGCCATGTGTATCTGCTGCCAAAAAGCAAAACTGCAGCAGCAGCAGAACAACAACAACAAAAACAAAAGCAAAACTTCTTATGGCACCTTACCAACTAACAGTTATATAGGCTGGAGTTTATCAGATGCAGCATGGATTCTTAGGCACTAGTAATACAAACAAAACAGAGGGGAAGAATGAAAATTTATGATCAAAAGTCCAGAAAATGTCATTTTTATATAAAATTCAAATGTATTGAGTACAAAGTAAGTCCAATGAGATCTTAAACAATAATGATTGTGTCAGCTTTGGAAGCCAGAGTCAACTTTGTCAGACACATGGGGTGAAAAGGAAGGAATGAAGATGCTCCTCCTGCCTCAGGGCACTCATAAGAGCTGATTTGCACCCCCTCCCCATGTTAAAGGTAAGCTTCAGGTCACACTTTAAAACATGACTTGAGTTGGGGTGTCCCCTAATCAAGCTCACATTTAGCGCGAATGTAAAAGAGCTCCTCATCAGAGGGTTGCTGTCAAAGACAGTTGTAATCAGTATGGGACCTGTCTTGTGGGGTCCCACAAGGTTCACTTCTGAAAACGTATTGGTGTTTAGTCTCTGTATAGTCCTCCCTAGCAGAGAAGGGCCCTAGAGGAAGAGCTATTAGAGTCTCTCTACATGAGATGAGTTGGCACATGTTCATCAAATGTAGGAAGATGCAATGTTAGCTGGAAAGCATAGTTTAAAAAGACAGAGCCAGCAGAGATCACTCCTCAGAGGATTTGTTAATTTCACTGTTGCTTCCCAAAGCCTCTGTCAATTTCACTTCTCCAATCTAAAACTGTGTGGGATCCCAGTGGCAGGGCTGTGAGGAATGAAAATGAGATAAAGCTGCCTTCCGGAGGCAGCTTGGACCTGGAGAGGTTATAAGGGGCTGAAGTTGCCCTTCTGGCATTTCATAGCCCCTTTACACAGCTCCAGTGTATAGTAAAGCCTTTGCCCTGCCGCTGGCTCTGTCTTTTTAAACTACCCTTCCTGGCTAACACCAGGAGCCGCTGGCTCTGTCTTTTTAAACTACCCTTCCTGGCTTGTATCTTCCGACACGTGTTCATCACGTGTCAGATGTCTCATGTAGAGATACTTAGTTTTACTTCCATGCATCTCTCCATCCATGATTAGATGATATGACCAGGTCCTGGATAGACCCTCGGTGGCACAAGGGGCAGTTTCTAAGTAACAGGATTGCTTAAGCTGTTGCCAATGCTCCAAACTTTCTCTCATACCAGACAGTAAATTTAGTCTGTGGATGGAGTATTTCTAATTAGGGTTAATCTAGATAATATATACCAAAAGAAGAAATAGACTGGTAAGTTCTGGAAAATACCAAAAGGTTACCAAATCCAAATTTTAGTTTGTACAACAAAACCATACAGTCCTCCTGCCGTGCACACCTTTTAAAAACATGTTTGTGCTGCTTTAGTCAGGTTCTCTCCTTGAGACCAGTTGTTTGGGGGAGGGGATCAATTCTAACATCAAATTGAAATTACAAAGCACAAAAGTTTGCCTGTGCTAGAGATGAAACCCTCAAGAATAACAGTCCTTTAAACCAAAGAGCCTCTTGTCTTTTGAAATATATCCTTGAGAGATGCAGGGGGCCACTAAAGTGCTGTTACCTCAACAGATTCAGTCTAAGAATGGAGGTGTGTGAAATCAAAATCCCCAGTAGTGGCCTTGGGTAAATTACTGCTTTAGTCTAACTAACCTCACAGGATTGTTGTGAACCTCAAACAGCACTCCACAGAGAAAAGTTTTATACACACATAGACACTTCACACAGGAACAAGCTTTAATCTCCCAAATTTCTGTTGAGTCCATTCAAGATGGCTAATCCATCAAATGAATGCTTATTTAAAATAGACTTGGTTTGTGTGTGTGATGCATGTGCACATGTGTGCACATGCATGCGTGTGTGAATACTTGGATGCAACTATCTGCACCATTAAAGTCTCACCCCCAATATATTATTGCACAGCCTCAGATGCTGATAAGCACTGGATGAGGCCTTGGCCGATTCCAGACGACTAACCTTAAGCCGTTTCATGCCGCCCTCTTCCGGATCGCGACGGGGAAAATGCGAAATATCGCGTTTCCTCGCGCGAGTTTTGCGCGTCGTCGCGCAAAACTCGCGCGAGGAAACGCGATATTTCGCATTTTCCCCGTCGCGATCCGGAAGAGGGCGGCATGAAACGGCTTAAGGTTAGTCGTCTGGAATCGGCCCTTGTTTGTATTTGTAAAATAGATGTCTTGTCTTGAAAGCCAGGGTAGTGTGACTGTATCATACTAGGACTGCAGAGCCCCTGGTTTAAAAGCTATCACTGCCCTGAGGCTCACTGAATGATATCTGGCTAGTCATTTCCCTCAGAGTTGGGTAACTGTGATAGGGTTGCCAGAACCCCTTACCTTCCCAGTGGGAGGGGGGAGACCTGGCTCTCTCCTCCTTCTACTCTTCAATATTTAATCATGTGCAATGTGAGCGGGCCTGTGGCCACACGATGACGTCTTTTCCGGTGATGGCACTTCCGGTGACATCACAATGCAGGTGCAGGAGTGCACGCAGGCTTCACAGCAGCCTAATTTGGGTCTCAAATTTGCCTGATTCAGCCCATTTGGGGCCCAAATCAGCCTGTAGCATGGGAGTGCTCTTAGGGTAGTGCCCAGAAGGCCCATTCCCATGCCTTCCTCCTTCACTGGCCAGGTAAGTGGAGGCAGGGGGCAGAGGGTGAAAGTGGGGGATCCCCCTCCCTAACCGAGGGAATGGGATCCCTAACCCGTAAAGATGGGAGAGGAGAACCATGTATGCAGCCATGATCCCCTCACTGGAAGGCAGGATAAAAATATAATGGATAATTCTTGGAAGTGCTAGAAGATGTTTAAAGGGTTTAATGAAAAGCTTTGCTAAACTAATGGCCAGGATTGTCATATTTTTCAATAATTCCTTGTTATTTCAAGATAGTTTCAGAGGCTGGCTGATGTATTTTTAGTCACTAAAAGCTCACAGTTTTAAACTCAGAATATAACAGATAGAAACGCTTTGCTTTTACGGCACCAGCTGTGGCTTGGCATCAAGCCCTTTCATGAAATTTATGCCCAAATGATGGTCATTAACAATGACCCTTTGGATCATGATTTTTTTACAGTAAAATTGAAAGAATTACTCATTCCTGAACTTGGATCTTGCTGCATTGTTGTCCTTGAAGGAAAGCTGCCAGCCCTGTACACTACTTCTTGCACTCATCCTTGTTTGTGTGTATCAAACACCTGCATGCTCACATTTTTTTCTGTTTGTATTTAAAGCACTGCTTGATGAAGGGCTCAGGAGGACTGCGATGCACGCAGCCCAACAGTTATTGCAGAGGACTTTCTCTCCAGAGAGTGAGGAGTCTCAAGACCAAGTCCTACGAGGAAAGGCTGAAGGAGCTGGGTGTGTTTAGCCTGGAAAGAAAATGACTGAAAGGAGATATGCTAGCCATCTTTAAATATTCGAAGGGCTGTCACAGAGATGATGAAGTGGAATTGTTTTCTGTTGCCACAAAGGGTTAGACCACATCCAATGGATTAAAATTAAACCCAAAATGTTTTCAGCTAAACATTAGGAAAAGCTCCCTGACTGTAAGAGTGATTCTTCAGTGGAATAGTCTACTTCAAGAGATGGTGGACTCTCCTTCTTTAGAGGATTTAAAGCAAAGGCTAGATGGCCATTTGTCAGCAGTGCTGATTCTATGACTCAATAATATGCATTTAGGCAGATCGTGAGAGGGAGGGCAGTAAGGGGTGAGCTGGTGCTAGGCTCTTGTTGCCCTTTCTTATATGCTCAGGGTAATGGCAATTGCCACTTTGGGGTCAGGAAGGAATTTTCCTCCAGGCCAGATTGGCCAGGGATCCTGGAGGTTTTTGGCCTTCCTCTGGGTATAGAAGTCCTTGGGGGAGTGAAGAGGGTATCTGTGAATTTCCTGCATTGCACAGGGGCTTGGGCTAGATGACCCTCAGAGTCCCTTCCAGCTTTATGTTTCTATGATTCTAAGGGCTCCTGAAGGACTAGCAGCATGTTGAATGATTTTTGAACAATGAATGGTTGAACAAAAGAACGCTTAGCTGCCAAGATCCCTATTTCATTTTTTTGCCCTGTCAATATCCCAACATATTTCCCTGGAATGCTGATTTTCTTGATAAGCTGCTGAGAAAATAGAATTGGACAAAAGTAATATGCACATCTTTTTTGAATTTCTGAATTGCTTCTCCTTCAGCTGAAAAACTGAACAGAAGCAGCAAGCAGCAGTTTAACTGGCTAAGAATTAGCCACCACAGTTTGCTGTACTCTCCAGGGGTTCACTTTATGTACTGGAGCTCTGTCAGCAGGCAGGGTAAACATTTCTCTTGTCCATCACCAGCCTAGATAAAAGCTTCCTGTACTTTGCTAGTGGGGAATGCAGTCTCTGTACCAATAACTTCCAAAGCCAGCACATGTGAGGAGAGCCTGTTTGAGTTTTTTGGCACGCCATTCCTTTATTGTCAGTCAAAGCATATTGAAGCTTCTTTCTGGTCCTCATTTTTCATTTAAAAATGAAATTTCCTCCCTCTCGGGATTCTTATTTGAGGACCTAGAGAGCAACTATTCTGTGAAACCCTCACTTCATGTCCTTGGTATGAAGACTTCTGTAAATCTATATATCTGATTAATTATCATTTTTCATTAAAACTGAAATAGTAAAATAATCTCTAGAGCAGAAAAATAAATATCCATTTCTATTTTCCCTAAATGACTGTGTTTTAAACATTTTCCAGGCTGCTCCTCCCTCCCCCTTTCCGTTGCTTTCCTATCTGGGAATTAATAGAAATTCAAGTTGTTGTCATTCTAATTATTGTTCTGCATCATTTGGCAATGAGGATTTTTTTTAAATGTGATTCTTATTTGCTAATAATTCTTGTGAAATGGGAGATAGATACTGAACACAAGTACCAGATTCATTTGAGAAAGCACCAGCAGCCTGGGGATTTGGAAACCCTTTGCAGAAACCTGCCGCATGCTTTGTGTATACACCCAATCACGTCTTTAGTTCTCTTATCTACGTTGCAATTCAGATATTTCCCATGAACCTTCATCAGACAGGTTTGTCTATATGTAGCAGTGTACACGGACACAAACCAAACATGAATTATGGTAATAGGAATGAATGAAGGAATGTTTCCATTGGATTCTAAAGCTGCTGTACTCCAACAAAAAAGAACTAAAGGGTGATCATGAAGTTTTTGAGTTCTTTATAAAATTTGATACCCTGGAACTTGGCCTCAGTAGACACTGGGAATGAGTAACCCACTGGGGGGGAAACAGTTACATTATTCATTTTGCCATGCTTTGCCATTACCAAAAGTGGATGTGGGCCCCATCCAAATTTATTTGATTATTTGATTTATTTGTATTCAGTTGATTGAAACTTGTGCTCACTTCTGCTCTGCACAGCAATATGATGCACCTAATGCTACATATTATATTCCTTGGAATTTATTTCTCTGTGTGTCCTACCCACTTTATGCGTCTAATACTGCTTCAACACAGAGATTTTGGTCTGGTTTTGTAACCCAACTGCAGCAGTTTTTTTGGACTATCCACACAATATCATTCTCTAGTTGTTCTTTCCCTACCCTTGGTATGCTTTTTCTCCAAGCTGGCTTTGGTATGATCTTTCCAAGAAGATGGCGGCACTCAAAATGGGTTTGCCTACAAATCTCCATCCCCACATTGGCCACCAGTTTTTCTCCATGTGTAGTCATGCCTGCCATTTCCCTAGGATCACCAGCAGGTTTTTTGCCAGCTTTCCAAAAAAATCAGTAGTTGCTACATTACTATAACACTATAGAAATATAGCTACTAGGATTTTTTTAATGTTGGCAAAAAGCCTGCTGGTGAAGCACAGAGGAAATGGTGGGCACAGGGGAATACCAAGCAAAGCACCTGTGTAGATGCTCTGTTGCCTCTGCAAATGTTGCAAAAGAATGCTGCCTCAGCCTCTTGCTTGAGCAAAAGGAGGATGCTTTTCTTTAAACTTTGAAAACATGTCAGGATTGGAATATTGTGACTACTTTGAAAAAGAATGTGAAACGGGGGAAACTCACTAGATTACCCATTGTGGTCACTACTGCCATCTTTGTTCTATAAAGAAGGCACGGACAGCAGGACTTTTTGCTGCATATGTTAAAATGCCTTGTGAATTGATCAAATGAGCACTGTCACTTTAAAAACGTAGTTTCTCTCCTGCTACTACAAACTGATTGAACTTTGCAGTATCGTTTTTGGGCTAGTGTAATGACTTATTTGTTCTGAATGTTCTTACGACTTGGACTGCACTAGCACTTTACTTTTGTTAATTACTTTCTTCAACATGGAACTTTATGATTATCTTGCTGGAGGCTGGCTTGTTATAATGATGTTATGATTTAATTGTGCACAAATGTGTGATTTCCAATTCATATATTGTATATAGGGGTGTGCGCTTTGGGTTTCCGATCTGGGTTTCCAATTTCTTGAGGGTGGAGGATTGGGGCTGGGGCTGGAGGTTGACTACCAAGGACGGGCAAATGGCAACCCTAACTCTACCTCATATCAACGTTTTCTTAGTTTCTAAGGTGCTGCAAGACTCTTTGTTGTTTATGTTGCCATTGATTCATATAGGTTAATGTAGCTACTCTTCTAGAATATGTAACAATTCCTTGCCTTCTGCTAGATTCCCAATAGCTGCTACAACCAGCCATTGAGTTTCAATCACAGTCTCATCTAGGAAGTACTATGCCTACTCTTCTATTTTTATTCACGCAGAGGAGAGCAGTTTGATGGCCATTCATAAACCCAAGTCCACAAAGCCATCATTATATGCTCAAGGGTGTAGAGACTGAGTTGCTGCTACAACACAAAGTATAAAGTCTCTTCAAAGGTTTAGTGAGTGATCATAATCGCTCTTCCTAGTCTGGATCTTTCTTATCCCCTACAGCCCCCTCCCAAGCCTCAGCATCTCTCTCTTGTCATTTTTAATAGAAGGGACAGAACTTTCTCCTCTGTGTAAGCATTGCGATGCTACAGCCAAAAGTAGAATAGATTGTCTTGGGCTACAGCCTTACTGTGCAATGTGTTAAAAGAACCCCACACTGCACCACCTCTCTGCCCCTCTGTGTTTCTCTTTCAGAAGAGCACAAGGCTCTGTAAGCCAAGGCTGTGTGCCAAGGCACTGTAAACTGAGGAAAATTGCTTATTAGGAGTATCAGGTCTTTGTTCATCTGTTTCAGTTAATACATTTAGGTAGTCACAAAACCTGCCAAGTGGTTGGTAGCACTTTCATCTATATTTTTCTCTCCCCATTTCCCCCTCCTATTTGTAAAATCAAAACATGCTAATATCTCGGGCAGATAGTAAAGATGTCCACACTAAAGATTAAAACCAGGTGTTCTTGGTGCTCCCAAGGGGCATGCACATATTGAAATACATGCATTTTATCACATTTTAGGCTTTACACCACATCCACGGAGACACATTTTATTGCACAAGCAATGAGATTTTTTATAACATCTGGTTAGCCTCAGGCAGTGGAACTTAGATTTATATACTACCTAATTTTACAAGTTTGTGTTGCTCCAAAAGTGGTCACTAATTTTGAACATATGCTTTTAGGGCATACGTTTATTTTGTTTGGATTTTTAAACCTACCTCATCTCTACACGCTTGGACCAGGTGGCCTTATTTTCAAAAGAAATAATATACATTTTAAAGAGATAATGCAATTTTCACACTTTTACTTCTCTAAAAAATAGGGTATTCCTGGTCAGCTTTCCTGAATCTGTTCTCTTGTGAGGAGTTCATGGCCTAGAAACTTTGAAATATTTGTTTGCTTGTCTTACAGAAGAGATTTATTTGCTGCCTGTACACTTATACACAGGTGGAACGTATGAGAGGCAGCCCTTTTCACAGGTAGGCAGTAGTACAAATCCATCAACTCCAAATCCTCCAAAGCCAGCCAGAAATTTCTAAGCAATATTAGTGATTAGTGATGATAGACAGGAAGAAGCAATTTCAAGATGGTCACTCTAAATCAACGCCCTTAGTGGCTGCCCCCATGCTGTTCTGCAATTTCTGGACTAACTGTCCATGAAGAGTTTGAAACAATGCCCCAACCCCCACATTTCTGTGGGTTGGAATCTGTGGGCTCTAATCTTTGTATAGAAGTCACTGGATTACAACGCCTTCAAAAGCCCTGCATCATGTTCCTGTGGTTGTACACCATCCACCACATTGTTGGTACTGAACAAGAGTTTAGTAGTAGCTAGCAATAGAACACAATATCTTTTCCATATTGAAGAATTTTCAGATATATATTTATATGAAATTCTCTGGATGTTTGTTTTAGTAACCTGGAATGTAATTAATTTGAAAGACGGTTACAGAAGCTATCAGCTAAAGTATCATGGATAGCTGGGATGGTCATCTAGTTTTGCAGGGTTCTTGCACTATTAACATTTCTACCACATGCAGAATTTCAACATGTGGGTCTTCCCCAGGATGGAGATGTCATGATGGAGTAAAGCTTATTGATTTGGCCCTGTTCAAAGTATAGGAACCCACCAAAGAGAAAGAGTAATAATCCCACTCAAGTCATCAGGATGTCAATGTGGCTCTTGCAGTGGGGGCATAGTGTTCATATTCTATGCAGACAATTCCCACAAGTATCACAGCAAATTGCCCAGTCATTTTGACTGGCATAGGTGGCAGGTTCTCTGCTCAAGGGACTAAGGGCCAAACTATATAAGATGACTTACACGAGTTTGTGCGAGTGTTTTGAAGTATGTGTGCTCCAACACACCCATATCAACTTTTCCCCAGGCTAAGCATGTATCCTGTAACTTCAGTCCATGCACGTATCCTGTAACTTCATGTAGCTGCATTTGCACGTGTCCATGGTCATAATTAATGAGTTGCCTGTATAGAGCACCGATTTCAGTTAGCATGGGGGGGAAACAAGGGATGGTATCCCATGATGCACCTTCTCTTTACGTATGCTCAAATCTTCCTTGGCAGTACAGAGCAAATTCGGTACAATTAGGCCATTGTTTTCAGTGGGAAATATGATCCAGAGGTTCCAGGGGCCTGAGGGGCATTTTTGGACTGGATTTTACCGAATTTGCTGCAGACCTACTCCTACCTGTCCTTTAATGACCCCCCCAATTTTTATGATTGAACTTTGGGGGGACTTTATCCCCCCCCCAAAGGTGACCCCAGCCATTTCCAATCTCCATTATTCCCTATGGGGGAAACTATGGGGGCTATCCTGGGGGATGGGGGTGGCATTTTGCAAAAGAAATCTACAAAATTTACAGGGGACATATTTCCAATTTCCTCTAAAGACCCCCCCCCCAAGTTCCATGAAGATCGGATCCCAGGGAGGCATTATATGGTCCCTCAAAGAAGGTGCTCCAGCCACCTCCAAGATTTAAGCATGCGCAAAGAGAAGGTGCATCATGGGATACCATCCCTCATCTTGGAGGAACAGGAAGGAAACCCATGCCAGTCCATATGCAGGATCTACTGCCATGTGGCTGAAATCTGCGAGTAAACAGGAAGGTAATGTTCTCTACACGTGTAATTCATCTGGTGTAGTTCAGCTCAAAGGTAATCTCCTGGCACTGGCAACACTACTGGGGCTCAGTATGTTCCCAGTGTTTCTCACCAAGTACAATACTTCTTCTTTCCTCATTTCTTTGTCAGCACACTGACATGTTCTGAGTTTTTTGACACTTGGACCAAAAAGGTTACCTACCTCTATTCC
Organism: Eublepharis macularius; assembly: GCF_028583425.1. Lineage (NCBI taxonomy): Eukaryota > Metazoa > Chordata > Lepidosauria > Squamata > Eublepharidae > Eublepharis > Eublepharis macularius. Next base: position 142,165,028 of record NC_072790.1, read on the forward strand.
TCTTCTTTGTTTCTGTTTGTACTAGTAGTGTCTTGTCTTATCACGTCATCAGGGCCAGCGCCAGGGTTTCTGGCACCTGAGGCTGGGGGCAGCTTCAGGTCTGCTCCTGCCTCCTCACATGCACACGCACATGCACCCGGACTGCGGGGCAGCAGGTGACTGGGCAGGAGGGCTGCCTGCTTAGACTGCCCCACACTGCCACTGCTGGTGTGCGCTCCCAGTCAGGCACAGTGGGTGGCTGGGGAGGCGCGCATGAGTCCTCCCAGCCCTCCTGCTCTGTTGCTCCATGCACCACCCCAGATGCCTGCTGTGCCTGGCCTGTGGCTGCTGCTCCCAGCCAGGGGCACATAATGGTGGCAGCGGCAGCGCGGGAGGGCTGGGAGGCTTCAGTAGCTGCGGGCCAGGTGTGGCAGGTGGCCGGGGCGGTGCGTGGGTGGCTTCCCATCCCTCCTGCTCAGCCGCCTGTGCTCTGCCGCTGCCAGCTTCACAATGTGCACCCTCGCCCCTGGTGCCCCCTCCGGTGCCTCAGCACTGAAGGCAGTTGCTGGACCTGCCTCAATGGAGGCACTGGCCCTGCATGTCATGAGAGCTCCTTAATTCCATTCTCTACCATGCACTTCATTCATCTTTCTCCATACCACACAGTAGCCCTGTTCACACATCACAGTGAACATATGTACACTCTATGTGTACGTGCATACAGCTGTTTGTAAGAAAGAGCCAATATGTATCAACTTTACAAATGAAACGGGAGATCAGCAGCTAGATAAATATGTGGTTACAATTGCACGTTCAGCTGTACTTGCATTGAATGTAACATAAGAATTACTCAACACACTTACGAAGAAAAATCAACTGCACTGTAAACAGATTGTACACGTGTTCACTGTAATGTGATCAGGCCTCCTAACATGCAGTTATTTTTGGCCAACACAAGAAGTGGCATAGGTGACTCTTCCCAAAGCTAGCTTATGTTGTCATACAAGGCAGTGGCAGTAACTGTCACATGTCACCCTAGTGACAGCTGTGCCTTAATTTATGGCAGCAATCATGCTCAAAACCACCCTCATAGAAAATGGATGGCAAAAGCATATACATGAGTTTGCGCTCTTGTCTCCTAGTTAGTACAGGCAGGTCTATTCATTCACACCACACACTGAGCTTGTGATAGGATTTCAATTTCATTCACAGATTGATTTTTCTGCTTTGCTGATCTAATTGCTGCAAGGATGCGGAGCTGGCTTTTCTGGCAGTAATGGAGGAACCTTGACCATGGCAGAATTTCAAAATCTTTCTAGCAGGGAATCTTCCATCCTTTCCTCTCTCCGCTTTCACCAGAAGAAAAGTTCAGCCGTATTATAAAGGTATTTTGGACAATTGGATGCCTTGGCAGGAATATGATACATACATGAAGATATGGATTAAATAGATATAGTGGAATGAAAAATAACTTGGGAGAATTCAGAATTTTGGTACATCCCATGGCAATGAATCTCCATGAACAGATTGGAAACAGGTTATTGATTCTGAGCACAATCCATCAGAAAGCTCTTTGTGTGAAAGTAAAAATGATTTGAGAATCACCACCTAAACTGTATTATACAAACCCATTCAATATTGTTATGGTTGATAGTTCTTTCTCATTGATGTTTATTTTCTATTGTGCATAGCAAGAGGTTTATGAAGTAGTTTTTAAAAATTGCTTTATGTGTCCTTTTTGCTGTAACAATGACCATCTCATTTTATATTTGAAAATAAAATGTGCATGGGAAAAAAGTATGCACTTAATTTCAGGGAAATTAATTAAAATGTTCCTGCTCTGTCTCTGCATGTATAGCATTAAGTAAGATCCATCTTTGAGTGAGATCTAGCCAAAATGCACAACCTAAAAAAATCTAATTATTTCAGTAGGGGATATCATGTATTTTATTCTCTCACAGAAATCAGTGGGGCTCGAAGTACTTACCTTAACTGAGTTTTGCTCATTATTCCTTTTTGGGGGGCCTTTCCCTGTTATTTCAGAAGAGCACAATATTTCACTCTCCATCTAAGGAAGCAAAGAAGTAGGAAATATGTAGAGGGGGAGCTGGAATGCTTGGTGCTAAATGGACACTTTAAATACAGAAACACGGTAGAATGAAAAAAAAACATTGGGATATAGTCATCCCTGGATTTAAGTTCTGTAAGCAGGAGAAGGAAGGACATGTTGGGGGAAGTGTTGTATTATATGGAAAAGAGGGCATAGAATCAAATAAGTCAGAAAACATTAGGGGAATAAACTCCCCAACGAAAGCGATATGGGTGGAAATACTGGTCCCAAAGGGTCACTTAAAATTAAGCATGTACTGTCAACCCCCTGATCAAACCATTGAGGCTGATCTTAAGATGGAGAACGAAATAGCTAAAGCAGTTAATGTTGTGATAATTAACAACCTAAACTACTCTCATGTTGACTGGGTAAACAGCTTTAGTCATGCTGTAGAAATTAGATTCTTAGACATCGTAAATGACTGAGCACTAGAACAGCCGGTCACAGAGCCAACCAGAGGGGCAGTGATCTTGGACTTGGATCTGAGTAGTGGGGCTCAAGATGTACATGTTAATGTTCCAGTTAGGAATAGTGACTACAATGCTATTAAGTTCAGCATTTTGGTCAATGGAAAGTTACTCCTCAAGTCCAAAACATATCATTTGATTTCAAAAGATGAAACTTTACACAAATAAGGGAAAAGTTAAAAAGAAGCTGAAAGGGAACCACAAGAAAGCCAAATCCTTAGAGGATGCTTGAAAGCTATTTAAACCATACTAACTGAGGCCCAAGTAGAATGCCTCTAGTTAGGAAGTCTAAGAGGATGCAGGCACTGTTAAGGAAGTGGTAAAAAGCAAAAGGTTTTCTTTTTAAAAACTGAAGGTGTGTCCTACTCTGTCAGACAGGATGTAGGATTAGATGGACTACTGATCTGATCTAGCTGGCCTCTTCTTATGTTCTTATGCTCTTAGTGATCATAGATCAAACTACATTTGTAAAATTAATTGCCTTTCCTATTTATAGGTCTCAGTATGTGTGAAAAGCCAGTAATGCCCATTCCACTGAGATCAAACTACAAATTACAGTGACAGATTCATTTGATTAAGTATAAGTATAAAGCTGAAGATGGTCTATTTTTAGAGCAAAACAAGCACATGTATGAGGAGAACTGAACTCAGAAACTCTAGTTAGTGAAGAGTGTCACAACAGGATTTCTATTGGGACCTTGGCAAAGTATGCCCAGTATTCTGCAACTGCTCCATTCATTTCTGGGTTCAGTTCAAGATGCTCTACCTGGTCTAGGGTATATTGGTAGGGTAGCTCAATAAGGTGACAAAGAAAAAAGAGGGGGGGAGTGTGTTCCATGATACCTTGACATCACTTCCTGCTGTGTAACTGGAAGTGAAATCATCATGTTGCAGGATGCCGTAGGATTCCTCCTAAACTCCTAGAGCATCCCACAGTACAGAGACATAAGTTTGAGTTACACAGCCAGAAGTGATGTTGCAGCATTGCAGGACTCTATTTGAATAAAACTCCACCCCCTCCCCCAGTCTCCCAGGACTGCAGGAAACTGTGCTCTGCCTACCAGGGAGGCTGTTCCACCAAGGGCTGAGTTTCTCCACCTGCTCAGCCCTGCCCCCTGAGTGCTCTGGCCTGGAAAGAGCTGCTGCTGGGGACTGGTCCATTGTGATTGTTTATATGATCCTTTGTTTTTATTGATGGACCTGAGTGTGAAATTAGGGGGAGCTGGGATTGAGAGTTATTTAGGAGTTGGGGAGTTGTGAAATTGCAAGGGTACACTCACTTATTGGTACTGTCATGACTTGTATGATGGGGTGGGAGGGGTGGAGGGGGCAAGGCAGGTATGGGGCTAGGAATCCCAGTCCTCCGGGGTTGAGGGAGGTATGGCGGTGAGACGCGGTCATGGAAATTAATATCACAGAGATATGGTAAAGCTCGGTTCCCTTCTAACCTTTGTCCCATCCCACAGCATGCCGGGTGTGGGGCTAGGAAATGGTCCTCCCCTCCAACACTGATGTTGTGTGATGCCAAATCCATTAGGAATAAGACCAGAACACTGCTTGACTATATTGTAGTGAATAATATGGACCTGGTATGCATGATTGAGACATAGGTGGGGGAGAACGAGATGGTCGCTCTGAATGAGCTGACCCCTCTCCAGGGTTCTCAGTCTTTCATCAGTCCTGGACAGGTGGTCAGGGGGAGGGGTGACAGTGCTCATACAAGATTTTTTTTCCTTCAGGCCACTCCCCGCCCCAAAGATTGCTGGCATTGATTGTGTTAGCCTAGAGTGGAATGCTGAGGAGAATTTGGCGATCTGTCTGGTATACCAACCACCCAGTGCACCAGCAGCTACCCTGTCGAGTGTGATGGAGGTGGTAGCAGGGTGAGCCTTGGAGTTTCCTAGGCTGTTGGTTCGGGGGGGGGGGTTCAATGTCCATGCTGATGATGCTGCCCCTCCACAGGTGACGGACCTAGTGTCTTCCATGGTGGCACTGGGACTTTCCCAAGTTGTATCAGCGACCATGCATCAAGCAGGCCACATGCCAGATCTGATCTTTGGGATGGGGCTTTATGTTGTTCTGGGTGAAACAGAAGTGGTTCCATGGTCTGATCACTGTGTCTGGGGAGCTAAGATGGATGAAGTGGGAGCTGAGACGGCACGAGCAAGTGAAGTGGCGGTGTCGGGACGAAGAGGCAAGATCATCTTATAGAGTGTTTATGAAGGCTTATGAGGTGGCTGTGCAGCAGCTGCACTGACTTCCCGTGTGAAATTCAAGGTGTTGGTTTTGAACGCTAAAGCCCTTAGCAAACAGGGACCAGCATACCTATGAGCCCACCTCTCACCATATGTGCCCTGGAGAGCGCTGAGATCAGCTGACAAACATCTACTAGTGGTCCTGAGCCCCAAGGAGGCTAGACTGGCCTCAACCAGAGCCAGGGCCTTTCTGGTCCTGGTTCCAACCTGGTGGAACTCTCTGTTGGTGGATATGTGGGCCTGCCAGGATCTTCTATCATTTCAGTGGGCCTGCAAGACTGAGATATTCTGCCAGGCGTATGGTTGACCAAGCAGAATGGTCAGTAGACCATCGGGAAAAAAAGAATAGAATCACAACAATTTTATAACAATTTTAGTATACCTTTATAACAATAATATTTCTAGTCATACATAATTATATTGCACTATAACAAACCATTTTTCAACAAGCCATTTTTCAGCAAACGTCCTCTGAAGGAGGACCTAAGGGTGTAACGGCCATTCAATGCAACAGGAAAGTCTCTCAGGGCTCAAAGTGGTGTGTCTTCTTAACTTTTCAGGAGCCAATATGGAGAAGTCCAAGGCTGGTCCAGAGATGGAAACTGGAAAGCCCAATTGTGCCTGGAACTAAGACCGGCAAATTTCCTTATAGTTCTTCGTCTGTAGGGACTTCCTCAGGGGCAACCAGCTATATCTATGCAAGACATATAAAAAATAAATGCCATACAGTACAATCATCTCCTGGCTCTCGCATATATTTTTTTAACAATAGTAATAAATGAAATCCATGCTCACCCATATGAGGTTGCAATATACACACGCCGAAGAAACACCCATTGACGTGGAAAAATCCTATGTACCATGAGTCAGGGCATTTTAACTTTTATACAATGTACAATTAAAGGTGTAACACCCCAGTATATAATCCTGAAGAGACTTACAGTATTCTCAGTAATATATCCAAAATTTACTTATACCTCTACTCCATTATGTACAATGTTTATATATATGCATACACAATTACCATATTTGGTAAGTACCTCTAGTCTAAGAAGCATTTCAAGGATAGGTCATTATTCAATCCCCTTGGGTGCATAGTACCTAGAGAGTGGATCCATCTTGCTTCCTTTCGGAGAAGGTGTAATTGCTGACCAGATTCTCTAGTGGTAGTGTAAAGTCCTACCACTCTGATGTCTTCTATACTATGCCTCTCATCTAGGAAGTGCTGCGTGAGCGGTGCTTCTAATACACTGTGTTTGATTCTCGAGATGTGCTCTAGAATGCGCACCCGCAACGGGCGCGTGGTACTACCAACATATAATTTGGGGCAGGGGCATATAATCAAGTAGACCACCCCCGCAGTTTGACATGTAATAAATTGTTTCAAACGTAATTTCACATGGATATCTGCTAGCTGGACAAAATCACCTTGCAGCATGAATCTGCACGCTGCGCAGTGTGCACATCTAAACATCCCCCGTGGTGGGGGTAATCTGCCAACTGAATTCTCCTCTTGGCGGCTCTCCTGTAGGGCTGAATGGACTAATATGTCCTTAATGTTAGTGGTCTTTCTATACTCAATGTCTGGTTCCCTTTCACATCCTGGGATTTCGGTGAGCAATGACCAATGTCTATACACTATTTTTCTTATCTGTCCTGACAATGGAGTATAATCCATTGCCCATGTTAACCATCTTTCTGCAACCTGTGTTTTCCTATTTAATAAGGTGTTTCTCGGGACTCCCTCCGATCTCCTAATGGCTTCATTAATAATTACCGCGGGGTAACCCCTCTGAATGAAGTGCTTAGCTAGAGTCTGACAACCCCCTCTGAATTCCTCCTGAATTCCTGGGGGGGGGGTGTTTTATGGAAATTCTGCATGGTTATTGTGATTTTAATGTAAATTATATGTTTTACTGTTGTAACCTGCCATAAGCCCACTCATGAGGAGGGCAGGATAGAAGCCCAATAAATAAATAAATAAATAAATAAATAAATAAATAAATAAATAAATAAATAAATAAATAAATAAATAAATAAATAAATAAATAAATAAATAAATAAAGGACTTATCCCTCGAATATACCCCTCTGTGGAAGTGTCAGTAAACTGAGCAACCCCTTCTGAATGTGACACCCTGCCAAGGGATAAGATCAGTGACTTGAGCATTCTCTGTTTCAGTGTTCACCTGGGGTTGCCAACTCTGGGTTGGGAAATTGCTGGAAATTTGGGGATGGGGCCCTGGGACAATGAGATTTAGGGAGGGGAGGAACCTCAGCACAATCCTATAGAGTCCGCCCTCCAAACCAGCCATTTTCTCCATGGAAAGCGTTCTATGTAGTCCAGAGAACAGCTGTAACTCTGGGAGATCACCAAGCCCCACCTAGAGGTTGGCAACCCTAAGTCCACCTGGTAGAATAGCCTGTTTGATGAGGTCAAATTTTTATCATCATAGTACAGAATACATAAAACAAAATTGCTCATGACAGCATTTTTATAAAAGGGAACAGGGTTGTAGTTACTGTGTGAAATTTTGTGTTTATTGCATTATTCATACAGTATACTGTTTTTGGTGAATTTTTGTTCAGTTTGGTATCCAACTTTATTATATGTATTATACAGTATTTCATTCTCTAATTTTTAATCCAGTCTTTACTGCATTGCTTGTTTCATGTATTCTATACCTGTTGCATGGTTTTTGTATGATATTGAGTCTCAGTAAGAAATGTGAAATAAGTAAATAAATAATCAAATAAACACCCTCTACTCTTCTGTTTCTTCTTCTACTAGCTTAGTAGATTACTTGTAGTATCATGTCTAGCTAAGAAGAAAAGTGTGTGTGTGTGTGTGTAGTGATGGGGAGTTTACTATCCCACATGCATGTACTGTACAAACCACCCCCTCCCCCCAACACTATATGTGACTGGAGCACAGCATCCCACATGCATGTATAAACCACCCCCTTCCCCCAACGTGACTGGGGCAGACACAGATTTAAACCACAGGTCTACTGCCATCATATGCCATTTGAGGTAGACTGACATTTTCCAGCTCTTCTTTCTCTTTATTTGGAGAATGTACCTCAAGGTCTGATGACAAGACAGCAGGCGAATAGTTAATACCATCACTGGGTGCAAGGGAGGTTGAATATTGAGAAACTGAAGTCTGGAATGTTTGCTATGTTTACTTTGTAAGTAAAGCCAAATCCCAGAACAGGGATTGGTTTTGATTAAATTCTGCTTGGAGAAGAATTTCAGTTAATCTGTTTTCTTGCTAGAAATGCAGCTTTGACCAAACTGGGTCAGAATAATCATAATAATTTTAAAAAAACTGAATGGCACTATTGTTGTACTAATGCTCCATAGACTTCCCTGGCATCCAGATCTTCTAAATATGCACAGCAGATGCAGTGACACAATGTGTCTCCTCTAATGTAGATACGGGGGTTGGGGGGTGTTCTGTGAGATGAATGGGATAGGCCAGTTTTCCTAGGCTACTTTCAGATGCCATTCTATTATAATATCCTGATAAATATATGGCATACATGAGGTTGCATTAGCATAGATATCTCTGTTGTGGTCTTTAAAGGAACAGTCCTGATTCCACACCCCTCTACTGACTGTCTGTCCATTTCTGTTCTGTTCCACATGTTAGATGTGCACAATATCTCAGCTGATGCTAATAGAAATAATATTGTTACATGCTGCTGCATTCCCACAATATCATGGATCATCTCAGTGTCAATCACATTATTCCTTTCCACACAGCAATGTGTCATTCTCTGTGTGGATTTACTCTGTCCTATTTATTTCACTCTGAAGTTTATGGAATCTGTCACCAGTACTTTTACTGAATGCTATACAACATTCTGTAGCACTGTGTCTTTCCCCCTACCCTTCAAGCAGAGCTACTAACTTCCTGCTAGGGTAGGGATCCCAGGTGCCCACTGGTGGAGCGTTTACCTGCTTGCCCACCAGTCACTGACAACTGGCAGGAGGTTTCAGGCTGCCTGGAGATCACCCACCACCGGCAGGATCCCCATGAATATGTGAGACTCATGCTCTCCCCGTGGATGTGACAACGTCACTTCTGGAAGTAACATCATTGCACATGCATTTCGCACATGTGCGAGGAGCAAACCCGGTCAGTACCAGATTTCCCCTCTTGCTGGGAGGGTATAGGGATCTGGGGACCCTATGCCAGAGGTGGAGGAATTGTCAAGTGTTCCAGGGGGAACAAAAGACCTCCTGGTCCAGGGGGGTCTGAAGAACAGAGATGTAACCCTAGTCCTAACAGAGAACCCATAAATGGTGGTAGTTAGGCTGCTATCATTTACCCAACTAAGCCCTAGCACAGAGACTGGAGTAAACAAGCCTCAGGATTTACAGAACTTTACCTGAGAGCCAGCTATGACAATTCTCCACAAAGAGGTTATAAAGAATCTGGGCACTGGATTAAGTTGAAGCTGAAACCAAGGAACACCCCACAGTTGTGAAGAATATTTTTAATAAAATCGTGAATAAATGATTATATTTGGAAAGTGTGCAAAAAGAATAGATAAACAATAAAGCTAGCTGAAACTAACACTACACTTACTGGCAGGTACTTTGCCAATCTAATCCATGATGGTAACTCGCAGGTATCACACAGCATTCTTAGTCAGCAGCATTCAGGTCAAAGTGCAAGGTATCAGATCAAGTTGTAATCCCAGGGTGCAACCAAAGCAGGGTCAGAAGGAAGAAAGGCTGACAAAGGCCTAAGCCAAATGCCAAGAGCAACAAAAGCAAACTTCTTTACTCCATTTTTATGTCCACCAGCCTCTGGGAGATTTGGTTGACCAATCAGCAGCTGGCAGTGACATGTGACAATGACTCGCCACAGCTACGTCAACATCACCTTCACAGGGTACTGTAACATCACTTCTCGATCTTCTTTTATGAGTTCGCTACAGAGCCAGCTCCAGGTAATGGCTTCTATTAAAAAAGGAGAGTGCAAATCGGCTCAGAAAACTGTCACTGGGGAAAGCAGTGGTCCTGCCTTTCCCCCCCAGCTTTTTTCCCAGTGTAAAAACAGTATGGAGGGGTAGGGTTGCCAGGTCTCTATATCTTCCCAGCGGGAAGTGATGACATTGCACCAGCCATGGGATTGCTCCCACAGGGCCAATTATTTCATGATGTCACTTCTGGAAGTGATGTCATCATGTCTGTTGGGAGCACACATGCTGCACTTGTGCCCAGGGTGCCTGCCAGTGAAGGGTGATCTCTGGGCAGCTTGAAACCTCCTGCCACTGGTGACTTGTGGGCAAGTGGGCAAACTGCTGGAAAGTTTCCCATCACTGGTGGACACCTGGGATCCCTACAGAGAAGAGACATTTCCCCATTTCTCCTGCTCCACATAGAGGTTTTGTGTGCACGTGTGGCAACAGGCAAGAGATTCTCCCCCCACCCCCCGCCTCCCTGTTTCTGCACAGGAAAAAAGCTTGGGGGAAAGGCAGGAGCTCTCAGAAAGCTGAGTCCATTTGTGCTCTCCTTTTTTAAATAGAAGCCATTCCCCAGAGCTGCTGTGTGACTGCGCAGAGCAAGGTTTGGTTCCATGGCAAACTCATAAAAAATTAATGTCTAGTTTGAGTGTAAGATCATGTATAGTATCGCCTTGCATCACCAGGAGCACATATCCTCTTCCTATGAGACCCCCAGTTGGATAGATAAGCATAATTAGCACGGCCAATTAGAGGTGTGACAGACTGCCGCTGAAGATTGTAACAGCGGCAGCAGGGAAATTCTTATACATTTGCAGTTCTCAGAGACGTTTGGTGAGGAGGTCTGTTGGCCCCTGATGCAGTCTGGAAACAAGCGTTGTTGATGACCGGTTCCTTGTCGGGTCTCGGTCCTGCAGAGTGTTCCATCTCCTTGTTCCACCTCTTGAAAGAAAATGAGAAGAGTACATCTATCTAAGAACTTACCTTGAACAGGAACGAGGGGTCCTCACAGCTTCTCTGGTTTGCTATCTACGTTTCATCTCTGTCTTGAACTCTGATATGAACTTTATTGCACCATTGGATATTTCTGTATTGGCTGATTTTGAGCTGTTTATTGCACATTGTTTGTTTATGTGATTTGATATGCTTATAACAGTATTGTTATTTATTCATTGCACTGCGCCACTTTAATACACTAGAATTTCAGAACCTGACTGACTGTATCCCTTAGTTGTGGGTTTCCACTTTGATTACTCAGGTTGTTGCTAAGGGAGCTTTCTTTTGTTTTATAACCAGCTCTTAGAGCGGCAGAGGGAGAAAATTTTTTTAAAAATTGTTGTTAGGGCAATGGCATGATGTCGCTTCTGGGAAAAACCCAGAAGTGATGTCACACCTCTCTAGGAACTCTGTGGCCTTACTATAGAGTTTCTGGCAATTCCAAGAAACCCAAAAGTGACATCATGCCATTGCGAATGGCGCCCCCATGTCTCCATCCTTCTGGATTCCCACCTTGCAGGCTAATTGTATTTCAAGGACACATGTTAAATTTAATTCATGTATACATATGGCTCAGTGGTAGAACATCTGTTCTGCATGCATAAGGTCCCAGATTCAGTTCACAGAATCTCCAGAGTTGTTTTTTTTTTAAGGATCAGGTAGTAAGTGATGTGAAAGACTTTGATCTGAAGCCTGTGTTGCTGCCAATCAGAATAAGCAATACTGACATTGATGGACCCGTGGTTTGACTTAGTATAAAGCTGCTTCATGTAAATATAGGAGTGTTCATGCTTCTTTCAATTTAAATCAGATTTCTCCAGTACATTGTAAATGTGGCTGCCCTCAAAACAATTTGGAAGCTTCCACTGGTGCAGAATAGAGCTGCTTACCTGTTGGTGGAAGTGTACTTCTCTCATCTCGAAGAAACAGCTTAATTGGTTACCTATTTGCTTTTGAATCCAATTTAAAGTGCTGGCATTGACCTTTAAAACCATGTATGACCTGGAGCCTGCCTGCATGAGGGACTTCCTCTCCTGATATGAACCTGTGCACCATCTCAGGTCCTCTCCAGCTATTAGAGCCCTCCTTTAGCATGGAACTTGGGTTCACTCTGTAGCAGCTCTGTTTCTCTGCAATAGTGTGCTGGAAGAAATGAGGAAGGCCCCTACGTAGGCCCACAAGTAATATAAGGCTGTTCTTTTCAGGCAGGCCTTTGGTGGCAGATTATATTTGTGCAAGATAGGGGGTGTTATTGTGGATGTTTTGAACTTTGTGAAACTTTTGGTTTTAATATCTTGTCGCTAGCTTTGGCTGGCTTTATATATTTATTTATTAAAATATTTATAGTCCAACTTTCCTCTTTGCTGAATACAGCTTACAAATAATAAAAACATTATAAATTAAAAACAAATTTAAAAACCTCCTAACGATGCTTGCTGTTTATACCCTATCAAAATCCCTGGGAAACAAACGAGCCCTGCAGCACCTCCGAAAGGGGTGAGACTTCAGATCTCAAAGTACACATGGTTCCCAACAGGACTGTGCTATGCTTGTGTGGCATTGATATTGCTCATTTAGGAGCAACATTTAAAAGGCTAAGAGCTTTTTAAATTTTACACCTACCACGTGGCTCACCAAAACAAGCTAGATTCTTCTGGGCCCAGGAGGGTCATGTTTTTATCAGCACTAACTCCAACTGATGTATAAACAATAACAAAAACCAAGAACGTAAGATGTAATCTTTAAAATTAAATGGCTCCATATACAGGCCTGAGGACACTTCGAAAGCCCTATTTTTTTTTTTAAAAAAAAACCATTAAAATCAGTTTGTGCAAGAGAATATCCTTCAGATTCCATAATCCTTTTCTTAGCACATTTCAGATTTTTCAGCATTGACCAGAGTGGTTACAAGTGTTACATGATAAAACTGGAATGTTTAAGATTTCTCTCTTGGATTCCGTGAACTCTTTGAGGCTTTAAACCCTTCATGAATTATGTACCATGCCTGCCAAGAGACAGCTCTGAAATGTTAATTTATTGCATTGCCTACAGTCCATTTTTTAAAAAATGTCCAAAAACAAAACCCAATAAGCTGATCATGATATGAATTACTTTCTGCTGTCTCATTCACTGAAACCTCTGTGCAGATACAGATACCCAAAAGCTGCGCAAGCAAGTCAAGCAAATTTAGCATGACAGGTTATATTATTTCCAGCACCAGTTTTAGACTTGCAGTGGGGGACAATAATAACTGCAAAGATTACCTAGATTTTCCTCTAGTGTCCACAGGATATTTAAGGTTAGCAGTTGGCTTTTTCTCCACACACACACCTATGCACCATCATTCACCTAACAGGGCTAATAGCAGATGGGGAGTTATTTCTTATGGTGAGGGGAATTAATCTTACCCCTTTCCCACTCTGCTATGGCCCTGATCTCAGGCTCTCCTCCCCTTTCAAGTGTTTTTTTTTTAATATTAAAGGAAACATTAGGAGACTGGTTCATGGACATTGTGTATATTTTAGCCCTCAAATGTATGCTTGCTGTAATGACAATGCAAATCAGAATGTTTGTGGCCAGCCACTCTATTCGCTTGAAAACAAGTGCTAGCACGATCCTTTCCACTAATGCTTTGTAAGTAGCTGAAGCAACAAATGTTATTCTGAAGCAAGCAGTTAATATGTTATTAATTAGTGAAGAAATAAGAGAGAGAACAGAAATGCAACCAAGGCATTTCCCAACCAAGATCCTCCAGTTAAATGATGATATAGATTATTTGTTCATATCAACATGTCCTTTATTCTAAGGGGAATCAGTGTTTGTGTAGATTCTGCTAGTCTTTCTGGCTTCATTTCAGAAAACAAAAGCCCCCATAGCATTGGCATTAGAATAAATCATTCAGTGGAGAGAGATGTGAGACTTCGCCCACTTCTTTGCGGCAGATAGTTTTAAATGCTGTTGAATTGCAATAGGTGCCAGCTAATTGCTTTGCAAAACACAGTGAATGCCAGCAAGCTTTCACTATGATATGAGAGAACTGCCAGTGCCATCCTCTGCCAGATACAGCTCCAAGCAGTACTCTCTTGGGATCAGTTGTTGGCATGTTTGTTAAACTTAGGAGGCTGCCTGGCTTTAAGTCAATACTGTAGTCAGGAGTAAATCTATTTAGCATTAGTTCCAGGTTATCATTTAGCTCTACTAAACATATTTCCAGTCACAGATGTATATGCCAGAACCACTTTTTTCACCCACAGATGCTCCAGCTCTCAAGTCACTGCATGACAGGCAGAGATTCAACAGGTGCAGCTTCCTCATCATTCAGCATGTTTCAGCAGTCCCCTGTTTATCGCAACTAAATCAGTAACACATGCTTTTAGCACTGAACCAGCCTTCACAGATATAAACTCTGATGACAATCCAATTGAGTAGTTGTTAGTCAAGTATTAATTAGTTAATTGATTTTGCATTGATTAATTAATGTCTTCGTTCCTCGTATAATGATGTCTGTATTTTGCTGGAAATACATGGAAGAGACAATTCTGTTGTATTGAACAATCTTGCATGTATCATTGACAGAATTAAACTCTTGGGCTCAGTTAAGTATTTCTAAGTGGACTGCTATTCCATTGTCACATTGCTTTCATTCCCACAAGGAAGGAAGTTAAGACTATCTGTTGCCAGGTCCCTTGTGCTGGGGGATTTTTAGATGCCCATCTAAACACAACAAAGCTGTCATAATTTTCTTCTCTTTTTATTACACGTGTTTGGTGATACCAGCCCCCACCTTCTGCAAGTAGGGATTCACAATGCATGCTTTTTTGTTCTGCAACTTTCAGGATGTGTGTGCATGGCTAACAGTACAATTTAAGCAGACTTACTCCAGTAGAACCCATTGATCTAAATTGGCTTAGGCTGTAGCAAATCATCGAATCACCCTACAAGAAGTAAATATCATGCCTTTGCTGTGCCAAAGTGTCTTCATCTGGGGCCTGTTTCTGCTGAAAGTTCCATGGTGGAAATCAGTTCTCTGCTCCTCTCCCCCACCCCAGAATTCACCCCCCCCCCTCCATTTTCATTTCATTTTAGCTTTCAAAATGGTCTTCTTTTTATTTTTTATCACTGTTATACATTTTTGGGATTTTTAAATTTTGTTTTGATAGAAATACATTTCAAACTATAACTGCCTACCCATTCAATTGGTATGACATTCTCTGAGACTGTACCCTGCCTGCCCCTCAGGGATCCTCCAAGATCTAACTAACCCACCTGTTATACTTTGAAATGCTATCTGAAGTGACAGTCAAACTGCTCTATTTTAGTCCTCTAATTCTCTCTGCCATATCCTTCTGAGGATTCCACGGACCCTGATTGACTGCTTCTGGGTTCTCCAACACATATACAAGATTAAAAGGAGAGTAGCAGATTTCTAACAAAAGGACAGACTTTGCTGTGTGTGTGTGTGTGTGTGTGTGTGTGTGAGAGAGAGAGAGAGAGAGAGAGAGAGAGAGGGAGAGAGAGAGAGAGAGAGAGAGAGAGAGAGTCACATAGCCTGAATATAGTATTTACTCATTGTCATTGACTTTTCAGCAGTTTCAGGGCTTTTTTCAGGGGGAACATGGTAGAACGGAGTTCCAGCACCTCTTGAAAATACTCGGCAATAGTGCTTGAAAATAATATTATTTCAAAGAAACCCGAGTGTTTCTTCCTGTCAGTCCTAGGGTGGCAGTCCCTGGCAGTTAGATCCCCAAGTCCCTCACAGCAAGCAGGCAGTTGCATTGGTTGAAGAAACTTTATTTACAGATCAGTTCAGGTATGCACTTATAGGCAGAAGTTGGCAGAAGTGATTATTCAAACAATAGGTCTACTAATTATAGAGGACGTTCTCCCGCCCACTGGCCTGTTTGCATTCAGGCGAAAACCTAAAAAGTTACATGGGAACAAAGTAGTTTAGTCTAAACAAAGTACAGAGTGGAATCATTCCCCCCTGTGAAAAAGATACATTTCAGTACACAGCTTCAGCTCTGGTTCAAGGGCACTCAGAAGTGAAAGCGCATATTTCTTAGAGATAACAAAGAGGCCACAGGCTCCTCTGGAAATTAGTATTTGCAGCCTAGACACCCTCAGGTGACTTATATATAAAATGCATAAAAGTCAGTATTTAACTTTGCATTTAACTTTGGCATTATATCAGTGTAAGAATAAGATGTAGTGTAAGATGAAGAACACAGTGATGGCTTATATCACTCTCAGTACAAGATACAGAACACAACAATGGCAATGGACGCCTATAACACTCTCAGCATAAGATACAGTATAAGATACTCTCAGTATAAGATGCAAAACACAACAATGGCACGGATGCTTGCATACATGACACTTCCTCATTTCCCTCTTGAGAGTTCCGCCACCTCTTTTCCCAGAAAAAAAAACCCTGAGCTGGATTAATTAGAATAGAAATATTAAAATGGACTGTATTTGCTGTGAGTTTTAATTAATCTTAAATAAGATCTCAACTGCACATTTCTATAAAACATACCTCCTGCTAGTCATTCAGAATATCTTTTTTTTCATTTAGGTTACCTGTTTTGGAAGTTCTGTATGAAATTTTATATGGCTGCAAGATTGCCTGCCTAGAAATGTAAGCTGTATATGTCTCACTCTTATTTTTCCTGCTACTGTACTATTATCCTGTATGCTACTAAAATCACTCAGCTGTTTATGCTGTGATTTTTGTGTTGTTTTTAAGATTGACAACTCCAGATTAAGAAATTCCTGGAGATGTGGATGTGGAGCATGGAGAAGGCAAGATTTGGAGAAGGGAATAATTCCACAGCAGCCATTTTCTCCAAAGGAACTGATATCTGTAGCCTAGAGATCAGTGGTAATTCTGGGAAATCTGCAGGCCCTGACTAGAGGTTGGCAACCTTTGTTATCATTCCAATAACCATTTCACTTCACAATTGTTTAGACTGCTCCAGAGCACACAATCCAGTTTAAGCTTTTAAGGAATTAATACTATTGAAAAGAACCAAATGGGACACACAATACTGGGATCCACAAAGGAACCCTTTGATATCTTGGTGATATCAATGATGATACATAACACATCTCAAATTCTCTTCCCTTTCTGAGGATCCTGGAAGATCATAAATGACATGAAAGATAATAAATGCACCTAGGGAGGGAACTGTAAATTAGTTAGAAATTAGAAATGCAAAAACAGAAACAGAAAGGGTATGTCCTGAGAAAAGGATGCAGTAGGAAAAGGTTAAACGCTCCTCTTCCTGTCTCTTCTGCAAGCAAATTAACAGCTACTATCTCACTATATTCAGTTAAAAATATTGGCAGATTACTCGCAAATTCCCCATGTAGAACACAGTTTGATTCTGAGTTACAGCAATTATAAAAGTGCCAAGTGGTGGCAATGTTTTGAAAGCATTTGATGAGATGGGAAGTTAGTAGTATTAGGCATGCTGAGAACTTCAGCTTGAACATGATTGCCAGGCAAACTTACCTTGACTGAACTTCCTCAATATACAATGGGAGTTCTTGATTCTAACTGGTTTTTTTTGTTGAAATTCATCTGAAGCACTATGCCAAACAGGTTTGCATTTCTGCAGTAGTTGCTTGCCCAGGTTGTGAATTCATAATTAGTAACTAATAACAAATTTAACTAACAGTGCAATCCTAAAGTATGTTATACCGTTCTAAACCTATTCACTTCAGTGGAATTACAAGGGTGTAACTTTGCTTACAGCTGCATTCTAAATCTTCTTGTTTATATTTATTTGTTTGTTTCAGGACACAATTCAAGGTGCTGGTATTGACCTTTAACACTTTATATGATTTGGGACCAATATATCTATATGGCCACCTACTACCTTTCAAATCTACCTAACCACTATGGACTTCTTCAGAGGCCCTTCTTCAAGTGACCCCGCTTTCTGAGATTAGATGAGTGGCAAGTAGGAGATGGCCTTTGGAATCATGGCACCCAAATTCTGGAACTCACTCCCCAGGGAGATTCATCTGTTCCTTCCTGTTGCCATCTTCTGCCAATATGTGAAGACTTCTTTTTGTTTTTTTGTTTAGCATACCCTCGTGATCCCTCCTTCATACCCAATGTTTTAAGTGATTTAAATGTTTTAGTTGTTGTTTTTATGTCTTTATATGTTTTTTAAGCTCTGGTTTTAACTGTTTTAAAGATGCGTTTTGTTTGATTTTAGTAATTGTATAATAGGATTTTATTATGTATGTTTTAATTTGTTAAACTGCCTTGGTGGCCGTTATGAGGTCAGAAAGGCAGGATATAAATTTTCTTAAATAAATGATCTGCAGTATCAAAGGCTCCAGAGAAACCCAGTAGGAGCAACAAAGGAGCATGGCCTTTGTCTATTCAGATGGAGGTCATTAACTACAGCCACCAGAGCTGCCTCTGTCCTATATCCCAGCCTGAAACCAGAGTTATCCAAGACCTAGAGCTGGTCTGCTACTGTTCTCTCAATTGCTTTGCTTAGAA
Organism: Eublepharis macularius; assembly: GCF_028583425.1. Lineage (NCBI taxonomy): Eukaryota > Metazoa > Chordata > Lepidosauria > Squamata > Eublepharidae > Eublepharis > Eublepharis macularius. Next base: position 142,183,332 of record NC_072790.1, read on the forward strand.
AAGGCAGATTAGATACTGGGCAATTACTGGTCAAATCATTTTTGTCTAGGGATGGTTTTTGAAGTAATGGGTAGATAACCACCTCTTTGAGTGGCTGAGGGAAGGCACCTTGAGTTAAGGACTGATTTATGATAGTCATCAAGAGCATCCAAGATGGGTAAGGATCCAGTGCACAAGTTATGTGGCTTACAGATACCAGAATCCTGTCAATATCCATCATTGTTACTAGTCAGAATGGTTCATAAGCAGACCACATGGTATATTAAGCATTTCTGCTGCCTCACCTATATTTCATAAAGCATCCAGACCAGAGCATATTTGTGCTATTTTATCAGCAAAAAGGTTTGCAAAGGTGTCACAGCTAAGTGTCTGTTCTTGTGACAGTAAAGGTTCAGATTTAGGATTCAGAAGATGTCAAGATATCTTAAACATGAAACAGTTACTGCAAAAATCAGAGAGAAATAATGTTTCTTTATCACCATCACCATTGCTTCATAGGTCTTCCAATGGGCTCTATAACATGCTCTGTCAGATTCAGTGTGAGTTTTCCAACAGCATCTTTTTAGATGTCTTCCAGCCTTCTTGAAGTCGCCCAGTTCTGTGGTAAACCATAGAGCTGGCTTCTATCCCAATGATGGGAGAGGTCAAGCAGGGGCAATCTTGTCAGTAGCTTCAAAAAACTTTACTTTCTAAGCTCTCACTGCAGCCTCAACAGAGCATGAGTTTGGAATCCTAAAATCCTCCAGAACATTCTGGAATCCAATAGAGTCCATGAGCCTGCATGGACAGAACATTTTAACTGGGGGGACCTTTCTGTGGGGTGCACCATATTCACCCTTGCCTTGAGCAGACAGTGATTAGACTATGGTTCAGGCCAAATCTCCAGCCCTGAAACAAGGCTCAGTTCAAAAGATTAAATCCAAGGTGTGATCACTTTCATGTGTGAGACCCATCATGATTTGAGAGAGGCCAAGGCAGTCAGAGAAGCTATAAAATCCTGTGTCAGTCTTGGCAAGGAACACTTCCATGAATGTTGAATTCACTCAGAGCAATAAGTCTGGGTGTCTCCAGCCTCATATCCCAGATCACCTCTATCAATCACCGGGGAACTGAGCAGCCAGTAAAAAAGCAGCATGTCTAATCTATCCCCCAGAATCATGACAGGGTCATTCAAGCAATGTACTTTTCAAAAGCAGTAAAATTCCATGCATGGAGTCATCATAATAAATGTTTGCAAGATTAATTAGATTTATGGGAAGGTACTCTGGCCACTGAGGACATTCGTTACTTACAGTTACAAGTGCTGCTTCTATCATTTTGGGGTGTCCCCCCCCCCTTTTTTTTTTTTAGATTTCAGTTTTTTCTACAAACCTGGGGCTTTTTCAGGTTTGTAGAAAGATCTTTCTTGTCACTGGATTTAAGTATTCATATATTTGGCCATGTTGTGAACTAGATATATCGATACGAACAGGAGAATAAGACCAAATTCTAAGGCCAAACTAGAAATTACAGGAAGATCTGTGAAAGTGTCCCGTGAATATTTTTATTGGTGAACAGCTGCTGTGGGACTTTCATCCAGGCTTTAATAAGTGAAGATGGGAGGGATCAATCTTTTCCCCTATATTCTCCTTGCCTTAAGCTGCCCCCACCCCCAGAGCTGATATTTGTCCTGTTAAGGGAAAAATACAGGCAACTGGGTCCATTTGAAATTTTAAAAAATTGTATAGGAAGAAATGGAGCCATCTTCCTCTGGTCTGTGGCTCTGATCCATGATGGGCTTCCCACAGCTGTTTGTCAATAACATACATTTCCCAGCATCCTGTCTTGTTCAGTCCTTGCATTCATAGAATCATAGAGTTTGAAGGAGCCTTACAGATCATCTAAACCACCCCCCTGACCTATTCAGGATTAGCCTAAAGCATCCTTAACAAGTATTTGTCTAGCTGCTTCTTGAAGATTGCCAATGAGGGAGGACCTATCACATTCCTAGGCAGCCAATTCCACTGCAGAACTACTCTTAATGTGAAGACGTTCGTCCTGACACTACCTTCCCTCCTGTAATTTAAACCTATTGTTTCAAGTCTTATCCTCTGCTGACACCAGGAACAGCTCCCTTCCCTCCTCTAAATGACAGCCTTTTAAATAGTTAAAAAGAGCAATCATGTCTCCCCTCACCCTCCTCTTCTCCAAACTGAACGTTCCTAGGTCCCTCAGTCTTTCCTTGTAGGGGTTGGTCTTCAGGGCCCTGATCATCCTGGTTGCTCTCTTCTGCACCCATTCCAATTAGTCCACATCCTTTTTCTAGTGAGGCCTCCAGAACATTCCCTCCCATAAGAATGTAAACCAGTCTTCTGTCTCACAGTGTATCAATCATTCATTTAATTAACAGTAATACATAGTATATAATATTTTTTCTTAGTGCTTGGAGCATTCCGCATATATGTGAATTTTACAACAGTTCTGTAAGAAATGCTCTGTATTATAGATTGAGATCTGAAGGTGAGAGATGATGGTGTGCTTATGGCCACTTAATGGATAGGATTCAGACCAGAGTGTAATGATTTTAATTGTGTGTGTTTCTTTAAATGCTTGGTGTATTATAGAAGAAGAATGCAGGATGAAAGAGACAGATGAGTGAGGTGATTGGTTGATGACTGAGAGTACAGGTAGAGTTGAGAAGTCTGAGTGGACTGAAATCTGATTGAATAGTAGCAGTACTCTATGGATGGAGTGAACTGCAGTTTTTTGGGAGAGCCGGTTTGGTATAGGGGAGAGCCGGTAGTGTAGTGGTTAAGAGCAGTGGGACTCTAATCTGGAGAACCGGGTTTGATTCCCCACTCTTCCACTTGAAGCCAACTGGGTGACCTTGGGTCAGTCACAGCTTTTTGGAGCTCTCTCAGCCCCGTCCACCTCACAGGGTGATTGTTGTGGGGATAATAATAACATACTTTGTAAACCACTCTGAGTGGCCATTAAGTTGTTCTGAATGGCGGTATATAAATCAAATGTTGTTGTTGTTAGTTAGTTACTGAGCAGAGAGCAAAAGTATTTATTTTGGGCAAAGCAGGCAACCTGTGTGAAGGCCCAAAAGGATTCTCATTCTAGTTTGGTCTGGCAATCTGTGTGAAGACTGAATTGTATGTTTCTGAGAAAAAATATTCATTTTGTGTAAGTCAGGCAAACTGTGTGTGTCTGAAAGAGAAAGGCTATGTAAATCTGAGTGAAAGATTAATATATCTAAATCAGGCAAGCTGTGTGGAAAGGCCTGAATGAATCTAAGTCTGTGTGGGGTTTATTCTCTTAAAGTAGACCTGTGTGTAAAATTACTTTTTATGACTGAGTCTGTTGGGGAAAAACTTTAAGAACAAATAACTATCTTCAAAACCACCAAGTTTAAGAAATAGTATGAAACTAATACACTTAATGTACTAATAAAGGTTTATTTGGGGTTTTTTGTTCACACCAGAGTATAAGTGATTTCTATATATCCCAGTCTTATCCTCAGGGCCACATAGACTCACAAAGGAGCCTAGCACTTGGGCACATTATTCAGGGAAAAATTAAATTAACTGGTTTGGAATTGAATTCCTGGTGGCAGCATTACATACTCAGAGGGTGAAATAACAAGAGGATTTAAGGCACCAAATGGAACTACATGATCGAAAGGGAGTTGTGACACAGGGTCATGGATTCCTAACTAGGGTTGTGCACTTTGTGAATCCGATTTGGTGTGAGTGAACTAATGTGGACCAACTCAGGACATTTTCAATCAGAAAATCACAGTGTTTTACTGCGGAAATGAACTCAAAAGAAACAGTGTTGCTCTAATAGTGAGGTGAGACATAGCACAAACAGTTCAGAGCTACAATGCAAAGTCTGACCGAGTAATATCAATCAGACTTCAGGGAAAGCCTGTCAACATAACTGTCATTCAAGTTTATGCTCCAACTATGGTTGCTGAGGAGGAAGAAATAGAAAACTTTTATGCAAGTGTCCAAGAAGAAATTGACCATACACCTAAACAAGATATGCTGATAATCATATCAGCATATCTGAATGGAAAAGTAGGCGATAAAGCAGAATCAAACATAGTTGGAAAATTTGGATTAGGATCATGAAATGAAGCAGGAGAGCGGCTCATAGAATTTTGTGAAGCCAACAACCTGTTCATTGCTAATACATGCTTCAGGGAACCAAAAAGACAATTGTATACGTGGAAATCACTGGGTGACAAATACAGGAACCAAATAGATTACATTATTGGAAGCAGATCCAGAGGAGTTAGCCGTGTTAGTCTGTAGTAGCAAAATCAAAAAGAGTCCAGTAGCACCTTTAAGACTAACCAATTTTATTATAGCATAAGCTTTCGAGAGTCAAGTTCTCTTCATCAGATGCCTGATCAAAACTGGGCAGATACAGAAGAGGAGGGGGAAAGAGAGAGAAGGGGCCATAAATCACAAGAAGACAGAATGCAATTAGCATAGAGGCAATCAAAACATTCCTTTGCTTGGAAATGTAAACATCTCCTTTTGGTGTGCAGTCAGTTTGTAGCAGTGAAGGTATCCAATTCCTATGTAGTATAAGCCTTCGGTAACCACAGCTCTCCCTGCCTGTTGCATCTGACAAAGAGAACTGTGGTCCCCGAAAGCCCACACCAGGCGTCACTGGGCTCCCCCAGATCACGCCTCTGTAAAGAGAATCTGTTACCTGTGGTAATGTGATAACCATTCATAGTCTCTATTCAGTCCCAGCTTGACAGAGTCAAATTTGCATATGAATTCCAATTCAGCAGCCTCCCGTTGGATTTTGTTTTTGAAAGGTTTCTGTTGAACCACAGCGACCTTTAAGTCTTTGGTGGAATGTCCTGGTAGATTGAAGTGTTCTCCCACTGGTTTTTGGACGTTTCCATTTCTAATGTCAGATTTGTGTCCATTTATTCTTTTGCGTAGAGGTTGGCTGGTTTGTCCAATGTACAGAGCAGAAGGACATTGTTGGCACAGTTTGGGACTACAAACAAATAGTTTGGGACTACAGTACCCACCAAATGAAGTGAAGGAACAAATTAACAGGGCCAGACTAGTACCCAGAAACAGTCTGCTCCAGGACAAACCTAAAGGAACTAACAACAGAACACCACTGGTTGTCACCTATAGCTCCCAGCTCAAACCCATCCAACGTATCATCAGTGAGCTACAACCCATCCTGGAAAATGATACCTCTCTCTCAGAAGCCCTGGGTGGAAGACCTTTCCTTGCCTACAGACAGCCCCCCAATCTTAAACGACTTCTCACTTACAATCATGAATCGGCCAGCAGAGTCACCAGCACAGGTACCAGGCCCTGCAACAGACCCAGATGCCAGCTCTGCCCCTATATCTACCCGGGGAATACAATTACAGGACCCAATGGCATCAACTACACTGTCTCTGGCTCTTACAGCTGCTCATCCTCCAATCTGATATATGCCCTCATGTGCCAACAATGTCCTTCTGCTCTGTACATTGGACAAACCAGCCAACCTCTACGCAAAAGAATAAATGGACACAAATCTGACATTAGAAATGGAAACGTCCAAAAACCAGTGGGAGAACACTTCAATCTACCAGGACATTCCACCAAAGACTTAAAGGTCGCTGTGGTTCAACAGAAACCTTTCAAAAACAAAATCCAACGGGAGGCTGCTGAATTGGAATTCATATGCAAATTTGACTCTGTCAAGCTGGGACTGAATAGAGACTATGAATGGTTATCACATTACCACAGGTAACAGATTCTCTTTACAGAGGCGTGATCTGGGGGAGCCCAGTGACGCCTGGTGTGGGCTTTCAGGGACCACAGTTCTCTTTGTCAGATGCAACAGGCAGGGAGAGCTGTGGTTACCGAAGGCTTATACTACATAGGAATTGGATACCTTCACTGCTACAAACTGACTGCACACCAAAAGGAGATGTTTACATTTCCAAGCAAAGGAATGTTTTGATTGCCTCTATGCTAATTGCATTCTGTCTTCTTGTGATTTATGGCCCCTTCTCTCTCTTTCCCCCTCCTCTTCTGTATCTGCCCAGTTTTGATCAGGCATCTGATGAAGAGAACTTGATTCTCGAAAGCTTATGCTATAATAAAATTGGTTAGTCTTAAAGGTGCTACTGGACTCTTTTTGATTATTGGAAGCAGTAGATGGAGAAGCTCTATTCTCTCAGCTAAAACAAGTCCAGGAGCTGATTGCAATACAGATCACGAGTTGCTAATATCAAAAATTAGAATAAAGCTGAAGAGAAACACCAAAAGAATCATAGTGCCAAAATCCAATCTAAATAACATTCCTGAAGAATTTAAAGACCAGGTAAGGAACAGATTTGCAATACTAAGTTTAATTGATCGTGAGCCAGAAGAACTATGGGCTAAAACTAGAGATATTATCAAGGAAGAATGTGCAAAGACTATCCCTGTAGCCAAAAGAAAGGAGAAGCCTAAATGGATGTCTGAGGAAACTCTTAAAATTGCTAAAGATAGACGAGAAGGTACAACACAACAAAGGGAGATTCACCCGGAAGAGTTAGCCGCCAATATTATAGTCCGGGGAAACACAATTACCAACAGTCACTACCCAGTTTTAGAAAAAATTCTTTAAATAGTGCAAAGTGCAAAATGCGAAGTGCACAAATAGTAAATACAATACCACAATTATTATGATAATACAATATATGCAATGTCTGCCAGTCCAATGATCATTGCTGTCCAACTGAGTGTAGTGTGAGATAGGGTTTTTGTGACCATCCATCATTAACATGCCCAGGAAGAAGTGAAATCACGAAACGGGAATTGGAAATTTGCGAGCATAATCCCTTTGGCTGCATGTCTAATGGCACGTTCAGCTTTATTTCTCTGCTTGGATTGATGGTCTTCAACCTATAAGCCAAGGAAATATATGGTTAAAGTTTCATCTCTTGGAACTCCTTTCTCACCAGTTGGAACTCTTATTATAGAGCGTTGATTCTCATATAATTGGACTGGCAGACATTGCATATATTGTATTATCATAATAATCGTTGTATTGTATTTGTGCACTTTGCACTATTTAAAGAATTTTTTCTAAAACTGAGTAGTGACTGTTGGTAATTGTGTTTCCCCAGACTATAATATTGAAAGATAGACGAGAAGCAAAAGCAAAGGGCAACAGAAATAAGATCAAAACTCTAAATGCAACTTTTCAGCGGCTTGCACGCAGAGACAAAGAAATCTATTATAATAACCAGTGCAAAGAAATAGAAGAGAACAACAAAAAAGGAAGAACAAGAGACTTGTTCCAAAAGATCTGAGAAATCAAAGGGAAATTCAAACCACGGCTTGGGATGCTGAAAGATCAATATGGAAATACAGTATCTGATCAGGACAAAATAAAGGAAAGATGGAAGCAATACACTGAGGAACTATACAAAAGAGATGGACAGATGACAGATACTTTCGAAGAAGAATCTTTTGATGAAGAAACAGAAATCCTAGAAAGTGAGGTAAAAGCTGCACTCAAAGCAATTGAGAGAAACAAAGCACCTGGAGTAGATGGAACACAAATAGAGCTATTTCAAGCTACAGAAATGGAGACCATCAGAATCTTAACAAGAATATGCCAACAAATATGGAAAACAAAGCAATTGCCCACCGACTGGAAACGCTCAGTCTATATTCCAATCCCCAAAAAAGGGGATGCCAAGGAGTGCAGCATCTATTGGACAATTGCGTTAATTTCCCATGCAAGTAAAGTGATGCTCAAAATTATACAGCAAAGTCTCTTACCATATATGGAACGAGAAATGCCAGATGTTCAAGCTGGATTCAGGAAAGGGAGAGGCACCAGAGATCACATTGCAAATTTACGATGGCTAATGGAACATACCAGGGAATTTCAGAAGAAAATCAACCTGTATTTTATAGATTACAGCAAAGCTTTTGACTGTGTAGATCATGAAAAGCTATGGAGAGTCTTAAAAGAAATGGGGGTTCCACAACATCTGATTGTTTTGATGTGCAACCTGTACTCTGGACAAGAGGCTAGTGTCAGGACAGAATATGGGGGAAACAGAATGGTTTCCAATTGGCAAGGGTGTCAGACAAGGATGCATGTTATCTCCCTACCTGTTCAACCTCTATGCAGAGTATATCATAAAGAAAGCTGGATTAGATCTAGAAGAAGCAGGAGTGAAAATTGGTGGGAGGAACATTAACAATCTGAGATATGCAGATGGCACCACATTACTAGCAGAAAATAGTGAAGACTTGAAACGACTACCAATGAAGGTTAAAGGAGAAAGTGCCAAAGCAGGATTACAACTGAACATCAAGAAGACAAAAGTAATGACTACTGAGGAACTACTCAATTTTAAAGTTGACAATGAGGAAATTGAAGTTGTTCAAGACTTTCTATTCCTTGGCTCAGTCATCAACAGACAGGGAGACTGCAATGAAGAAATCAGAAGAAGATTGAGACTTGGAAGAGCAGCTGTGAGGGAGCTAGAGAAGATCCTTAAAGATAAAGATGGCTCTCTGGGAACCAAGATCAAGATAATCCAAACTATGGTATTCCCCATTGCCATGTATAGATGTGAATGTTGGACAGTAAAGAAAGCTGACAGGAAAAAATTTGATTCATTTGAAATGTGGTGCTGGAGGAGAGTTTTGCCAAAAAGACAAGGGTATTAGATCAAATCAAGCCTGAATTCTCCTTAGAAGCTAAAATGACAAGACTAAAGCTATCGTACTTTGGTCAGATCATGAGAAGACAACATTCTCTGGAAAAGTCAATAATGCTAGGAAAAGTAGAAGGCAGCAGGAAAAGAGGAAGACCTAAAACGAGATGGCTTGACTCAATAAAAGAAGCCCCATCCTCCAGTTTGCAGGATCTGAGTAGGTCTGTTAGAGATAGAACATTTTGGAGGTCTTTCATTCATAGGGTCGCCATAGGTCGGAGATGACTTGACGGCACATAACACATACAACCTGCCCTGAGCCCGCTTGCAAGGAGGGCGGGATAAAAATCCAATAAATAAATAAATAAAATAAAAGTTAAATAAATAAATAAATATTTTCTATATTGCTGCCTCTTATGCCTGGAACTGGATCTCCTAACATTATATAGCACTGCTTCTCTCCCTTTATTCACATCTCTCTGTAGTTCACTTTTTCCATAAGACTTTGCACACCTCCTATTCTCACATCCTGACTAAAACACACAGCCTTGTTCTTCTCTAACATGTGTTCTGAGTGCATTGAGGGGTGACAGTACCTTAAATTTCTTAGCAGTACTTTTTATTTACTGGGGGCGTGGGCTTGAAGCAGAAGATGGGAGTCATTACTGTTTTTAGTGTTCTAAGGAGAAGTAAAACTGAGCAGGGATTGAAGGGTTAAATTCCTTCTCTCCTTCCAGTATAGCTCCAGTTTGAATGACATGTGCACACTTGTGCAATTTATCTTTTACAGACTAATAGATAGCCATGATTTTTATCACATCTGCTTTGGCCCTAAGCAAGTCTGTACCTATGTACTGCTTTGACAGGAAACACCAACTGTGGGGTTGGTTTAATAAATACTTAATAATAGTTATAAGGATAAAAATTTCATTCCAGGTCCCAGTCATTGCTTAGGCTGCCTTCTTTCAAAAGCTTGGTAAGCTGATAAAGCATCAGATTCTCTGGCAGCTGCACTCCTACAACAACCTTTTCGATGCCATTACAGAAAATTAGCATGATGCTGAGCTAGTAATTGCTATGTGAATCAGCTTCACATTAGCATTCTGCTGTTTCAAGCTTTTAAAGAAATACAGATATAGAAATGGCAAAAAAAATCAGCCTGCAGCTCCCTCACATATAAGATTTGCTCCTTCTCAAGCACAGTACCCTGGCAGAAAAGCACAGCTGTTTAATCTGAGGAAGAGAGTCTCATTTTAATAATCCAAAGGAGTTTTGTGAAGATAGGACAGGAGAGTAAAATTAAGTGTGGGTATTTCAACACATAGACCACAGTTTCCAAAAAAGAAACATGGACTGAACAACTACTCTCCTCAATGTTGATATTACTGTCTTTAGACAGTACATTGTAAATCTGAATAAATGCTCAACCCAGTAGGTGACTTGCAATATCAAAACACAGAGTTCATCAAAAATATGTTACCTCAGACTTTTGTCTTATAGCTGTCCGGGGTCTGAGGCACAGCCCCCGGACTTGCCGGGAGGAAGCGACGGCAGGCAGCCGGGAGACAGCTGTCCAGCCACCCCAGCCGGCACCCAGGGCCAGAACCTGCCTCCACCAGGGGGAAGAGACGAAGCTCCCAAGCTTTGCACTACATTGGAGTAACTTCTGTTATTATGGGAACTCTCCCAGATCCTGGAGTATTTGCAGATCAAAGCAGATGAGATGCTCGTACATCTGTCATTGGTTCTTCCCAGAGTCAGTAAAAAGACCAGGGCCAAACTGTTGCCTGTTGAAACAATGTTCTACAAAGGCTGTTCTTAGACTTGATAAAATAAAGATGAGTAAAGTTTGGGTAATACAAAGCTAATACAATCATGGGGTGGTGGTTTCAAAAGGCAAAGCCATAGGTACCTGTGTTCTTAAATTTCACTGTTGAAGATACTAAGAGATCTGTGGTCTGATTTGTGTAGTTTCACCTTGATTATGACCGCTGCTAGTAAACTGGTTCTCTGATATCTGAGATGCATTTTTTTGTTTGTTTATTTTATTCTCCGTATACCCCGCCCTTCCCACGAGTGGGCTCAGAGTGGCTTCCAACAAAATATATTATTAAAATACAATAAAACATTATTACAAGTAGCATAAAACCAATATTAATAAACAATTATACCAACAGCATAAAAATCCAGGCACCACCAAACAAATCTGGCCACTACAGAATTCACCTCTTTCTTCTGACATTTGAGATATATTCACTTCTTACCCTGCTACTGTTGCTGGTTACTCTCTGATCCAGATTTGATTTCTTTTGGATTTGCCTCAGACTCCACAGGCTGTTAGCATGGCCAGAAGATAAATTCAGTGAATCTAACTATGTGTTGTGATTTCAGCAGGGTGTCCATTCAAATTCACTTCTGCATAGTAATCTTCCCATACCTGGCCAGTAATTCTTGCAGGTACTCAACATGTGACACACCTCCAATATTTTCTGAGTTCACACACACACCAACCAGAGCTAGCCTTTCTTTGGGGAGCGGGGTTGGGAGGTCTAGGCAATTTGTGTGACAAACAGGACTGCCTCCAGCTGAAATTGTCTGCCTCTCCTGAGAAACAACCAATGAGAGGGTGTGGAATGATGAGCCAGGGACAGTTGGAGTCCATTGGAGACAGTGAGAGGGGGAGAAGGATTTTGGATGCTGCTAAGAGAAGGCAGCAGAGATACCACGGCAGCCAGGGCCTTGGGGAGCTTCCCGATTGGTGGTGCAGGCTGGCACGGGGGCCTTTCTCCTGGACGTGGTGCGGGTGGGGCTGCCTGGCTTGCTACCCATGCAGGTGACCCAGCGTGCGCTGCAGTCACCCGGGCCTCAGGACCTTCCTGGGCCCAGGCACGAGAGGGCTCTCGGGGCCTTCCTCACCGTGGTGCAGGGGGGCTGCCCAGGCCACCACCCGTACAGGAGGCCCAGCACATGCCACGGCCACTGGGGCCTTGGTGGCCTTCCTGGGTGGCAGCACGGGCTGGCTAGGAAGCCTTCCTTGCTGCAGTGGGATGGCCATCCCACTGCCTGTTCCCTTGGTGCAGCATGTACTGGGAGCCGCCCAGGCCCACAGGGCCTTCTCAGGCCACGGTGCAGGCGGGACTGCCTGGTCCAGGGCCTGCACTGGTGGTGTGGCTCTCTGGGGCCCAGTACTGGGCACAGGCGGGGCCTATCTGAGATCTTGATGGGGTGGCCACCTGGCCTATGGGACCAGGCCCCAGCCTACTGGGGCCTCCATGGCCGGGGAGCCCTTGGTGCACAGGGGCAGCCAGCCACAGCTTGGCCCTGGCCACAGCGGTGACTGCATGAGCCCCCCCCCCTTTGGCCTGGACAGACCTGCGGAAGTCTGACCCCGGCAGATCTTGGAGCTAGTGGGGACGGCATTGGCCATGAAATGGATGAGAAACTTTCTGCAGAGGCCGGTGTTGCAGAGGCAGGCAATGGAACATCACCCCTGCTAGTTTTCCTGAGGCAGCATGGGCCCATGCAGCGGCCTCGGGAGCGAACCAGGGTCGGCCTTGGCTAGTAAGTGGATGGGGGGGCCTCCTCCAGAGTACAGGATTGTGGAGGCAGGCAATGGCATACCACCTCTGTTAATCTTTTCAAAGTGGCATGGGCTCATGCGACCACCTCGCAGGTGCGAGCGGTTTTTTCCTTTTATCTTTTGCAGGATGGCACCAAGTTCTAGTTCCAGGATCTAGCCAGTCGAGTGGGAGGAAGAGGTGGACCTTGCAAGCCCTTTTGCGGTATGGGAGAGCGACATGGAGCGGAAACAGAGACGGGGTTGGTCCTGGGTCTCTGGACGAAGGTCATACAGGGCTCGGCGGAGGAGCCAGAGCTGCAGCTCTTCATCATCCAGGGCGTCGAGAATTGAATCATCAGGGGATGAGGACTGGGAAAGAAAGGCACGGAATTACTGGGAGACAACGGCCCATGTCCCAGGGCTGGCATATTGGGCCCGGCACCGCCGACACTGGGGGAGAGCCAACGCTGGGGCACGGGTGGCATGGGATCACCCCCATTCAGCTCACCACAGAGAATCCCCACCGCCGGTGGGCCTCGGTGAGGCTCCCATAGGGTATCACCAGCCCACTCAGATGGGGGAGCGCATTCTGTTTTTTTTTTTTGAAAAATTTTTATTGGGTTAGAATCCATTATTTCCACATTTACATTCAATTTTCCCCAATTTTTTCATCTCTAACCCCCTCCCTTCCCCCCCCTTTTTGTTGACTTCCAACAGCTTTCCAACCCTTTGTCCCCTTTCCCTTACTTTTATTAGCTTCCTCTATCTAAAACAAATATATATTCTCCATTATTCTAAGCAGTACATCCTTAACTATTTTTAACATTATATGCCCAAACTGTAAGCCTTTGTTTCCATCTTAGATAAACAATTTATCCCAATTTTTCAATTTCAGGTATTTCTATATATCATAAACCATATAGATCATACATTCGTTTATATCAAACAATTTGACTTATTCTCTATATATATTACTCATTCTATCTTTTTATAATAGTTCTATATATCTCTCCTCACGTAGTCAATCAATTTGACCCATCTATATCTTCAGACATTCAGTTTGGTACAAAACTTGTCAGAAAAAAAAGAAAATATTGTTAGTTAATCGCTCCTTATATTTAGTCCTTATAATTAATTATTTTCTCTATGTTCTGTTTGTTAACCTATATATATCTATATATATGTCAATCTATTAATCTGACTGCTTATTAATTCACATTTATCTCTTCTCCCCCCGGTAAAGTCTCCCCCCTCTACTTCAATACTTCAGTAGTTCTCAAACTGCCACAGTTTTCCTCCCACCTCCCATTTCTTCTCCAGGTATTGTTTCAGCTTCTCCCAGTCTGTGTTGAACTGCCCTGAGTCCAGATCTCTCAATTTTCTTGTCATCTTGTCCATTTCAGCCATATACAGCAATTTGTAAGTCCAATCTTCAATAGTTGGCACTTCTTGTACTTTCCATTTTTGCGCATACAAAAGTCTAGCTGCTGCTGTCATATAAAATATCAACGTCCTGTGTTGGGCTGGAATTCCCTCCATTCCCAAGTTCAGTAGCAGGAGTTCTGGGTTCTTACTAATTTGAAATTGTAAAATTTCACTCATTTCTCTTATTATTTCCCCCCAGTACTGCCTGGCTACCTCACACGACCACCACATATGATAGAGGGAGCCCTCATGCTTCTTACATTTCCAGCATTTATTAGAAGTATTCAAATTCCCTAGCGCAATCTTCTTTGGTGTCATGTACCAACGATAGATCATTTTATAAATGTTCTCTTTAATATTAATACATGTCGTTGTCTTCATTGTAGTTTTCCACAAGTATTCCCATGCCTCCATTGTTATTTCTTTATTAAAGTTTATAGCCCATTTCACCATTTGTGTTTTAACTATCTCATCCTCGGTATACCACTTCAACAGTACTTGGTATACCTTGGATATTCTTTTCTTATCTTCTTTAAGAAGGGTCTGCTCTAGTTCCGAATTCTCTATTCGTATACCTCCCTTTACAGAGTCCGAATTATATAAGTCTCTGATCTGTCCATACTGGAACCAATCGTAGTTAGGTGATAGTTCCTCTTGTGTCTTTATTCTAAGTTTGGATGCTTCAGTTTTAGTTATTTCTTTATACGTTAAACATTGTTGTTCATTATCAACAGCTCTCGGGTCTATCACCTCATATGGAACCACCCACAAAGGGGTTCCTTCTTGTAGATAAATTCTGTACTTCTTCCAGATTATGTATAGACTTCTCCGAACAAAGTGATGCAGGAACATCGAGTTGACCTTTACTTTGTCATGCCATAAATATGCGTGCCATCCAAATATTTTTTTATATCTCTCTAGGGCTAATAGTTTCTTGTTCTTTAATGTCATCCATTCTTTCAACCAAACTAGGCAGATTGCATCATGATAAAGTCTCAGATTGGGCAGTTGCATTCCGCCTCTTTCCTTTGCATCTTGTAAAACTTTCACTTTCACTCGAGGCTTCTTGCCTGCCCAAACAAAATCTGATATTTTCCTCTGCCATTTTTCAAATTGTTTGGAGTCTCTGATGATTGGTATTGTCTGTAGCAAAAACATTACTCTTGGTAACACATTCATCTTAACTGCTGCAATCCTGCCCAACCATGACAAATTCAATCTATTCCATTTAATCAAGTCTCTCTCTATCTGAGTCCATAGTTTTTCATAATTGTTTTTGAATAGATCTATGTTCTTTGCAGTTAATTCGACTCCCAAATATTTCACTTTACTTGTTACTTCACAATCCGTTGTTTCCATTAACAATTGTTGTTTCTGCTTAGTCATATTTTTGCATAATATCTTTGACTTCTTTTTGTTAATGAAGAAACCTGCCAAGTCTCCAAACTCCTTGATCTTATCTATCACTCTTGGCATGTTCTCCAATGGGTCCTCTACAATTAACATTATGTCATCCGCAAATGCTCTGACCTTGTATGAATAGTCCTTTATTTTTATTCCACGAATTTCATCATCTTGTCGTATTTGTATCATCAGAATCTCCAATACTAAAATGAACAACAATGGAGATAACGGGCAACCTTGTCTTGTTCCTTTACTTATCGTCAATTTCTTGGTCAATTCATCATTCACCACAATTGCTGCAGTCTGGTCTCTATAAATTTCCTTAATTGCTCTGATGAATCTTTCTCCCAATTGTAGCTTTTCCATAGTGGCAAACATAAAGTCCCAGTTTAAATTGTCAAACGCTTTTTCAGCGTCAACAAAGAAGAAACCAACCTCTTTGTCACAACGCTTGTCATAATATTCAATAGCATTGATCACTGTCCTTAAGTTGTCTCTTATTTGTCTGTCTGGCAAAAAGCCTGCTTGTTCCTCCTCTATGACTTCCGAGAGCCACCCCTTCAATCTCTCCGCCAATATCTTCGCAAAAATTTTATAGTCATTGTTGAGTAGCGATATAGGTCTATAATTTTTCACATTAGTCAGGTCTTGGCCCTCTTTTGGGATCAATGATATATTCGCTTCACTCCAAGTTTCTGGAATCCTTTGATCCCTTAAAACCCCATTCATCACCTCTTTTAGGAATGGTGCCAGTTCATTAGCCATTGTCTTATAGAATTTAGCCGTAAGTCCATCTGGCCCTGGCGCCTTTCCTAGATTTGCAGATTGTATTGCCTTACTTATTTCCTCGTCAGTTACTTCACTATTCAACTTATTTCTCCAAGCTTCCGAGATTTCTGGAAGTTTGGTTTTCTCCAAATATGACGCTATTGATTCTTTGTTTACTTCTTTTTTATTATACAGCTTAGCGTAAAATTTATAAAAGGCTCTACTAATGGTAGCCTGCTCCAAATACGTTTTGTTATCTTCGCAAATTTTATTTATTATCTTCTTTTCCCTTTTCTTCTTCAATTGCCATGCCAGGTACTTCCCAGGTTTATTAGCACCCTCAAACGCTTTTTGATTCAGTCTTTTGAGATTCCACTCCAATTCTTTATTGCTCATTGCTGTTAGCTGTTCTTGAAGTATTTTAATTTCCTGGTATACCTTCTTTTTCCCTGGTCTCTTTTTTAGCTGTATTTCTTTGGCTTTTATTTTCTCCTCAATCTCTTGTCTTTTCTCCTCTTTCTTCTTTCTTGCTCTACCATTTAAGTCCATTAGTATGCCCCTTACAACCGCCTTGTAAGCATCCCAAACTTTATTGGTTGGTACTTCTTTATTCACGTTGTATTGTATAAAAAACTTTGTCTCTCTTCTCAGTATTTCCATATTCTCTCTTTCCTGTAACAAGTCCTCATTTATTCTCCATGCTTTCCTTTTTCTCTTTTTTCCAAATTTCCACATAATTGGGTTGTGATCTGAGCCTACCATAGGCATTATTTCTACCTCCTTAGTCCATAATGCTAAGTCTTTTGAGGCCCAGATCATATCAATTCTTGATAATGTAGAATGCCTTGCAGAATAAAAAGTAAACTGTCTGCTTTTAGGATATTCTCTCCTCCATACATCTTCAAGAGTCTCTTGTTGAATCAACTCAAAAAAAAGCTTTGGTAATAGTCCTCTTTTCTTTTGTGCCGTTGTAGTCTTTTTGTCTAGTTCCAAGTCTGTCACTCCATTGAAGTCTCCAGCAAGAATTATCTGGTCGTATGCAAGATCGTCTAAATGCTTCCTTAAATCCTCAAAGAAGCTTTCTTTTGCACCGTTAGGTGCATAAAGTCCGACTACCAACACTCTCTTTAAATTCCAAATACATTCCACTGCTACAAATCTAGCTTCCACATCTCTCATAACAAATTTTGGCTGTAGCTCCTCTTTTATGTACAACACCACTCCTCTTTTTTTCTTGTTGGAGGCCGCTACATATTCTTTGCCCAATTTTCCAGATTTTAAATATTTTACATCCTGCTTTCTGATATGGGTCTCTTGCAAACAAACAATGTCACATTTTTGTTTTAGTAGCCAGTGAAAAGTATTTTTCCTCTTATTCGGTGAGTTTAGTCCATTTACATTCCAAGATAATACTTTACACTCCATACTCATGATCTTGTTGGTAAGTCTTTTTCATTGTCCTTAATAAATCGCTCCATCTCTCGCTCAGATCTGATGCGTTTTTTGGCCCCTCCAAACTCAAAGGACACTCCTTCCGGTAACTCCCATCTGTACCTGATTTTCATGTCCTTCAAAATCTGAATTAGCACTTTATATTTTTTCCGGTCCAGTAACACTGATCTGGGCAGTTCCTTCATTATAATAATCGTCTTGCCATCAATCTCCAATGGATCTTGAAACTGTTTTGTCACAATCCTCTCTTTCATATTTCGTGTTGTAAACTGCACAATCACATCTCTTGGTAGTTTCCTCTGGGTTGCTATTCTCGAATTCACACGGTATGCCACATCTAGGATAGCCACAACTTCCTCCTCCTCCTTCCCCAGGTACTCAGCCAACACCTCAGTCATCTGTTCTTGCGCTGACTTTCCTTCCACTTCTGGCAAGCCACGAAAACGTAGCTGCTTCTCCATATGTTTAGTTTCTGCAACTGACATTCTCCCCTTCACCAATCTCATCTCTGTTTGTTGCGTGTCTGCTAAATTCTCCATCGCGTCTTCTACTGTTTTAACTCTCTGCTGCGTTCCTTGTAATTCACTTCGTATTGTTTCCATACCTTTTTTCACTTCTGACAGCTCCGATTTTACTGTCTGTGTAACCTCTTTAACCTCTTTTATCAGCTCCAATTTCGTGTCCTTAAGTTCTTTAATCATATCTAAAAGTTTTTTGTCCAGGTTTTTATCCAGGTTTTCTATTGCCGATTGCCACTCTTTTTTTGACATCGTGGGGCTTGCTTTAGCTCGCTCCCACGAATCCGCTCTCTTCCTTAACTCCGTGGCGTAAAATTTAACGTTTTTCTATTTTAAATGTCCCGGTCTTCTTATAGAAATTAAATTTTAAAGAGTCCAAAATGTCGGGCGTCTTTTCTCTATGGTTTCTCTATGATTTTGTAATCCAAGATGGCCTACTTCCTCTTCCGCTGAAGCCGCGACCCTTCCCCTTTCAAAAATGGTGATTCCCTACTTCCTGCCCTCCAGCAAGGGCCGCTTCTCTCCAGCCACTCTATTGTTATTACGCACTTCCTGTCTCCCGTCTTCCCACAGCAGATCTCGCGATGGTGTCTTTTTCTCACAGCTCCAAAGCCACAGGTATTCAAAACAATAGTCCCATTTCTTTAATAACTTCTTTAAACTTAGTCTCTTTTTAAATTCGATTCCTGCCGAGTCTTCCCCTCCTTTTCACTAGTCTGTTGCAGTTTAAAAATCTACTTTTTTTCCTCTCTGTTTTTATCAATCTGTCCCGTCTCAGAAGATAATGATCTTTACCTTCTCTTCACTTTTCTCGGGTTGTAATCGCTGTTTCGATTTTAAGTTCCCCTCTCAGCTTCTTCCCCCAATCGATGCTTGGGTATGTAGATCTTATGCCAGCCGAATTGGCCCCAAAACTGCCGCAGAGATTATAGCCGACCCGTCGCAAGGTGGGACCTCAAGGATCGGGGGAAGACTCGTTGTATAGAGCCCCCCCTCGTCCGAGATCTAGCTCACCCTAGGGTCTTGAGCGTTCTTTGCCTGCTCCCCGCCTGAGAGCAGTCGGCCGCGGGCTATTTTCACCCCGCCGGCCGGTTAAAACGGCAGTCCGGTCAGCTCCGCAAGTGGAGCTGCGTTAGACCTCCATGGATCCCAAACAGGAAGTCCGGGGGGGGGAGCGCATTCTGAATGGGTACTATGTGGACGTGTTCACCTTGCTGCAATCAGAGGAGCCAGTGGGGAACAGTGGATCCCCCAGGAAGCAAAGATGACATGACAGGGAGCGACCGGCTGAGTGCACCTTCACTAATTGGGTCCTGGGGTACTGCGAGTATGCTGGGGTGGTACAGGCGGCATACTCCAAGCATGCTTGACATCTCACCATGCACATGAGGGAGGTGATGCACATAAAGGCCACCTCAGGCGAGCGGGCAGCCCTGTAATATGATGAAACCTTCCGGAAGAAGGCCTCCAGTAACGAACTCAACTGTTGTGACCAGCCGGACAGCATGGGTTGGCAACAAGCTCTAAATGGCAGGGGTGCAGGGAAACAGCCCTGGGCTGAGGGTTCGGGGTACAGGCAATATGCCATCAAATGGCCATGCTGGGAATTCAATGTGAGGGGCTGCTGAAAGACAAGGTGCTGCTTCGATCACGTGTGTGAGGACTACCATGGCTGCCACCCCAGGCAGGATTGCCCCAGGGGTTCTGGATCACAGTGGCCCTTTTGAGGGGGAACAGCGGAGAGTGGAGGAAAAAGGGATGAAGGGAGCCGAACAGCAACAGGAGGAGACCAGGGTGATGCCACAGGTCCAGGGAAGAAGTGAGGCAGCTGACAAGGGGGGGCTGGCATTCTCTTGCCTGGACGCCAGTCTCCCTGGCCGCACTGCAACCACAGCTGCAGTGATACACCAACTGGATGGCTGCCACAATGCTTTGGGAGGGGTTCACGGAAGGGTTCAGAATCCCTTACATGGACCCGCGGGTGGCCACAGATGTTCCCAACTTGAAATCGGCATGGATATCCCGGATGTGGTGGCGTCTAAGATACAAAAGGAGGTGAGCGCTGGACGAGTGGCCAGCTCTTTCGATTGAGAGTCTCCCTGCTTGGCATGGTCCAGAAGAAGGCACCAGGAGAGTTCCACCTGATGCACCATTTTCCTACCCGAAGGGCACCTCCATGAATGATGCGATTCCCCCCAAACCCTGCACAGTGCGCTATGCCTCTTTTGATCAGGCCATAAATCTGGTACGGGCCTGCAGCCATGGCACACTCATGGCCAAGTGTGACATACAATCCGACTTCTGCCTACTGCCTGTTCACTGGGAAGACTGGTGCCTCCTGGGGTTCAACTTCCAGGACAAGTGGTATGTACACAAGGCCATGCCTATAGGTTGTGCTGTGGCCTGCTTGGCCTTCAAGACCTTCAGCAGGTTCCTTGAGTGGGCACTGAAAGATCTAGCTTGCTCCCCATTCATCTCTCATTATCTGGATGATTTTTTCATAGCGGGGCTGGCGGGCAGTGGCGAATGCCAGAGGCTCCTGTGTCTGTTCCCAAGGGTTGGCCGCAGAGTTAGGTGTTCCACTGGCCCAAGAGAAGACCCAGGGTCCCTCCACCTGCCTTTCATTCTTGGGGATAGAGATAGACTCTGTGCAGTGTACCTGCAGACTGCCCCTCAAGAAGCTGAAAGGCCTACAGGAGAAGGTGACAGCTATGCTCAAGGCTAAGAAGAAGACACTGCAGGAGGTGCAATTACTCCTGGGCAGCCTGAACTTTGCATGCAGGGTGGTGACACCAGGGAGGCCTTTTTGCACTCGACTGGTCAGAGCAACAGCCAGCGTGATGGCGCCACATCACCACATTCAGATTACCGAGAAGCTGAAAGCAGACCTGCAAATCTGGGACACCTTACTGAATGATTATATCGGCGTCTCCTGGTGGTGTGAGCCTCTTGACCTACGGGCATCTCTCCAAGTGCACTCAGACACCGCGGGGGGACGTGGGTTTTGATGTGTACTGGGAGGGCCGTTGGTGCATTCAGAGGTGACCTTAATGGGGGGGGGGCGCATTCCCAGGAACCTCATGTTCTTGGAGCTCTTTCCCATCCTGGTCGCGGTAGTACTCTAGACTGATCAGTTCCGCAACAGGAAGGTTCTATTTTTGTGCAACAACCAAGTGGTGGTGCGAGTGGTGAAACAGCAGACTTCACGTCGGAGCATGTAATGCAGCTGGTGCACAAACTGGTACTCCTATATTTGCAGCACAACATCATGTTTGGAGCATGCCACATACCTGAGGTGGACAATGACATAGTGGACGCCCTTTCTAGCTTTCAGGCAGACAGGTTTCGGGAGATGGCACCAAACGTCGAACAACACCCAGCTGTGGGGGAGCTGTGGAGGAGCTGTGGGAACTTGAGAACGTTGGATCCAGGAAGGAGTTTTGAATTTGCTGGCTCCAACGACCAGGCGGGTGTACGGGGCAGCTGTCATGCCATTTTCGGCATTCCTCTCTGAGCGGCCTGGCCGGATGGAAGGGGAGGTGATGGAGGAGGTTCTCTTGGAGTACCTGGCACGAATGGATGAAGCGGGATACGCATCCA
This sequence comes from Eublepharis macularius, assembly GCF_028583425.1. Lineage (NCBI taxonomy): Eukaryota > Metazoa > Chordata > Lepidosauria > Squamata > Eublepharidae > Eublepharis > Eublepharis macularius. The sequence continues at coordinate 142,204,741 of NC_072790.1, forward strand.
AGACCATCAGGACCCACGTGGTGGCCATATTGTTCTTCTGCAAAATGACAGGGTAGGTGGACCCAACCGGCAGCTTCTTGGCCCACAGGTCCATGGTGGGTTGGGCCTGCCAGGAGCCTCCTTGCCGGGACTCCCAGCGGCCCATCACGGCTGACATCTTATGGGTCATATTGGGGCAGCTGGGTGCAATATGCCGCTCATCCTTCGAGGTCACGCTGTTCAGGGAAGCCTTCTGCTTTGTATTCTACAGGGCATTCCATGTGAATGAGCTGGCGGCGGCGTCAGACGGGGACCAGACCAACAGGGCGTTAGCACGGGGGGATATCTCGCTCGGGGATGGTGGGTTGCTGATCAAGGTCCGGCAGTCCAAGGCTGACCAGCAGGGGTGTGGAGCAGTGGTATGGCTCCACGCTGTGGGGCAGGGGCTCCCTTGCCCAGTCCAGGTGGTCAGGGAGTACCTGCACAGGCATCCAACCACATCCAGCCAACTTCTGGTGCACACCAACGGCAGGCTACTCACAAGGTACCAGTTCACAGCTGTCCTGAGGTCCAGCCTGAGTGCGGCAGGCCTCCCACCAGCCAAGTATGGCTCCCACTCATTCTGCATTGGACCAGCAACCACAGCGGCCAAGGCAGTGTTGTCCGCTGACCGTATAAAAGCCATTGGCAGATGGGTTTCCAGAGCATATGTGGGTTATGTCAGAAGAGAATATACTAACATTGTGTGATCCAGTTGCAAGCACAGCATCCCCCGGGGAAAGACAGCGTGTGGCTGTTGACACCGTGATGAGGACAACCAGAACAGCTGGCTCAGGGGATGCGAATGGGCCCCTGGGGGTCCCAGCAGAGATCCCCAGGGCCATTTGTGTTGGTCACCTTCGGGGACTAGGAAGGAATTTTTTCCACAAGGGGACAGATTGGCCGGGTTTTTTACCTTTCCCTGGGCATCAAAGTTGGGAACCCTGGTGGTGGGGGTGGCTCCACCTTTCTTGGTTGCAGCAGCTGGAATGTTGGCGGGAGTCAGGCCTCTGGCCTTCCTCCTGTGGCAATTTTGAGTCATTGGGCCAGATCCCAACAGGGTGAGTGGGCCTCTGGGACTGCTCACCCCAATGGATCTGGAAGCAAGGGTCACCAGGCAGGGCCAGCAATGGAACAACATGTGCCGTGCGCCAGCGGGAGGCTGGCGAGTGATGCATTGGTCAGCAGCCAAGCCTCCAATGCCAATGGGGATCCATGCCCAGATGCCAGGCCAATGCTCCATCCAGCTGTAATCAATAAAGTTGTGGCCATTCCTAACCCAAATAGTTATCTGGTGTGATTCATTAGCCAAAAAGCAGTCTGACATAGCACATAGGTGACAACCTTCTATGCCCTTCAATGTCAATGTATTTAGAAAGATATAATTCTGTTTAGGATTGTACTATAAGTCAGTTATGTTATTGAAGTATAACTTGTGCAGATGAGAATATACTTGCCACATGGGCTTTAGCGAAGATTGAATTTCCTATTATGAATATACTCAAAGCAAAAAGGTGTAGTAAGATTTATTTTGCAGTCACCTCTGAAAGCTGAATTACAGGATTTCTGTTCATCTGTCCCAGAAAGTACATGAAGTGTATAATTGGCTCCACTAGGACTTAAAGTCTTGGTTGCAGGGACTTTGTTCCATCTGGTTTACATATTGCCAGTGAATCCTGTTAAGCTGCATACCACTTTTACCACTGTTTTCTTTCTTACATATCCTTCATAGGCATAGCAGATCAATAGTCAGTCTGCAAAAAATAGTTCAGTGGATTACAAAACTGTGGCTACATTCTTATAAAAACAAATCATTCCAAGAATCTCTGTAGGGATTACTGAGGAGTCTCTGCATTATCTTGTTATTAATCACCCACTTTTTAGCTAGCTTAACTGCATATCTTAATTCCCCCCCCTCCCCTCAAAGAGGATAAACTTCAGTAAACCCATGTGGACAGTATCCCAGAATCTGATTATGCTGCATTTTTATATAAATTCTTAGCAAAGTAAAATTTCTCCTCACTCTATAAACAAGTGGTACTGGGATGCTTTACGGAGAGTAGGATATACAATGCGAGTGTGTGTGTGTGTGTGTGTGGTGGATAGAAACAGATTAAGAATATGCAGAGCTGTACACCAAAATGTTTTAGATAAACTAAGTAATTAAATAAATGTCAGACTAAGATGGGGAAGATCCAGATTCAAATCCCCACATAGCCATGGATTTCACTTCTTCATTTTGAGCCACTGAATCACTTCCTTTCAGGATAACTTACCTTACAGAATTGTGCAGCTGAGAGGGAGAAACATATATGCTGAGCTACTTGGAGGAAGAGTGGATAGAAATACAATTGATAGATCAAAGATGCATTCTCTGTGCCCTTTCATTCATTTCACTGTAGCTCCAGAAAAGAAGCTACATTAAGAGAACTTTATAGCAAAAATGCCTTGCCAGAGCTGTATATACCAAAACTATCAGTCAGTATCTGAGTGCCTAGTAATTATATAAGAATAGTATACTTTCATTGCATACTGTAAAATACTACTTTACATTTTGCTTGAAAAATATTTCTTTCTTCTTCCCCTTGAAGCCAAATGATTGAAAGAGGAGGGAAAGTGGCTGTATCATTCAATTAAGTATTGGATTCATGCATATGTTTACAGTCACACATGCATTACACAGCTCAAAGCACATTCACAGTGCTGCAGTCCTCTTTCTAAAGTGCATTTATTGGCCGCCAAAATTACTTTGTAAAGCCTGGTCTATACATGTAGTAGAATTAGGCAGTAAAACTGGCTTGCTGCTTCAAACTACAGGTGAGACAAGCAACATTTTCATATCTCCCTATATAATAGTAAATAGAAAATACATCAGGGAAATATTAATACAGGAGAACTTAGAAAATGTAATCTCCTTTACCAGCAGTCTGAAGTCATACATCCTTCCACTTCAGCATTCTGTCACCTCATTACCACCTCATTCTGCTGCATATATAGATTGCGAGCTCTGGACTACCCCCCCCCAGTTCTGAAAAGGTCATCTGTTGTCTGGGTTGAGCAATAGCTAGGCTTTCCATCCACCTTCCCCTGACTTGTTCCCCTTCTGCTGCTCAGATGACTGGTGGGGAACTTACCCCATTGCTGTGACCATGACAACATGTCCTGTACTTCCAGAAGTTATGTCATCATGTTGCCACATGACCCTCAACATGATGGCGTCACTTTCTGTACTCCCAAGGAGTGATGTCATCATGTTGTCTGGTGACACCATGGTATTTGGGCCCAAACACCAAGGTGGTTCTGGTGTGGCAGCAATGTGATGACATCATTGCCAGAAGTGATATCATTACATGGCTGGAGACTGTGTGCACATTAACATGCATTAAAGTAGGAATTTCCCCTGCCACTTGCCTTCTCCCTCTAACCCCCCACTGGTTGCCAGGGGTGACCTGGCAAGTGTAGTGATATCAATCTTTTTTAAAAGAAGGACAACGATCAACAAGTACATGTTACAACTTCAGTGGAACAATTTACACCCATGGAAGCAGTCTCATCTATGAAACTCTAGCCCTCTAGATTATGGATACTCTGATGCTGGGAACATTTTCCTACTTTCTTGCAAGAATATGGAGATAGTCATACTAGAACAAAACATTCTTCCCACTTCTTTTTATTCCACGCATGAGATTTGCCACAGTTCATTGAACACCCTGCTTATCACACTATCAGGGCACCAGTAACTTAAATCTCTCTGCACTTCTCTCCTCCCCTCCATGGATAATGTGGGAAGGAGTCATTAAATGAGGCTGTGTGTATTTTGAAAGCAGGGCCTCCAGGTGGTCCAGGATCTCACAGTATAGCATACTTATTGTTAACAGCTAAATCAACCAGCTTTAAGGAAGGCAGAGGCCTGTGTTCTGAATATATCCAGACAAGTAAAGAAGACTGTCTGATGGATGTGACCACATGAATCCTCAAACTCTACATCCCAGGCTATTGCAAAACCGCAAGAAGAGCTTTTGCTAAACAGGGAAAGTTTATTTCCATGAGTGACATGCATCCTAAAAGACCAGAAACAGAACTAGCATTCGCTTAATCTATGATGTCATAGATGAGTGGGTGTCCTGGTGGGTGGGTGGCCTGGCAGCCTAGGTGGTCAATGAATATCAACACATTGGACAGGATTGAGTGGAGAGGCTATAGAGTTGACAAAAAGTCTAGACTCTAAAATAGAAACCATACAAAGGAATTTCACCTGGTGGAACTGAGCATATTTACATTGGATACATTTTTACTGGAATTGTGTAAAGTACCTCAGCTCTTACCTCTTCCAGTATTGTATCTTTAAACTCTACCATTCCTTCCCTCAGTTTGTGGTGATCGTAACCAGGTAAAGGAAGCAACTTATTGAAGAGGTACTTCCTGTTGAGCTAGTTTGGGTGCAGAAGTACTTATATTCCTTATTGGTCCAAAATCCATATTCATATTGTTTAGGTGTTACTTAGGGTAGATGGGTGGGATAGAAAGGAAACACAAACACACACAAAAATTGGAAAGAAGTTAATGCGGAGATTCAAAAGATCTTAAAAACAGACTTTGCAATGAAACCAGACTATGCTGTTGGGAATAATGCCAGATAATATTGAGAAAATACTGTATGAATCTTTGAGCTATATACTAACAGCAGCATGGGTAGTAATGGTAAGTAAATGGAGAGACAAAGAATGCCCAACTAAAGAAAACTGGAAAGTTAAAATGACAGAATATATGGCAATGGCAAAATTAACAAATTATATAAAGGAAGCGGCTGACTTACCAGCAAGCTGGGTTGGCACCTGGGGCCGGACAGAGTGGAGGCGGGACCGGAGCAGAGGCGGAGCATCCATCCTACGAGGGTCCAGCCGCATGGTCAGCGCCATTACTGTTCGAGCATCTGCCGGATCAACTTGCACCCTCCCACCCTCTGCAGACTTTGAGCTATTGAGGGGGCTCTGTCACAACTTTATGGGTTGGCGTTTTGAGGCATTGGGCCGGATCCCATCAGGGTGAGCTGGCCTGCAGGACTGCTCACCCCGACGGATCTGGAAGCAAGGGTCGCCAAGCGGAGCCGGCGACGGAGCAGCATGTGCCGATGGGCCAGCGGGAGGCTGGTGGGTGATGCATCGGTCGGCAGGAAGGCCTACGATACCAACGGGGATCCAGCCCAGATGCCAGGCCAATGCTCCATACAGCTGTAATCAATAAAGTTGTGGCCATTTCTAACCCACGCAAGTGTCTGGTGTGATTATTTAGCCGCAACGCAGATCAACATAGCCCCTAAGTGACAAATAGAAGACCTATCAGAGAATTTGAAAAGAAATGGGAAAATTACTTTGCCTATTGTAGATAAAGATGAGAAATAAAAGATAGAAATAAATAATGTAAATAAAAGAAATTTGAATAGGCGCTCAGATTGACAGAGATTATTGAAATATTGTTTATTATAAGCCTTAGATTTTCCGAAATGGAAACATATATTATTTAACTTGATTAGTTTAGCATAGTTAGTATAGTTTGGTGCATTGTAGTATAGTGATGAAATGTATAGATCATGGTGTATTCTGAGCTATTGATTTGGAGATGGAACGGGTATAGCAGTAAATATTGTTAAATACTTCATAATAATATTTTTTGTTTAATAGCAAGACAGTGGAAGAGAGAGGAAATGTCCCTGAGAATGGTTGTTTTGGGCTTGAACATAATATTCAAATGATGTAAGAGATCACGCTCTAGATAATCTGTGTAAAGGGTATCTTAATTTCCCCCCAGTGTAATGGGTTTTTCTGTTTTTCCTTATCCTTTTTCCGGATCTACTTTGTTGTTTAGAAAATTTAAAAAATTAAAAAAACAAAGAAAGGAAACAAAAACACCATGGCCACATTGAGCTAAGTAAGGTTGCCAGCTTCCAAGGAGGGTTGCCAGATTCCCGTACCCTCCTGGCAGGAAGGGAGACCCGGCACTCACCTTCCAAATATTCTCTCATGCTTACAAAGTGCTTGCTCCCGGCTCAGCATGATGATGTCACTTCCGGGAGTGAAATCATCACACAAGCACTGGGAGTGCTCCCCATGCTTTGCACTGGGCTATTTTTTAGAATTGGCCCATTTGGGGCCCAAATTGACCAGGCACAAAGTTCAGGAACACTGCCAGAGGCTGTGCATTGTGCCGCACCAGGAGCCTATCCCAGGAGTCCCATTCCCACACCTTTCCCCCCCACTGGCCAGGTGAGTGATGGTGGAGGCAGAGAGTGGGAGCAGGGGATCCCCTTCCCTCACAGGGGGGCTATCAACCCTACCTCCAGGTGGGGTATGGAGATTCACAACTAACTTCCAGACTACAGAGATCAGTTTTCCTGGAGGAAAAGGCTGCTTTGAACAGTGGCATTATACCTCACTGAGGTCCCTCCTCTGCCTAAATCCCACTCTCCACAGGCTCCTTCCCCAAATATCCAGGAATTTCCCCAGCTCTGAGTTGGCAACCCTAAACCTAAACCAAAACAGAGGAGGAGAAGGAAAATGTGGAAAATTACAATGTTTTGCAGGATAGTAAGCTTCTGTCTTCTGCAATAAAATCTAATAGAAAGAGTGGTACTTAAAAAAAGCCCCAGACCAAGCACAGCTATAATAAAGTATGTCCTCAAGGATAAACACAACTATGGATTTCTCTCTGTGATAAATGATAAGTCTAAGAGAAAGGAAGCTATTTTTACCTAATAGGCCCACACTTGAGGTATATGTATTATTTTAATAATATTTATTTTATAGGCCTAACAAGAAACACATAATAATATGGATTTTGACTCAGACCAACATATAGATGGTGCTGAGACATCAACTGACTAATTAGGATGTGCTATAATTATCTTCCTTTTTTCCAACAACACCATGAAAACAGCCAAGGAATTATGTGAATGGAGCCCCCTGCATTTTAACTCAGTTTTATGGCTAGCTGAGTTACACTTCCTTAAATTACTTTCCCTTCCTTTATAGATATGTTTAGCCATTCCTCAAATGGATTTACACACTGAAGGCTTCAAAGAAAGCGAGTTAAGTAATTTAAGTTCTGGTAAAGGGTTTATTTTCAAAAGGAGTTTGAAAAATGTAATGTGAACTAGGATTCGGTTTCGTTTTCCCGGCCATGTCAGACGCTCCTCTCCGCAGGTCCGGGAGGAAACGTCCGAGCGGCCTGACCGGGCGGTTGACCCGCGAGGGTTAACCCCCAGGACTCCCAGTGAGGGAGTCAGGGTCTGGGGCGCCGCGGGAAGAACCCCCTGAAAGCAATGCAGGGGGTAAATTGCCCGTTTGCTCCAACGGAGGCCAGCAGACTTGCGCAGCACATCGCGTGCAGCCGGGCCACGGAGAACGGCAAAGAGCAGAACTAGGCGAAAGCCTGTAAGTAAGCGAATCCCTTCTGTTACTACAAGCGTATGTGAAGGATTGGTGGGATCTGAAGCTAAGAAGGCTCGGGTTTCTCCCCCCTCACTGAGTTTCAGAACTTGGTTGGCGGTCTCCCCCCCCCTAAAATGGCAACGAAAAAGCAGAGTCCCGCTTTGGGCAAGTCAATCTCGGCTGCCCTGCAGGGAAAAGGAGAGTCTCTTGAGGATCTGGTGAAGCGGTCGGTGATTGAAGCCATAAAGCCCTTTGTTGACAAGCTAAATGAAACGGATCAAAGGGTTGGCTTAATTGAGAGCGAAGTGAAAACCATTAAGGAAACAGCGGGGGGGGGCAGAGAAGTCTGCTCGGGAAAATGCGTCACTCATGAGGGCAACAAACAAAGAACTAAAGCTGGTGGAGAACCAGCTGATCGGGCTACAAGTGGAACGAGCACAAACAATTTTGCGTCTCCAGAACATGAAAGAGGAGGAAAATGAGAATTTAAAGGATCTGGTCTCGGAACTTTTAGCGACACCCGCGAGGGCAACTAAAGAAGAGTTAAAAAGCGCCATTTTGGAAGTCCGGCGGGCTTCTTCAAAATATGCAACGAAGCGTCAGCTGCCTCGCGAGATCATCATTGACTTCTCATCTAAGAGGATTCGGGACACTATCCTATATAATTCATACAATGCGGATCTGGACTTTCTGGGTAATAAGGTTAAGATATTGAAGGACGTTCCATTTTTAGCTCGGAAAAGAAGATTTAAATACAAAGGGTTTGCAGCTCTTCTGAGGAAACGTGGAATAAAGTTCAAATGGTTATTTCCGGAAGGTATCTGGTTTAGTTACAAAGACCAAGCTTACAAGATAACATCAGAAGATCAGCTAAGGGACTTTGAGGGTCAGCATCAAGAGTTCCAGCAAGATGCTAAACAAGAGGAAAAGGATTCCAAGTTTGAAGGGGGAGGGGAGGAGGGAACGAGCACGGCGACTGCAGCTGTTCAGAGAGAACTGCGTCCGAGGACAGGGGGGGGAGGAAGACCTAATCTTGATTATAATCTGTATTTTGCAGGGTCTACCAATCTAACAGTATTTTACAAAGTTTTGATTTTAAACAATGGCAGTATGAAGGGAAAGCATTATTTGTAGATGTAGTGTCTGTGTTGTTATGTGCTGTTTTTTTTCTCTCCTTCCCTCTGCCCCCCCTTTTTTCCTTTTGTATTGTTAGTAATTAAAATAAAAAAACTTTATAAAAAAAATTTTAAAAAAAGAAAGAAAAATGTAATGTGAACTAGAAGTCTTCTTCGGATTGGGTCTGGAAAGCACTGCACTCCATCTCCTCTCCTTTACTGACTACTGGGCTTCATATGTCTGGAACTGTCTCTGGTTTCTTTTGGGATTTGATTCTCATTTCTTTTTGGATTCATGTTCTAGGATTCAAACCATGCATAATAACAGAGCGATCCCTAACACATACAAGCCTTTCACACTCCTTGCCACCCAGGCAGGTAAAGGCTGGGAATACACCACATGCCACCTGTCTAGCCTCTACTACAGCAGGCAGAGAGCCCTGACCCACATCCTCACAGTACCCTCTCTCTCCTCTTCCAGAGGCTCCACCAGACAGGCAGCCAGTTCCCTGTATGTATCTCCTCTCACCCAGCTACTGCTCAGGGCTATTGCGGAAAAGGAAACATAGAAGGTTACTTTCCCTATATGTATACACTGCCACCATTTAAATTAGGCCCATTTAACGTGACCAGGGCACTAGGGTTAAACAAAAAAAAACCCTTTTATTTACAAGAAGGAACATAGGAGTGAACAGATTTTAAACTAATGAACAAACTGAAGTTAAACACAAATTTTTCAATGCATCAGGCATCTCTCTCTGCTGCCTTCCTTTAGCAGAGTCAAAACCCTTCTCTCTCAGCAACTTCTAAAAATCTCCTTTCCCTCCAAAATTCCTGCTCCCCACCCCCCCTGAGGCAATGATGCTCTCTGGGAGGGAGGGTGTGTTGATCGCTGCAGCAAATGTCTATTGAAGGAAGGGGGCAGCTAGAGAAGTCTCCTGCCACCCCACTCTGATTGGCCGAGCCTCCTTAGCTCCACCAATCAGGCCTTGTGCCACCTTTAAATTCATGTGGGCTGAAGTGATAAGCACCACATAAGAGCTACATCGGAAGACAGGCCATGCCATCTTCTTCTTTCCTTGTTTACACAGCATGAAAACATTTTCTGTTGTGGGGGGCATCATGATGTCTTCGTTACTAAGTCACCAATTATAATCAGACCTTCCCTTGTTCCATTTTTCATTAACTCATTCTCTGCAGTATAATCACTTTCATGACAGAGGAGTACAAACAGAACTGAGCCCTTGTTTATTATCTATCTGTGTTGATGCAGATCTCATGTTCCTTTTACTTTTCAGTTTCCAGCATTTGTTGTGTGGGCAAGTCAGTCATGTGCTCACAAATTAACAAGGGCAAAATGTTATTTAAGCAGAAAAAGTGCAAATGTTTGCCATGTTGCTCTAGAAACACAACACTGCACTGTGTGTACCATTGGTTCAAACATGAGGAAAAGATGCCTGTTGATCTATTTAAAGGAGATTATGATGTTGCAAAGCAAGACACTGAGCCATCAGCTCACTGTTTGTATTCTGCTAGTCTATACTAACAACTGCAGATACAGTTGTTAAACTTTTATCTCACCTTTTCCCCAGGGACCTCAGAGATGTAAACACAAAGATTATCTGACTATATCTTCACAACAGCTCTGTGAGGTAGGTTAAGCTGACAAATAATGATAGTCCTAAATTCACTCAGTAAAAGTTTAAATGAAGGTCTACTATCTGTCTGTTCAAACATTGTTTTAATACAGCACTGTGGTGTAGTGGTTGGAGCACTGGACTAAGATCTCTATGAGTGTGTGAGTAGCCCAAGGTCTGCCATGGACCTTGGGCTACTCACACACTCGTAGCCTAACCTACCTCTCATGGAGTTGTTGTGAGGATAAAATGGAGAAGGAGGGTGATGTTAGCCACTTTGGGTCCCCACTGGGGAGAAAAATGGAGCACAAATGAAGGGGCAGCCCAATCCTAAAGCCTTGTTTGGTGGTGCTGCCCATGCACTGGCATAACTATGGCATTGTGTGTCCGCTCCCTAAGGCCTTTTGCTAGAGAGCTGTGCTGGCAGGCAGCTCTCCAGGAAGGTGTGGCCAGGAGAGAATGCTCCTGGGCAATGCCGGCAGAATCCACCAATTGCAGGGTGGCTACTGTTGACAGCACCATGAGTGGCAAGGAAAGGTGTAGCTAGTCTGCAGGCTGGACCACTTTTCTCCTTCAGCAACTGCAAATGCCTTCCCCTGCCTCACAGAGAGCAGGTGCACAGGGCAGGAAGACCCTTGCAACTGGGCTTGTAGCATCCCTACAGAGGCACCTGCCCCGAGAGGAGCCCTGCCCCATGAGAGGGAGGCACTGAAGTTGGAGACAGGGCACCTGCCTACCCGCTCGCTGAACCTCCATTTCCAATAAGGGCCAGGCTAATGACTGAAGCTCTGCTTGCTTACAAACTCTGTCACCACCACTCCTAGAAACGTGTACCCCCTCCTTGAGAAGTAAGACCAGGAATGCGGCGGGACCCACTGAGGATCGCACCCACAGCCCCTGGTGCTCAGGATCAGCCCCCCAAGTCTCAGAGATGCTGCTCCTTAGAAGTGAGCAGGAGGCTGGTTCTGAAATGAATCACAGAACCACCCATTGGGTGGGATAGTCTGGAAAGCCCATTGGATGTGATGAGAGTGACAAATGGCCATTGACATGCAGCGGTTCCATTGAAACACATCACTGCATCACAAAGATGTGGGAAGAATGCGGAGTGGACTCTGAGAGCCATGCTCCGGTCCCAGGATGACGGCACCCCCAGAGTGGAATGATGGCCTGTGGGACCAGAGAAACAGCTCCGGAGCTGTCATCCCTTCCCCTGTGTCATATTCTCAAAGTCCATCCCAGCCTCTGCAAACAGCAAAAGGGAGTGTGGTCCAGCTTCATCAGGGAGGAACCCCAGAGAACCCAGTACTACGCTCCACACACACCCTTCCAGGCATCAACTTTGCTCCCCGCATGTAGCAGTCTTCTGCCTGGCTTATCAGACTCCAGCAGCACTGTCTGTTGAAGAATGAGAGTCCTCCATGACACCCCACCAGACATATATGGGTAACACTACAAGTCTCACCCCAGTGCCTGCAGTGAAGATGTGGGGGGGGGGAAGAGGAGATGGATGGGACTAGAACCTCCAAGGTGCCACTGGACAACTGCTCCTTCTTGCAGCAGAGCTATGCTAAGGCATGGAGGCACCTGGAGCCTCTTTGGGACCACCCCATCTATCCTAGGCCAGAGCCAGAAACATTCTCCAGGATGTGTAAAAGGGCAGTCCTATGTGGAAGTGGAGGGGATGAGTACTGTCATCCACAAGCAAGGACACAAACAGAGAAGGAGTTGTTGTTCAGCACAGACTTTACTAAATTGTAAAAAGCAAAGAGGATGGATGTCCCTCGGCTGGAAAGAGAGCAAAGCCTGTTTGCACAGCATCCAAAGCTGCAAGGTCCATTCCTTGTGCTACCCTCACAGAAGCAAGGTTGAGATTCAGGCTGCCTGAAGAACTGTTCCATGAGCTGGGCTTGAGTGGCAGTCAAGGGATCATCAGGGCCTTGGACAGCCAAGTTTCTTGGCCTCCCTGACAGGTTGCGACCTGTCCGAAAGGGAAACAGATGTGTGACAAGGGGCCCAGCCTCACACAAGCTCAGCCCGGACTGCCAAATCCTGGGAGAGTTGTCTATGGTTGGAGGTGGCAGCAGCTCCATAGTTACAGGTGCTGCTGGCAACCAGATGATGCATGCTTCTCTGGCAAGAAAGTATTCCTCATCTGCATCTGGATGGTCTGCTTCTGTGGCTGCTTGCATCTCTGATCCTGTGAAGGAGACAGTAGAAGGGCTGTGTGCCTACCGTCGACAGGGAGTTGTCAGAGTGAGCACTCAGTCATCCCAACTTGTGGCTGTGCTCTCTTCCCCCTCTGGCCTGCTACCATGTGCACTGTCTCCCACCTTGCACTCTAAGTCCCCATGGCAGGGGGCTCTTGGGCAGAGCCTCTGGTCCTGATCCCACCTACCTGGAGCCATGGCTGTCTCAGCTGTAGGTTACATAGGGTGGGTGGGTGACTGATTGGCTACTGGGGAGGGTTTCAACTACCTTAGGGGCACAAGTGGATTGGTCACCACGGTAGTTAGCATCCTATGCTCTGCCGGGCTGTTTGAGCAGGGCCAGGTGCGGGGGGACAGCCAAGTTTTCCCAAACAATGGCCACCAATGGGCACCACTGCTTTTCATGGTATAACTTTCTGCCACTGTTGGGGTGTGCCAGGGCCCAAAACAGCTTAGGGAGCAGTCTAACTCATGCCCTGTCCTCCCAGCCTGCCTCCTCGGGCACCAGTGCAGGGACTTATACCACACTTACACCCACACCAGCTGGTTGTAGGTAGAGGGCTGCGGTGGAGCGGCGCCATGGCTGGGTGCCATCGTAGGGGTGGTTACACTGGTGTAAGTCCAGGATATGCAGGTGTAACCCTTAGTTGGTTCCTTGTACACTTTCAGCTCCCCTCCCTCCTCAGGATTGGGCTGTTAATAAATTTTAAAATGTTATTGGACTGCACATAATGAAAATAATTACTACCATCTCATGTACAGCTCAGTTATAAATGAAATTGACTACCTTGTCTGTATATGCAACAAGTTCTTACAGTTATTAATAATACCAGTGGTGATTGATTGGCTGTACTGTGTTGGCTTCAACACTTCTATGAATGGAATAGGCTGGTGGAAGCCATTTTTTCCTGCCAGCTCCCAGGATATTTGCTCAATAGGTATCTTCAACAGTAACTACATATACAATAATCAGTAAATAAAAACAACACAAAATAGTAAACAATAAAAATCCATCAGCAACAGTACCAGCAAATTATATGAAAAACAAATTATAGCAAATATTTATCAAAGGCCTATATAACCTGTGACCTGTCAATCCAAATATAGCGCAGTAGCTATGCATGGCAGTCCACCAGGGGATTAATATATCTGTTTCTGCCGCTTGGCAGGCCACAATATTTGACTGGTAGGTAGTGTTTCGCTTGATAGAGCACAGCCAGATTATGCAAGGCTTATTTAAAAGACATAAATTCACTAACTGTGTGTGGAGGATGTATGTGTGGCTGTATCTACTTTTTCTTGAACATTCAAGAAAACTGCTCCTGTCCTGAACAGCTGGAATCAGCTTTGCGCCCAGAGTTTTAATCTTGCTTGATTTCAGTACTTCTGACCTTTAGGAACTGTCATGACCAGAGACCCTCTGCTTCCATCCCTAAGTGCTAACCATAGCCACTTAGGACCCCTAGAAGCCTCCTGGAGGGCTCTGACGTATTTTGTTGAGACTTTTCAGTCTCTAGGTTCGTCCTGGGTGAATGTGTATGCAGATAGCAAGAACTCTGTCTTGACACAGGCTGGTAAAAATGTATTAAGGTTTTTCAAAGTTTCAGGGAGTGAATGTCTTCAGCAGGCTCTCTTCCAGCCACCCTCCAAGTTTGGCCAAGATTGCAGTTTGGATGTCTGAGTTACAAACCCACAAAGCGGCTGCCCCCAGGAAACTTCCAGTACATAGAATAGATGCCGCAACTTGCATTGGTTTGCAGCACCAAAAAGTTGTAATGAAAACGTGGGATGGAATTGGAGAAACTTCCTCTGAGAACGGAATGACAACCTCCAGAGTGGAATGATGGTTCCTGGGAGTAAAAAACCTGCTCTGGGGCTGGAATGGGGAGGGAGCGAAGTACTCTTTGAGGGGACAGTCGAGGAGATGTTTTTGGGGAGACAGCAGGAATATTCTTTTAAAGGACACAAGGACAGAGACAATCTATGAGAGGAGGTTAAATTTGGGGGGAAGGAGTGGATTTCTTTGGGGAGACAGGAATATCCTTGGACAGGACAGGACAGAGGCAATCCTGGGGGGAAGGAGAATCTCCTTGGGGGAATAGAAATCTCCCCATCAAGCTGCCAAAGGGGAGGCTGGAAGAGCAGACCCTGAGAGGGAGAACAATTATCATGAGGAGGCTGACCTGGGCATGGGGAGACAGGAGGACTCTTGGAGGAGAAGACATCTTGAGGGGACACACATGGAAAGAAGGATGAATGTGAGAATTTTGTGGGGGACAGACCAAAATTGGGAAGGGCAGATGTGGACAGCCAGGCATTGGTAGGTCTCCATTGCCCAACACCCCACAATCCAATAAGAATTGAAAGAAAAAAAAGAAGACAGAAGAGTGAGCCCTCAAGGAGCCCAACAAGCTCGCACCCAGACCCTGACTGCAGCTCTGAGACTGGGTTGGGGCACAGCCCTAGGCTAGCCCACTGCTCCACAAGAAAATAAGAACTGAAAGGGAAAAAAAGAGAAACGAGAATGAGCCCTCAGCCGAGGAAACTCAGTAAGCTTGCTCCCACCTAGAGCCTTGCTGCAGCAAAAGCCCCAAGCCTCCCTCTCATGAGACAAGCAATGCAAAAATAAAATCTACAAAACCTCCCACAGCAAGCAGTTCATCGCTCGGTAACTGCAGGCTGGAAAGTGAAACTGCAGCTCTGCGCTGTGTCTTATATACTGAAAGCTCACATAGAGAATAATGGGGCCTCTCTGGTTGGCAGCCAGAGCTGCCTATCAGGGTTTTCAGAGCTAAGATTGGTGTGTTTCGAGGGCAGCAGAAGGTCTGCAAGCGGCTCCTATGTTGCCTAGGAAATTGATTGCTCAGTGCCGGGATGTCTGGTTTTATGGACCAACGGACTGACGAACTGGCCAAAGTTCGTCACGGCTGTGAAAAAAGGCACGTCCTATGACCCACCAGCTCGCAAATGCCAAACCAAACCAGTCCATGTAAAATTTTGATCTGTTCCCACCTCTAATTATAACAACACACTTTTTAAACCACTCTGAGTGGACATTGAGTTGTCCTGAATGGTGTTATATAAATTGAATGTTACATCTTTCCCTTTGAGCAGGCCAGAACTAAGCCTGCAAAGCTTACAGCCTAAACCAGAGTGTCAAACCATATACAATATAGATCTGATGGCATTTTTTCTTTACAAGTATATATTTGGCAACTACATGCAAGAAATGGGTATTGTGGCTCATTGGTAGTGCACTTGTTTTACATGTAGAAGAACCCAGGTTCAGTCCTTATCTCCTATTGAGGGATTTCAGTTAGTAATAGGGAAAAATCTACCAGTCGCAGTAAACAATGCCAAGATAGACTCACTATAAAGTAGTTTTGTATGGTTTGACTCACTATAAAGCAGTTTTGTATGAGAATTTCCTCCTCCCAAATGAACCCACCTGTCTACTCCAGTCAATTTTGGAGGCTTTGTTTTGGTGCCCTCAATATTTGAGGCGAAATGGGTGGCGACTGAGAATTCTATATAGTTGAAAGTTAGAGGGAGAGAGACAGAGAACAAAAATAGAAAGCTGCTAAACTAGTTTCATTATCTTTCAGCTCTTAGACTTATTACCTAAGAGGGAAAGAATGAACTCCCCTTCACAAAGCTATTGTGTCAATGGATGTGACTGCATTCATACTGCATCCTGGTTAGTAATGAGTAATGCAACAAATATTTACTAGTGATACACCCAAGTCAAATAGTTCAAATTCAAGCTCAGAAGGAGTATCTGGATGCTCAATAAAGTGAGGACATTGATGTATTCAAGGGGTTCCATTCAGTGCATTGTAGTAGAAAGGAAACAAAGTAAAGATTGATTTTTCCGCCACTGTAGGATTGGTAGGTGTGAGGATCCAGATCGATGATTACGTTCCTTCCAACATCATTGATTAATGAAGCTAGTCTGATTTATTATTCACTGAAGCAATTGCCCTGCAAATCCTGTGTTTCAAGAAAGTGGATTCAGCAGAAATGCTCTTGGACAATGAACCAATAAGCTGTTAGACCAGGAAAAGAATTCTTTACATTTTACACATGTTTCTTGCTCATTTTCTAAAGAACAAGGAGCAGCATTTTAGCCTCACCAAGGCCATCTTGTATGTTTCATGGCTGAGCAAGAATTTCACCTTTGGTAGTTTCCACACACCCTTAAAGGGATGGCCCACTCACGGAATGCTGGCAACGTCTCTGTTTGCAAAATGTTTGGCTTATGTTTTTACAGCGCTTTTTTTATGACTACGGAAAGTGCATTCCCAGAAAAGGCTGTGCCCCCCCTCCGTTGGCCGCCCTCCACGTCGGGTCTGTGGCTCCTTTGCATCCTTGCCTTCTGCCTCACCCCCCCTGCTGCGGGGTGGGTGGCCTCTCTCGGCCTCAAAACGGGTATAGGGGAAGGTGGTTGCAGCACCAGTGTCCTTCCCCTCCCTCGGCTGCACATGCCTCGCCTTCCTCCCAGGCCATGTCAACCACTTCCTCCTCGGCTTCATTGAGAGGCTTCCTTTTATACTCTATTTCCCTTCCCTTCTCCCCGCCTTCCCCAATCTGTGCTCTCCTTCCCTGACCGGCTCCTCCACTTCTAGCCCCTTCACCCACTCCGGTGCCCTCTCCTATTCACCCCCCCCAATGGGGATTCCCTGCTGCCTTTCACTCCTGCCCCTCCCTGCCCCCTTCTCCAATACTCCCCCCTCCCCCCGGTAGCTGCCATCCTCGCTGGCGTGCCCCTTGCCCTCCCCTGCATGGCTGCTGGTCCTGGCCCCGGTAGTGACTGGGTGCAGCCCGGTCGGGCTGGTCCCAAAGCTGAGGGTGAGGAGGACTTGTGCTGTGGCAGCCCTGCCACTTACTGCTCGCACGGGGCCACCCATCACAGAACAGCTGGCTGGCAGCACAGCGGGCTGGCGGCGGTGTTTGGCTGCATCTCCGGACTCTTGGGAGTGTTGCTCCTGGAGCAAGCTGGTAAGAGCTGCCCTGGGGTCCCCGCGGCATTCTCCTGTGTCGGGGGTGGGGGGGCAGGTGGACCCCCCCAAGACTGGCGTGGCTGCCCCCGCTGGACAAAGGCGTCAAAAATACAGAACCCAAATGGCCTGCAAATGTTTTGCAAATAGAGATGTCTGGATTCTTGGGGGAAAGCTGCCAGCATTCGATGAGTGGGCCATTCCTTTAAGGGTATGCGGAAATGGCCTTTGTCTCCCTAAATGTAAGTCTACTATAGCCACTATGTAGGTATGTGCCATCAAGTTACAAGTAACTTATGGCAATCTCAGCAGGGGGCTTTCAAAGCAAGTGAGAAAGAGAGGTGGTTTTGCCATTGCCTTCCTCTGCATAGACCTCCTTGGTGGTCTCCCATCCAAGTACTGACCCTGCTGTGTTGTCCAGTATTTTAGTGTCCTGGAATAAGATACTATGTCCTGTTTGAGTTAGTTTACATTGGGACCACACAGCGTAGCATCCAGACAAGAATAAAGAACAAGAAAGACACTGCAGACTTGGCCAACCTGAAAAATCAGCAGTGGCTGAACATAGCCTAACTCAAACAGGACACAGTATCTTATTCCAGGACACTAAAATACTGGACAACACTTCAAATTACTTTGTCAGATTGCACAGGGAAGCCATTGAAATTCACAAGCATAAGCACAATTTCAACAGGAAAGAAGAGACTTTAAGAATGAATAGAGCTTGGTTTCCAGTCCTGAAAAACACCAGGCTAACAAAATACTCTACATCTTACAATAGCCCTGCAGATAAGATTAGCATATCAAGCACCAATCCATATGCAAAAGAACCTCCTCAGGATACAGTGAAGCATTAGCATTCCATTAGCATTCCACACCCTGGGAAACTCTTACAGGATGACACAACCCAAACCCACCTTCCTGAGTAGATATAAATTACCTGCTAACATCTTCTCCACAGTTTGACACTGAGAGATCTCTGTCTTTCGGTGCTACACCTCTGAAGATGCCAGTCACAGCTGCTGGCGAAACGTCAGGAACTACAATGCCAAGACCACAGCGATACAGCCTCGAAAATCCACAACAACCATAGTTCTCCGGCCGTGAAAGCCTTCGACAATTTCGTGAAAATTCGTGTTTCATGGAACACAATGAACTATGAAACTCAGGGTTCGTTTTTTCCCTGTTTCATGCCCATCTCTGCTCGTGGGTTTGCTCGGACCAGAGAGCAACTGTCATTGTGGACACTGTCCTTGGACAGCCAGATGGTGAAGCCACCCATCCCTTCCTTGTTCCCTGCACTCCCCGCAGGTCTCACCTGGAAGCATTGCTCTAGCCGCGGCTTGTCTGCCTTACTTCACAGTGGCTTGTCCCACGGGCAAAGGTGTGGTTTGGAGAGGAGAGGGACTTCAGCAAGGTATAATGCCATAGAGTTCAGGTTTCCAGCTGGAAATTCCTGACAATGTGGGGGCGGGCTGGAGAGGGTGGAGTTTGGGGAGGAGAGGAACTTCAGCAAGGTATCGTGCCATAGAGTTAAGATTGCCAGCTCCAGGTTGGGAAATTCCTGGAGATTTGAGGGGTGGAGCATGGAGAGGTCAGGATTTGGGGAAGGGAGGGACCAAAGCAGGGTATAATGCCATGGAGTCCACTCTCCAAAGAAGCCATTTTCTCTAGGGGAACTGATAATGTATGGCCTGGATATTAGTTGTAATTCCATGAAATCTCCAGCCACCACCTGGAGGCTGGCAAACCTATGAGGAGAGCCTGCACTGCGTCTGTGGGAGGCCACCTGTGCCACCTCCCGTGCCAACAGGGTGGCCGGCTTGCTAGGTACTGAGCTGGCCTTCCTGCAGCAGTTGCAGGCCAAGGAGAGCGCTGAGCTAGCAGTGGTGGTGCGGGCGGCTGCTCTGAAGTGCTGCCAGGTAAGGGGTGGGGAAGCAAGTGGGTCCAAATTGCAGGAGCACTGCCGTGGGGGGCAGCCACACCCTTCATGATGACATCACTTCCCAGAAGTGGCACCATCATGTGGTCCTGGGAGCGCATGTGTGTGGTGCCAGGGGTGCCACTTCCTGCTGGGAGTTGCCCCAGCTGCTGGCAACCCACGCTATGCCACTGAGTTTCACCACCTCTTTTCCTAGAAAAAAAAGCCCTTTTCCCAGAAAAAAGCAACGTAATAGGGCTAGAAATATAGAAATCTGAAAACGAAGCATATGGATTACACATGATATGTTAACAGTGCCAAAATGTGGAATAGCTAAATAATAATTTAGCAAGTGCAAGATAATACATATGGCAAGATAATATATGCTATACACAGTAGCATAATGTACAGTCTCGTTCCCTTTATTAAAGCAACTTCTTGAAGCATTGCATTATAATATTATATAATTATAATATTTAAGTAAATAAAATTATAGTATAAATATAAATTTAATATAAGTATAAATATATAAGTATAAATAAAATTATAATATTATAATTTATAATGTAAAGCCCCATTGTCTCTATAAAAATGCCTTCCTGAATAATTCTGTTTTACATAGTTTGTAGAATACCAAAAGTGTGGAAGCCTTCATGACTTTTACAGGGTGAGAGCCACTAGAGAAAACATGTGTCTCTGGGAGGTAGTTTGATCTTGTCCATTTGCAGGTACCAGCAGAAGGCTCTGTTCAGATATATCAAACTGTTGTGGTGGGGCTGAGGAAGTGAGCTAGTCCTAGAGATATGAGGGCCCAGCTTGCCAGCTTCAGGAACCCTTCCCTGTCTCTCTACCTCTCTACCACATGGCTAAGGCCATGAAGGGCTTTATATGTGATAACCAGTATATTGAACTGAGCCCGATAACTGATAGGCATCCTATGGACTGTAGAATGGATGTAATATATGTACTACACAAGTTCCATGAGTCACCCAGCCCTGGCTGCTTGCTACTGTTCAACAGCAGCCACCCCATAAAAGCCAGTGTGGTTTAGTGGTTAGAGTTTTAGACTAGGATCTGAAAGACCCAGGTTCAAATCCCCACTCCGCCATGAAATAGCTGAGTGACCTTGGGCCACACACATATTCAGCCCAACCTACCTCATATCATGGTTGTGATGATAAAATGAAGTAGAATGCTCTAAACTGCTTTGAGTCCATATTGTGGGGAAAGATGGATTATGAAATAAATGAATAATAAATAATTCAGTAAATAAATAAAAATATAGTCCAAGGTAAAAGTGGGTGGGTGGGAAGGGAATAAGGAAGTAGGGAAGGTGAGGATATGTGAGTTGCCTGAAGGAGGAAAAGAGGAAATAGGAGAACCTCGCAGACTCACCAGCAGGGCTCATTTGGAGGGGGAACGCGCTGGAATGGCATTCAGAAATATCTGAAAAGAGATCATGTGGGTTTTGGCCCTGCCCATGTGATTCCTTTTCCTCCCCGCTGCCTCCCCGCTGCCCGTATTTTTAGCAGCAGGCAGTGGCAGAGGCAGCACCCCCACCCCCCATCACTGCCTCCTGGATTCCCTGGTAGGAACCCAGGGTGGGGGGGGGCCATGCAGGGGGGGCAGCTGCACGGGGGGTAGCCACACAGCCCATCCTCCAGGCCTGCAAGCGGTGAGGGCTCTCCAGAGGAGGGTAAGCTGCTTTCAGTTCATTCTGCTTTATTTTCATTCATGACTTGTGAGTGTGTGTGTGTGTGAGAGAGAGAGAGAGAGAGAGAGCAAGCACGGCTGCTGGGGCTGGCTCTCCAGAGGAGGGTAAGCTGCTTTGAGTTCATTCTGCTTTATTTTCAGGAAATACCTGGAGATTTTTGGGGAAAGGAGCCTGAAGGTGGGTGTTGCCTTCTGACACACTTCTGGCGATGTCAAGGGGTGCGGCATATGCAAATCAGTTATGCTAATGAGATATGCTAATGAGTTCCTGCAGTTCTTTTTCTATGAAATGACCCCTGCTCACCAGTGGGCTGTATTGACACTGAGGGAAGGATGCAGTGGAGGCGTGGTCAGCCCAGAAGAGGAGGAGCATCCACCCCTCCTCCTGTCCAGCTACATGGTCAGCACCATTCTTGCAGGATTCCTGGCATATTTGGAAATTCAAACTGTGAGCATATTATTTAATCATAGCATGTATTTCTTTGTTTGTATAACAACAATCATAATATGAAAGGAACATCAAAAATGCGACAGTATATAAAATATTTCTAGAAACATGAGATTCAGCATGACAGGAGATAATCTAGTTAGGACTGTGCTATGGAACAGATGGTTACAGAACCTACTAGGGGAGAGGTGATCCTGGATTTGGTCCTCAGTAATGCTGAAGACCTGGTGAGAGATGTAAATGTGATTGCACCACTTGGGAACAGTGACCATAATGTTATTGAGTACAACATATGTATAAATAGGAAATTGCCATATAAGACCAACACAGCCATGTTTAACTTCAAAAGGGGTAACTTTTCTGAGATGAGGGGGTACGTGAAGAAGAAACTGAAAGGGAAAGTAAAAAAGGTCAAAACACTTGGGGAATCTTGGAGACTATTTAAAACTACAATCCTGGAAGCTCAAATTAAATATATACCGCTGGTTAGGAAAGGCACAAATAGGTTTAGGAAAAGGCCAGCATGGTTAACAAGCAATGTAATAGAAGCTGTAAAAGGTAAAAAGGATTCTTTTAGGCAGTGGAAAACTAGTCGGAGTGAGGTTGATAAAAAGGAGCATAAGCTGTGGCAAAAAAAGTGCAAGTCTGTGATCAGACAGGCAAAAAGGGAATATGAGGAGCATATTGCAAAGAACATAAAGAAAAACAATAAACAATTCTTTAAATATATTAGAAGTAGGAAACCAGCTAGGGAGGCAGTGGGGCCCTTGGATGACCAAGGCGTAAAAGGATTACTAAAGGGTGATAGGGAAATGGCCGAGAAGCTGAATGCGTTCTTTGCTTCTGTTTTCACTGTGGAAGATAAGAAGTGCATGCCCACTCCGGAAGCACTGACTTTGGGAGGGGTTTTGAAAGACCTGAGTCACATTGAGGTGACGAGAGAGGAGGTTATGCGACTGCTAGATAATTTAAAAACTGATAAATCACCGGGCCCAGATGGCATACATCCAAGAGTTCTGAAAGAACTCAAGTGTGAACTTGTAGATCTCCTCACAAAAATATGTAATCTGTCATTAAACTCTGCATCTGTTCCTGAGGACTGGAAGGTAGCTAATGTTGTCCCCATCTTTAAAAAAGGTTCCAGGGGAGATCCGGGAAATTACAGGCCAGTCAGCCTGACGTCAATACCGGGTAAGTTCGTGGAAACTATTATCAAAAATAAAATTAGTGGGCACATTGATGACCAAAAGCTGATGAGGAAAACTCAGCATGGGTTCTGTAAGGGAAGATCTTGTCTCACCAATCTGTTAGAGTTCTTTGAGGGAGTGAACAAACAAGTGGACAAGGGAGACCCGATAGATATTGTTTATCTTGACTTCCAGAAAGCTTTTGACAAAGTTCCTCATCAAAGGCTCCTAAGTAAGCTCAGTAGCTATGGGATAAAGGGCCAAGTCCTCTTGTGGATCGAAAACTGGCTAATTAATAGGAAACAGAGAGTGAGTATAAACGGGCACTTCTCACAGTGGAGGGTGGTGAGCAGTGGGGTGCCACAGGGGTCGGTATTGGGTCCAATGCTTTTTAACTTGTTTATTAATGATTTGGAATTGGGATTAAGCAGTGAAGTGGCTAAATTTGCAGATGACACGAAATTGTTCAGGGTGGTGAAAGCCAGAGAGGATTGTGAGGCACTCCAAAGGGATCTGTCGAGGCTAGAAGAGTGGGCATCCATGTGGCAAATGAGGTTCAATGTAGCCAAGTGCAAAGTAATGCACATTGGAACCAAAAATCCAAAATATAAATACAAGTTGATGGGGTCTGAACTGGTGGAGACTGACCAAGAGAGAGATCTTGGAGTCATGATAGATGACTCACTAAAAACGTCAGCACAGTGTGCGACTGCCATAAAAAAAGCTAATGCTATGCTAGGGGTTATTAGGAAAGGGATTGAAAACAAATCAGCCGGTATCATAATGCCTCTGTATAAATCGATGGTGAGGCCTCATTTGGAGTACTGTGTACAGTTCTGGTCGCCACACCTTAAAAAAGATATCATAGCACTGGAAAAAGTACAGAGAAGGGCAACTAAAATGATTAAAGGGTTGGAACACTTTCCCTATGAGGAAAGATTGAGGCGCTTGGGGCTCTTTAGCCTGGAGAAAAGACGACTGAGGGGAGACATGATAGAGGTTTACAAGATAATGCACGGGTTAGAGAAGGTAGAGAAAGATGTGTTTTTCTCCCTTTCTCACAATACAAGAACTCGTGGGCACTCTATGAAATTATTGAGCAGTCGGGTTAGAACAGATAGAAGAAAATACTACTTTACACAAAGGGTGATAAACACATGGAATTCGTTGCCACAGGAGGTGGTGGCAGCTACAAGCATTGCCAGCTTCAAGAGGGGACTGGACAAATATATGGAGCAGAGGTCCATCAGTGGCTATTAGCCACAGGAGATAGATGGTATTCTCTTTGTGGGGAGGTGGTGCTCTGTTGTCTTGGTGCTGGAAGGAAGGCAGTGGGAGGGCTTCTGGTGTCCTGGCCTCACTGACAGTCCTTTAGATGGCACTGGATTTCTAGCCACTGTGTGTGACAGAATGTTGGACTGGATGGGCCACTGGCCTGATCCAACATGGCTTTGCTTATGTTCTTATGTTCTTATGTCCAAAACACAAAATGAAATGTAAGGCATGTTTTGTTCTTAGGTGGCAGCTAATTTGTCTTATGAACGTCTAATGATATATGGAACTATTAGTGACATCATCTTGCAATTTTTTCTTGCAAACCTTTCTGCAGGAAGCACAGGAAAAAGTGATAATCACCACAGTCGAAGATGACCTGGTGTAATAATAGTAGCTGGGGCTTCCAGGGAGACAAGTGACGGCCAGGAGGTAAAGGACTGTGAAGGTGGAGTTTTGCTTTCTTCCTCAGGTTGGAATGAGACTAAAGCAACCTTAAACGTCATTCTTTTTTACCACCTCAAACTAACACTGGCATGTCATTATTTCCAGTTTACAGATACAGCCATGAAGTTGAAGAGCAAAGATGTGGCCAATTAACAAGCCCCTGGCTGAGTTAGAATTTGAACTTAGCTTTTCCAGTTTCAAGTCCAGCACTTTAGATCTCTCAGTCTGGGGTTTACTGACCTCTTCTACTGAAGAGACATTTACCCTTAGAACAAAATACTCAAGCTCAACAACATTGCAGTTGTCTCTACTGATTAACTAATCTGGTGTGATGACAAGGAATGTTCATAATCTGAGCATTCCACCTGTTCAGAGAACAGGTCTATCAGAATGTTTGCAGCCTGCTTGTGTGATTGAAGAGAAAATTATCACCTTGCATGGGAATAAAGTCTTACACAGACCTAGGATTGCAAACGCCAGGTTCGGAAATTCCTAGAGGTTTGAGAGTGAAGACTGGGGATGGTGGAGTTTGGAGAGGGGAGGTAGCTCAGCACAGGGGCGTAGACTTACCAATTTCTGGGGGGGGGGCTGGGGATGGGCCAGAGGCATTGCTATGCCAGTGACATCACAGGGAGGGGCCAATAACATCACAGGGAGGGGCTTCCATTGCCACCGTCTATGGAGGCGGGGCCATGGAAGATTTAGGGAGGGGCTCTCCACAAATTTAGGGGAACCCAGGCACCCATGGGGACCCCCCTAACAATGTCCCTGGGTTGGGCCAAACCTAGGAAAATGTGGGAGTTGGCCAGTGGTTATAGTGGTATCTCAGCGATCTGCTGTGTCCTGGTTTTGAAATTCACTTTTCGAATAGTCACTTTACGATCTATAATTATACATACCATGTGTATAGGACAAACTAATGGTCACAAATTTGACACTAAGAAAGGCAACACAGAAAAGCCTGTAAGGGAACATATTTAAAGTTTTTATGGACATTCATTTACAGGAGTCTTGATTCTGCCTTATTCATAAGGGTGACTTAGTACTGAAATTTACTAAATTATGGCATTGCAGATGCCTTCATTGGGATGTGATTCCATAGAATAAATATACCCTCTGAAACTGCCATTTATTCTAGGAGAATAGTCTGTAGTCTGGACTCTCTTGTATGTCTGGGAGAACTCAAGGAATCACTCGGAAGTTGATAACTGTGCCCTAATGACAGTAGGGGCTTTGAGGCAAAAATTGAGAACTGTGAAGAGTTGAACAGGAGACTGGGGAGCCAAGCAGCAAGGGGGCTGAAGAAAGGGAGCAGCAGGAAATGGAAAACAGGAACTTAATTGAAGGGCAACAGGAAGGGCATGATGACAGAGCAAACAGGGAACTGAGGAACAAACTAATTAAAGAGGGTGCTATGAAGAAGCCTCACAAGGGTTGGAGGTCAAGAGGGGCAGTGAGGGGAGAATGCTAGAGGAAGTGCAGAATTTTAGTCCAGTAGCACTGCTGTTCTATTGCAGACCAACACATCTGTTCACTAACTGTCCTGCTAGAGGAAGGTTGGGAAGTAAACAGGAAAAATGGAAAATAGGTTAAAATCAGGGGCCTGACTGTCTGAGGAAATACTGGGCAATATAGGCATGAAAGTGAAGAAAGGAGTGCCAAGAAGAAAGTGGGTTTGTCCAAAATTTTGTTACAGAGCCTATGGACAAGAGGGGCTTCAAACAGTTGTCGGGATAGAAGTAGACATGACAGAAAGATTTGGAGTGGCTGAGGACTGTGTGCCAATGAACTAAGGAGACATAGGTTTGGTAGGTTGAGATTGTATATCCTGATACAGCTTCTGTACCAATTGTGGCTTCTTCTGTCACTGAATTTCATAGAATGAGTTGAATTGAATGGACAATCCCGTGGCTTCAGGCTTCTAGTGCAGATAATTTCAGTAGCAAGAGATGTATAAATTTTTTAAAAACAAACTAGCTTTCCGATTTGCCATATCAGTTTTAATAGCTAGATGGTTTTTGTTCGTTTGTTTTCATCTTTAGGAATTTACATCTTTATGTTGCAAAATCTGGAAATTTTGTTATGACAGAATCCCTTGATGCCTGTTTATGGGATTGCCCAGATTTATTCATATTGTCTTGTGTACACCAGAGTTCAGTGTCTCATGCATATGGCAGATCAAATGTAAAAAGCTATTGATTTCAGTGGGCTAAGTACTAATTTACTGTTGCTGCCAAATCAGCTGCTCTTTTTTATTGCCTCCCACTCTGGTTGGAACAGGCAGACCGAATAACATATATGCTGCATTTATAATGTCATATTAAATGCTGCAGAAGGTCATCTCAGTTTCAGATGCTGTAAACAAAGTGCCTGATCACTAGAGATGTCATTGTAGCAAGGTGCTAAATAGATGAGATTATTATTTACTAAAGCAATATTTTGGAGCTGCCCATTGGTAGCCTTCCAGATTCAAACACCTGCAATTACCACTTAGCCAAGGATATCTGACTCTTTGCAAGGGACATCTACCTGATGGCCTTTGGGGCAACTTTCTGTGATTTAACATAAATCTTTGCCATTGAGATGCATTTGTCAGAGATTTTATATTCCACTTGGAATGTTTATCCAAATAAATTCATAAGCAACACTTGAGACTTGTCCCATTCAATAGGGTTGCCACATAACTGGTGGGGTCTGGAGGTCTCGCAGAATTACAACTGATCTCCAGACAACAGAGATCAATTGCCCTGGAGAAAATGGCTACTTTGGAGGGAAGACTCTGTGGAGGGAACATTTTATTACATTATAGGTTACCGAGGTCTCTCCCTTCCCCAGGATTTATTAATTTACGAAGTACAGCTTAACTCACTTGGGGTAGTCAGTGGTGGGCAATTTCTTGTAGTGGGCAGTTCAAATTGGGCCACTTTTCATGAATATACATGATGAAAAATACCCTCTTTTGTTGACTTTTGCAGGACCTGGAAAGGGAACCAAAGTGTTCTTGTTGCAGCAGATTCCTATAATCCCCTAACTTAAGATCAGTTGAAGCGCAACAACCCTTCAAAGCAACACCCACACTTCCCCCTGACAGCCATTCAGGCAGTGGCTACATTTCCTTGCCCACAGCATCAATCTGGGAACTACAAGAAGCATTGCTCTCACGTGGAATTGACTTTATGACATCATCACGTAGCCATAGCTGATTGGCTACATTATCTCAAATTTGTTAGGATCATTCAAAGTGAAGGAACAGCTCTGGTTCTTTTTTAAAAATGACATTGAAACAGCTTCAGACAACACAAAAGTGCCTCGGTGCCTCATGCACCCTGAATACTAATGCTTCCAACAATGAGGATTTACTGCTAGCAAGTTTTAACAATTCAATATGAATTCTTTTCATTTAATCATAACAGAGGAGGCATTTATTCATAAAATTACTTTGGATAAATGTCAGCATGTGTAATCATACATAGTGGGCATCAGAGTAGCAGCACTGTTCTTATTCCTGCAAAGTAGTGAGCATTACCATCCTTTTGTTGTGGAGTTTTATGCTGATATGACTAATAGTAGTCCTGGGTCCAGTGCTATCAATGGCACTTGCAGTGGGATTAAAGTCAACTCCCAACTAACCATTTGTTCACCTTTCCTAATCTTCTACCAAGACATTTAATTTTTGTAATCAGATATCATGATTTACCTTACAGATATGAAATTAAAATTGCTAACAGGCAAGAAGTAACAACCATTATCCAAAGAAAGTTAGTTGCGCTCTATGTTTCACTGATTTCTGTGGGACTTAAGCATGGCTAACTTTTTCTTGACTGGATCTATTCTCCCTTTATAAAACTGGTATCTCAATAGAAAGTAACTACAAATACATTTCCTGTCCCCTTCATCCCTTGGCTCTTGGAAGGAAACAAGATATTCAGCACACTCCTATGGATATTTACATTAAACTCAGTCACATTGACCATCCACTGAAAGCATGAATCCACAGATGAGCATGTTTTCACACATGACACAAAAAGCTCACATATAACACAAAGTATGCATTCAAATGTAGATCTACATTAGCATGATTGAATATTCAATATATATTCTTCTAGCTAAAATTCACATATACAAATGAACAACATTCAATTGATGGTTTACAAGAAAATAATAGTTCCTTCACATTTTATGTGACAGCGTTTTATGTTTTTAAATTATTTGCCTGGTTGTTATATTAAATGCATATCCACTGGTCTCTCTCTCTCTTTTTCCCATTAAGGGAAGAGGGGTGGGGAGACATGAGAGAATTTTGTTTATTCCCACTGAAATTTGGATAGATTTTTATGGAAGAGTCAAGTGAGTACTGAATGCAGCAGGCCTGCTCTGACTTGCACTGTCACCATCTGAAAGCAAATGAGAGGGTGCAGCAGGGCTGAGAGGCACAGAATATGGGCAGGGATTGCTTTGTGGAAGATGAAGAGTAGAGCCAGCCTGCACAGACTCAGCCTCTTCCACAGAGCTGTCACCATGATCTAATTATGGGATGTGAAGTGTGTGACATCTGGAGATGTGCCAGAGCCTCAAAGTGACTTAGGCGTTCACTGAACCATACAATCCATGGTTCACGAAGACTGTCAATACTTAGTCATCTCCAGGCTACATTATGTTTAAGAAGGCAGGACTGATTTAAGCACAGAACTGTCCTGTGGTATGTGCAGTTCTCAATTTAGAGCCCTCTTCTCTAACCAGAATACATTTTACAGTCATGCATAGGATCATACTTAAGGATTTTACCTTTTGTTTCCTGAAGTAGTGTTTTATTTAGCAAAGTATCCTTGTCCCTTGTTAAAATACTAGCAGGGGTAGTTTGTAGCCTGACTCTATTAATCAGTCATCCACAAATGCACCCCCATGCATTATTATACTTACTCATTCAAAGAATATCACTGACTAATATAGCCCCAGTGACAGAAATCAGCCCCCAAACATTCTCAGTATGGTGGAAGGAAGCAATGATGTACAGAGATTGCTTCTTCTGGCTAAATTGTCTCCCACTTGAATGTACTAACAGTTGCCAATCACAATGTCAGTTGGCTCCCAGTTTCTTATATTTATCCATTCATGCTGCGCCCAGGATTAATTCAGCCAGGCTTGGCTTTCCCAGTCCCCCCCCCTCCTTGTGCTAAGCCCAAGTTTTCAACTACTTGCAGAAAAGGAGGGGAAAACAATTAGCCTGAGAAATATCAGGCTCAGACATTAAGAGTATATGAAAAGTGCACACAAAAGAAGTGGACAGCAGTATTCAATACACCCCTTGTATCATATCCTTGCATTTTGTGTGTGTGTGTGAGTGTGTGTGCGTTGTAACCACGATATACACACAGTGTAATTCAAAATGGTGGCACCAGGTAGGAGATCCAAAATTCCCTGCAAGATCTGAAAAACTAAGTGAGATCTTGTGTTAGTAAGATGGGATATTCTAAAAAACCATATGATTTAGTTCAAATATCAACTTGTGAGAATCTAGATCGTCCCCATCTTATGTTGCATGTGTTCTGTTGAATGTAATATATTGAAGATAGAGTTCTCCATTTATTATTCCTCTTTAACTATCAGTGGGTGGTATGGCTTCACAGAATCCAAAATCTTAATATCGGTGAAAGTCTACAAAATTAGGTTAAGTATACATCAATCCAATTATATAAAATGTAATCAAAGACTCTTTGGTTGTGCTTGCTCTTCCCAAAAGAAGATAATACATTATATTATAAACCATGGTACACTTACATTTTTGTAACAGGGTTGAGGAATATAAGGCCCAGATAAGAAACTGGTAGAAGGGAGCAGTGATGGTATTGTTGAAGGGATTTTGGCGCACCAAATGTGAGAGGGTGGAAGACTGGAGATGGACAGCAAAGGATATTTATAAGCTACCTACTAATTCTATTTCTGGTTCTTCTCTCACCAAAAGCCACAAAGAATTTTAATGAAAAAATGTTGCTATGACCGAGTATCTGATAGAGTTCACCCCTCTGACCCTCTTGAGTTTGGCATACCTGTTTTCAAACAGTGGCACCTTTCCAAAACTGAAATTGTTTGTTACACATGAATAAGAACAATTTTAATGTTTTCAAATGTTTGTGCATTGATGATGTGCTTGTTTCCAAATTCCATTTTCAACTGATCTTTGGTGCAATGATGACTGTCCTTCGGTACCAAGTAAGAATGCAATAAGTCTCTTGAAGAGCCAAGACGTTTCATCATGATGATCACAAAACCACAATGTATCTCAGAACAGCGCAGATTGCTTTTGGCAGTGTCTGACTACCTAAAAGGCATTTAATTAAGGACTCTTGATCAGAACAAACTCAAAAGGAATTTGAGAGGAGGGACAGACAGACAGACATGTACACATACACAGATTGGGAGGGGTCTTGTGTATATTCCCTTGTCCATTATTCCACTGTGCTTCTTGCTTAGGACCCAAAGATTATATTTGAAACAGCAGATAAGAATCTGGCTCTTAATATTTTTATTTCAACTTGTTGGATTACATGTGCATGTAAAACAGTCTGTGTTCGTCCATATTCCCAGTTTTCCATTTAGTTGCTTAAACTTGGGATGACATTTCTTTTTTGTAGGACCCTTTGTCAAAAAAATGAATTAATTCTTTCAAATGTTTTATTCCTTGTTATGGCCTCCCACTGAACACAGTTCTGCCCCTGCAGCAAGGCTTCCTGTCAAATCCTATTTGCAATTTTGGCTAGGCTGACTTTAAATTTACTAATGTACATTGAAAAAGGCTGGGGCAAATGTAATGTTAGTACTCTGGCAATTCCCAGATGTGATCTTTGAATCACCCCAGTCTGAACATTTTGTCTGGGTGGCTTTTAATGATGGGAGGTAGGACCAAGCAGATATTTATTTGTTTAAAATATTTATGTAATGCTTTTCTGTCACCTATTCACATATATAAGCCTTATTTTGTATCTTTTATTGAACTGCCTGTTCAAGTGTTAGAGATAGGAATGGTTAGAAATCTAAATAAACACAACAAAGCCATTTTCTGTTTTGCCTTTTGAGATCAACCGCATTTAAATATTCTTAGTATCCAGGATATTTTTACATCAGCAAATTAACCCACTTAAAATGTAATCATTTTGTTACTTCTCTTGAAGAATAGGAGCGTTTTGGCCACTTTTCCACTTTTTTTCCTGACCCAGCTCTGTTCTTAGACTACCAATTGAATGTAACTTATGCTGCCTCTGGATGGGGGTGTCCACCACTGTCACTACCAAAAGAAACATACGGGAACATTAGGGGCCCCACAGAAACAGCACAGTGAGGCACATAGAAGCCTACTTCCCAGAGGGATCTCCCTTACTGGATTGTCCTCTGTTGTCAGAGTGTTGAACTGTCATTGGGGAGACTTGAGTGCAAATCCCAACTCAGTGCCTTCAAACTCAGTGGGTGACAGGGTTGCCAGTTCCAGGAAGGGAAATTCTTGGTAATTTAGGAGGTGGAGCCTGGGGAGGGCAAGATTTGGAGAGGGGAGGGACTTCAGCTGGGTATATTGCCAGAGTCAACTTTCCAAGGCAGCCATTTTTGCCAAAGAAACTGATTATTGTAAACCACTTTGGGCCTCATTCAAGGGAGTAGTGGTATACAAATCAAATACATAAATAAATAAAATTTCTGTCACCGGATATCATTTGTAATTCCAGGAGATCTCCAGCCACCACCTAGAAGCTGGCAATCCTAGTGGGTGACTTTGGGCCATTCTTTCAGTATAACTTTCACAGGATTGTACTGAGAATAAAATGAGGAAAAACCATCTATGTCACTCTGAGAAACCTTGAAGGAAAGGTGGGTTCAAATATAATATAGAGAAATTTAGGCTGGAAATTGATCAACAATTCTCTTTTTTGTCCTTTTAATTTGCATATATCTAAACTTGTTTCTCTCTTTTTTACTTGCTTTATTAATTTAATTTCCCTGGACCATCCTCTTTTTCTTGTTCTTTCCTTCCAGTCTCAGCTGTATCTTGGCACAATCAGCCCTTCCTTGGAAGGTTGCTGCTATCATGCGTCATCACTTTTCATTACTCCCATTCCCTCAAAATCTGAAATGGCACCCTACAAGCAGCATCACTAGCTAAAAGACTCAACTACCATACTCCATGATGGTTTCACCTCCTCACTGTGCATCTGATTTCAGCCAAATGCTGGAAAAGTTAGTTGAACATGTCCACGAAATGCTTTTCATAGTGTGGAAGCTTCTGAAGCGAACAACAACCTCTTCTTTAGGACAGGTATCTGTGGGTGCTGATAGTTGAGTGATAGCAGCCAGTACATAAAACAGATTATTTTTTCATTTTGTCTTGTTTACATTGAAATGAAAATTAAAGACAGAAAATCATAAGCCAAGTTGGATCCTATTAGGTGCTTTGATCAAAGGTCAGCTGAATTTGAGCATTAGAGGAGTAAAAGTTCAAGAAAAAGTTTTCATCACTGCTGTAAAACTGTGGTCCTGAGTGCATGATCTCTCTGTGTGTTCAGTAAATATACAGAGAGGGAGAATAGGCACAAGCAAGATAGCCCTGCCTCTGCACAATTGTCAGGTTGTCTGCATGGTTCAAATGGATGGAGGAAGTGTCCACACATACACTTCCTCCCCATCATCAGGGAAACTGTTTTCTAAAAGTTCCTGAACATAGTGTCACAGATATAGTTAGAAATACTGGGGAACTGCTGCTGGATTTAACCAAAAAGACCACAGAAGATGTCTTTACACAGAGAATCAGGGCTAGCCTGACCTCACAGTTAGACACAAGGGAGTCTGGAGGCCTAGAATAGAACAGTCTTGGAGAGGGGCAAGAAACAAAGAAATAACACAGTTGTATGGACTTGCGTAGATTAGAAGAGTTGTCTAACCCGACAGATACTATGCGTTGAAGCATCTGAGAATGCTCAGATGCATCTGAGAATGGCAGGAATGTCTAACTTCATAGAACTGAAGATATGATTCAACAATAGATGCATTGGTTGAGGGTCAAAAGATATTCATATGTATGAGAAACTTGTAATCATGAAATTTACATAGTCTTTGTTAAGATAACAAAGAGCCCCTGAGGATGGGCGGATTATAAATCGAAATAATAAATAAATAAAAAGTAGCAAGAATGAACTAACAAAGTTTATATACTTTAAGAAGATGTTTCAAATAGAGATGGGCACGAACCGAAATATGAACCAAAATTAAGCACGAACCAGACCGGTTCATGGTTCGCAAACCACAGTTCGTCAGATCCCATTTCTGATGAACTGCCACGAACTTTAGGCTGGTTTGTTAGTTTCATTTTTTGGTTCGTGACTGCAGACAGCCTGGTGTCACCCAGAAGTGACCTTCTGCTGGCCCAGAAGTGATGATTTTCTGACTCGGATGTGACGTTTTCACGAACCAAATGAACCAGTTTGCGAACCAGGGGCAGGTTTGAGAAAGTACGTGGTTCGTGGTTCATGAAACGAACCATGAACCTCATGGTTCAGTTTTTTTCTGGATTGTGCCCATCTCTAGTTTCAAATATAGATAAACTTCTCTAATGTTTAAAGTTGTAAGATGATTAGTTAGCCAAGAATGTGATGCTTTCTGAAACAGGACAGTTAGTTGTTGTCAAGAGATGATTTTGAAATCCTATAAATATAAGAAGCTGAATGAATCAGGTGCTTCTTCCTAGAAGAGGCTCCTTTCCTGTGATCTGCTTATCTTTGGGCAAGATACTCTCTTGGACCCATGAAATTGCTATCCTAGTTATTGCTAGTTATAATGCATGGTAAGATTTTCTGTTAATTGAGCTAATATTAAGAATGCTGAATAATCATATTTTAATAATAAAGGTTTAGAATGGAAGCAAAGATACTTGTGTACAATACCCAGTAATGAAACTAAAACATTATCTGTGGTGTACCTCTTGTCAGGAGTTAAACTAGATTCTCGGGGTTTCTTAAGTGCACACCTGTATCTGAATCAGGCCTGATCTGAGTCATCCAGAACAATAGGGAGGGAGCCTACATACGGACACTTCTTGTGCATGTTAGCACCATGCAGATGACTGGGCGATTGTACAGAGGCTGTGAAGCAAGAAAAAGTTGTCACACTGAAAATGAATAAAATCTTCAGAGTGTTTATACCATTCCAGTATTAATGCTTGGACTTTTCCATGCAGATAATGCAAAATGCACCATTTATAGTTTCCTATTGTTTTCATTATTTTAATATAAATTACTTTCAAGGTTTTTATTAAAAAGTTGTATGTTAGAAATGTAAAAAATAATTAGAGGTGCTGGTAATCAGACCTATTGTTGAAGGGAAGAAACAAATACAGACAAAACCACCTTTGATATCAGCAACAATTATTATAGCTCCTAAAATTTCATCTATCAATATTTTCTCAGATGAACTTTAAAAAACAAACAAAACTACTTATTTAGAAATGCCCCAATGAATAAAAACAAGGTGTTACTGACAAATGCTTTAATATATTCAGTAGATGGCACTCTTCTATCTGATTCAATGATGAAAGATGGTACTAGGGTCAATTATGCCACTTCACTAAAAATCCTGTAACTCAGAAACCAATTTGGATGCACTTTTTTAAACAAAGGATTAGTTTGAGGGGAAATTGTGGTATTTAAATGCCATTCTGCTTGTGAACTGTTATTTCTGGTTGTGAACTGCTGCGCCATCCATTTTTGGACTATCATTGATTTATAAATTTGGAAGACTTCTAGATTATTCCTGCTGAGCTGCACAGAAGTGCCAAAAGGTGAATCCAAACGGTACTGCTGTTTTGGAGTCATTTAGGAACTTTACTGGGAATTGCACCAAGCAGCAGAGCTATAGCATGTACACTTGTGTGCACGTTGGGGTCTCTGTGGAATTCAGAGGGCACCCTTTGCAGTACATGTGCATATGGGTGCCTGAAGAGGAGATATGTTGACAGGACTTGGAACAACTGGCTGCCAGGCTTTTTAATATATGCAGGGGTGATTGCTAAGGCGCATCCCAGTCGGGCAGCACAGTTGTTTCAGTACCTGGACATTATTCTCAAGGGGTACACTGGCTTCTCGGGTGCTGCATGGATGCAGTACGATGAGGAGTTTCGCATGAGGGTGGCTATGAACCCCAATTTGCCGTGGAACTGTATTCACCAGCAATTATGGCTTCAGGTGATGTCACTGGCTAAGCCAAACTTGGGGGACAGGTCAGATAGTGGGCATTTAGTTCAGCGCTCATCGCAGGCCACCAGCTCCCGCAGTGTGGCGGGGCAGCCGGTTCAACCCCGGCTGCTGTGCTGGGAATTTGCTTATAAGGGAATGTGCATTAGGAAGCCATGTCGTTTCAGGCACGAGTGCCCCTCTTGTGCAGGTCCCCACCCATACAATGCTTGTGCCAAGTCCAAGCAGGGTAGGGGTGGTAAGAAAGCAGGTGGAGGGGGTTCAGGTGGACTGCAAGCCCCTGGTAAAGGGTGCCAGCCCGGTAAGGCTGAAGGTCCTTGAACAGCTGTGCCTTGACCGCCTGGTCAAACGAGGTGTACCTGACCAAACACCATTGTGGCACCCCTGGGCTGTGCAGAATTTCCCAGGAAAAGAGAGTTTAGAAGTTCCCAGCATAGGGAACAAAGGGAGAGGGCTGGCCTTTGCCAGCCTGTTCCTGGGGTTATGGGTGTGGGGCTGCTTTGAATTGTGCAGCCAAGAGCATCTTTGAACATAAGCAGAATGCCATTCTCTTAGCAATCACAACATTATTCAATGACTTTTGGACCCAAAGATGAGTCTTCTAGAAATTCTTGAGTCCTGGAAACTTTCATTTTAGAAATTAAACACAGACAAAAAATCATTGCACACAATCAAAGAATTAAAGAAATAAATGAATCACTAGATATACTTGGTCCTCTAACAGAAGTTCTGAAGAACATTTTTTAAATAAATGGAACAGAATCTTGCATCCAAATTAAGTTCTAACAACAGCTCCAGGCTGTCTCTGAGTGTTATTGTAGTAGCTGTAAACGGACACAGCATATTTTAGGTTAATTGGTTTGATTCTTTGCCAAGTCTAATCTGTCTACAAACTAACAATGGGAAAACCAATATAGAGGAATGTATAAGAATGTAACTGTTGGCCACTCAGAGCAAATAGCATTTGTACTTGTGTGAACCAATGCAAAAATGGTTTTCATAGTAAACAATTGACTATCTTAAATATCTATAGATCACAGAATCATCACAGAGTTGGAAGGGGCCATACAGACCTTCTAGTCCAACCCCCTGCCCAAGGCAGGATGAGCCTAAAGCATCCCTGAAAAATATTCATCCAGCCTCTTCTTGAAAACTGCCAGCGAAGGGGAGCTTACCACCTCCCTAGGCAGCTGATTCCACTTTTGAACTACTCTGACTGTGAAAAAGTTTTTCCTAATATCCAGCCAGTACCTTTTTGCATGTAATTTAAGCCTGTTGCTTCAGGTCCCTCTGCTGCCAACTGGAACAGCTCCCTGCTCTGCTCCAAATGATAGCCTTTCAAATATTTAAAGAGAGCAATCATGTTCCCCCTCAATCGCTCTTCTCCAAACTCAACATTCCCAGGGCCCTCAGCCTTTCCTCGTAGGGCTCAGTCTCCAGACCCCTGATCATCCTCGTTGGTTTCTTCTGCACCCTCTCGATTTTGTCGACATCCTTTTTTAATTGAGGCTTCCAGAACTGCACACAATACTCCAGGTGTGGCCAGACCAAGGCAGTATAGAGAGGAACTATGACCTCCTTCAATTTCAAAGCGATGGCCCCTTTGATACAACCCAAGAATGAGTTTGCCTTTTTTGCCACCGCATCACACTGACTGCTCATATTTAGTTTACAGTCCACACTTACTTCAAGATCTCTTTCGCTTACACTACTACCCAGAAGTGTATCCCCCATCCTGTATTTGTGCTTCATACTTTTGTGGCCCAGATGTAATACTGTCCACTTATCTATGTTGAATTGCATCCTGTTCACAACCGCCCACTTCTCCAGAGTATTCAGGTCTTGTTGAATTTTAATCTTCTTGGGTGTTTGCCACTCCTCCCAATTTGGTATCATCAGCAAATTTGATGAGTAGCCCTTTTACCCCTTCCTCCAGATCATTGATAAAAATATTGAAAAGTACCAGGCCCAAAACCGAGCCCTGCGGCACCCCGTGGGACACCTCCCTCCAATCTGATGAAATGCCGCTGTCCACCACTCTTTGGATGCGGTCCTCTAACCAGTTCCCTATCCATGAAACTGTCTTATAGTCCAGTCCACAGTCTTCCAGTTTACCCATTAGAATGTCATGGGAAACTTTATCAAAAGTGTGAGCCGCTGCCCTGCTCATCATGTGTTCCCCATCCTCCACTGTCTTACTGTCCCTCAGCCTCAGACTGGGGCAGAGGGGGTGGTTACATCAGTGAGCCCTCCTCCTGCCCACTGGGTGGTGAACCTGCGCTCTCTCTCTCTGACCAACTCACACCCAACTTCTCCCTGGCCTCATGGGGAACTTCTCCCTTTATAGCACCCATCTGCCCCTCCCACGGGGTGTCAGCCAATCTGCCCTTGCTCCCCATCACCTATCCATTTCCCCTTTCTCCCCCACCTGTGAATCCCTTAGCTGACTGGCCCTGCTCCTGTTCATCCTGCTGTATCTCCTTGCATCCACCCCCTCCTGCCCAACCCCTTAGTTCTGCCCCATCTGAGACTCCCCCCAGCGATTGGCCCCACACCTACCCTTAAGACTGGGGTACCTTCCCTGGCATTTCCCTGCCAGTCAGGGAAAATTCTTGGCCTCCTGCTTGCCCTGCCCCCTTCCCTGGCCTCCTGGCTCTCCCCCCGCTCAGCATCTGTCTTGCCGCTGCTCCTGAGCCCCGCCCAGTGCCCGGCCTCAGGGGGGCCAGGCTGGCCTGCCTCCATGACAGTGGCATCGAGCCACCCTGTGTTGGGTCTGGTGGCTGCGTTGTCAGGCCGCTAAGCTGCAGCTCGCCAGGGCCCACCACCGGCTGTGGAATTCCTGCACTGCTCAGTTGTTTGGCGGGCTCTCCCGGCAGATCCCCACTCCGGCGGCGTGGCTCCAGGTCACTCGTCTCCAGCGGTGCTCGGGCCAGCTGGTAAATATGGGGGGTAGGGGCTCTTGCCCAGCCTTCCATGGTCCCAAGGGGAGGGGGCTGCTCCACCCCAGTCTGGCGCAGGCAGAACCTGCTCTGGACACACCCCCTCCCTGGGATTCAGTGTCATCTTGCAGGTAAGATCCTCATGTATTCGTGACATGTAATCCACATTCGCATGGAGTCATCCCGGCCGGTGTTGCAGGGTGAAACTAAAGGGAAGTAGAGAAAGGTACCATCTGAGGATACGGAGGTTGTGTTCTTTTATTCTGGACATCCAAAGTAGGGGGATGTGGTCCGTGACCAGGGTGAAGGGATTGTTGGTGAGATAAAACTGTAAGGCGCCCACGGCCCGCTTCACTGCGAGGGCCTCTTTTTCCACTGTGGCTTATTTGACCTCTGCTGGCTGCAGCTTTTGGCTAAGGAATAGTACGGGGTGTTCCTGCCCATCCACTTCTTGGGACAAGACTGCCCCCAGCCCTACTTCAGATATATCTGTCTGGGCCACAAACAGCCACTCAAAGTCTGGGTTGCAGAGTACCAGTGAGCAAGATAGTGACTTGCATAGGGCGTCAAAGGCTTGAAACGACTGAGGTGTCCACCAGATCATCACCAGTTGGTCCTTCTTCAAACAGTCCAAAAGGGGGCTGGCTTGACTGGCAAAGTGGGGGATAAATTTGCTATAATATCTCATTAGTCCTAGGAACCGCATCATCTGGAATTTGGTCCAGGGTCAAGGGCTTTGCTCTAATGTGATCACCTTTTCAGGTACTGGGCAAAGCACCCCTCGGCCGACCTGATAACAGAGGTACGTCAACTCTTGAAAGCCGATCCAGCTTTTCTGTGGGTTGGCCTGCAATCCTGCACTTGCTAGGGCTTTTAGGACCGTGTCTAGGTGCTGTAGATGTGATGTCCAATCCGGGCTGAATATTATTATGTCATCGATGTAGGCACGGGAGAACTCTTGGCAATGAGCTAGTATCTGGTCGACCAGCCTTTGAAAGGTCGCCGCTGCTCCATGCAACCCGAAGGGCATCACCTTGAATTGAAATAGCCCCTGGTGGGTGGTGAAGGCCATTTTTTCACAATCTCCTGGGGCCATGGGTATCTGCCAATACCCCTTCATGAGGTTGAGGGCTGACAGATACTGTGCTGTCCCCAACTGGTCAATGAGGACATCTGCCCTCGGCATGGGGTATGCATCAGAGGAGGCAATGGCATTGACCTGATAGTATACACAGAACCAGATGGATCCATCGGGGTTCCCCACTAACACTATGGAGCTCCACCAGGCACTGCAGGATGGTTCAATGACATCGAGGTGCAGCATGTCCTCCACTTCCTGAGCCACTGTAGCTGACCTTTTCTGTGGCAAAGGTCCAGTGCTCCTCCACCAGACTCCTGCCCCCTTCTCTGGCCTCCTGGCTCTCCCCCCACTTGGCGTCTGTCTTGCCACTGCCCCTGAGCCCTGCCCAGCACCCAGCCTCAGGGGGGCCAGGCTGGCCCACATCTGCAACGGTGGCATCAAGCCCTCCTGTGTCAGGCCCAGCAGCCACGTCATCAGGCTGCTTGGCTGCAGCTCACCAGGGCCTGCCACGGCCATGGCGTTCCTGTGCTGCTCAGCTGTTTGGCGGGCTCTCCCGGTGGGTCCTTACTCTGGCGGCATGGCTCCAGGTCGCTCCGTCCCCAGCAGTGCTCAGGGCCAGCTGGTAAGTGCAGTGGGGGTGGGAGCTCTTGCCCAGCCTTCCACGGCCCCAAGGGGAGGGGGCCACTCCACCCAGTCCAGGGCAGGTGGAACCTGCTCTAGACAAAAAGCTTTACTGAAATCCAGGTAAATCATGTCGACAGAGTTCCCACGATCCAGTAAACTCATCACTTGATCAAAGAAGGAAACCAGATGAAAAGAAAGGTTAGATATATACCTTATACTGGCAGAGTTTGAAACCTTTCCCCTCCATTGTAACTCCAGAGATACCATTTCAGATTTCAGTGGTGAGGGGGCAGAGATTTCAGCAAGTATGCAGTAGGGACAAAATTCACATCAAGTGTCAAAGGCCAAGTCTTTGATGTATTCAATCAAATTGTAAAAATGCAATCTATTTCAATATTATGTGCTGTGATTCTTTTTATAGCTCGTAATATAGCAATATTATTCACACAGGCAGTTTCTCTTTCACACACTCACGCATGTGCGTGCACACACACACACATACACTTTTAAAGTAAAGGATTTATGTTTTCCATCTGTTTAATGCTGCTGCACATCTGGTGTTCCCGGCCCCTGCTGTAACATCTAGTCACCATGACATTCTGCACTCTCTGGCACCTACATCTCCATATTGTTGGCTGTCATTAGTGGGGAAATGGGAAATATGTGAATGCTATGATATCACAACACAAGGTGAGTCCTAATAAATTTACAACCCAGCATGTATAGTAGAGGGGGAACTAGACGCACT
The DNA here is from genome assembly GCF_028583425.1 of Eublepharis macularius. NCBI lineage: Eukaryota > Metazoa > Chordata > Lepidosauria > Squamata > Eublepharidae > Eublepharis > Eublepharis macularius. The sequence goes on from NC_072790.1 coordinate 142,245,753, forward strand.
TTATGACAGTCAAGTCTTTGTCATAATGTTTAATTTGGCCTTAATAAGAACTAAAACAGAAAGACTCTACGGGAAGGAAGAATCTGATTTATTTTGTTGTTTCATGACACTGAAACTTGCCTCTTAAAGATCAATGTTTTATATTTTGACCACAAAAATAGCAGAGTGCTATTTCAATAAAAACAGTGGAAGATCTTATTCACATGCAAGCTGCAAGTATGTACAGTAATAATTTTTGTGCATGTATAAGTTTTTCGAGGGGGGGCAGTCATTTTACATTTAAAATTATCTTCCTTAGGGGTATATATGGAATGCGAATCTAGACTTTCCAAGAGAAAGACATTGATTATGAAAGGAATGACTTTGATTCTTTTTATTTATGTTAGTCAACTAGTGAAAGGTTCTATGAAGGATGAAATGCATGGTTCATTCAGGGAATTAGCAAGTGTTTGGGTTAGAACTAGAAATAATCTTAATGATTTGGGTTACAGTTTAGTACACTTTCTTTTATGATAAATAAACTGGTCAAAAGTTTTTGACCCAGAGGCCAGGTATAACTCTGCTACTAGAAAAGAATAGATTGTATGAACATTTATAAAAAGACTGACTGAATTGCACCCAAGTTTAAAGTAATCTGAACAGAATTTGAAATAATTTCAAAAAGACAATAGTCTTGCATTTTTCAGCTGGGGTAACACCTTGTCAGATGAGGTAACATTTTCTGATGGCCTTAAGCAGTATTACTTCACTTGTGCTACTCTTTCAGTCACAGGCAACAGAAATTCTAAGCTGGTTAGTTGGGAGTATATATGAGAAATGATTATCAGATGGCCACTATTACCTAGAATTAGTGTTCTCATTGCATTACTATGGAAATTATTAATGAACTGAATTATGGTAAGTAATCCAGGAGAAAAAAATTCACCACCTGGGGTATACAATTGGATAACTCTCAATAATTATAGAAGACAATGTTGTTCAATTGATAAAGTTTTTTGATTTAGTGCAGTAAATTAATAAAGTGTCTGGTAAATGTAATAATTAATTATCCAATAAATAGTCAATTATCTATGTTATAAAACACATACAAAAGTCCTATCAAATTCCATCAATATAGACCTGTGTATTCGAGATAACATTCAAGAATATGTACATTAATAATCTTTTGCAATCAGCAGTCCATGGTGTATAGAACTACAGTGTATGGCAGCAGGTAAATCTTATCTTGTAGTTAATCAATGTCTGTTTCTTTTTCCTTTTCACAGGTATGCCATAAATGAATCTTCAGTCTTCCATAGAACAATGGTAAGTAAACTCTAAATACAGAGTCCAAAGTGAGAATCTAAAATGACACCCTTATATTTCTTTTTCAGAATGGACCATTGTATTGTCAAAGTGCGTGAGAAATCAACTCAGCAGCCCCCAACCCAACAAGAAGCCACTGAATATAATCAGCTCATTTTGGAATGTTTCTTTATCAAGGGCATAAAGATGGTCGTCTATAATTTTAAACCTAATAAAATAAAAATACATGCATGGATCTGTATTATTCATTCAATATACTATTGTGACTCCATAAATAATGAAAAATAAGCTCACCATGTCCAAGAAAATACAATGCATGAGCTGACAAAACATGTCAGGACGCCTATGTATTGTACCACATGTCATCAATTACCACAATATAGCTACAAAGCAATCAGCTGCTTGAACATATTTAAAGGCAAATTACACACAATTAAGAGTAAAGATTACAGGAATAAAAAGTTACACAAAACAGGATAAATTCAACTCCTTGTTGAGACCCCATTATTTATGGATGGATTGTTTGTTGGTTTATGACCTACTGCATAAAAGTTTGACTGAATGTTTATGACCTACTGCATAAATGTTTGACATTCATTAATCTTCATGGTCTCATACTTCTGTCCAAGAGGAGTTCTTTGGTTGTGTCCAGCGAGCAGAGAAGGAGACTGAACTGATTGCCTTGAAGGAGTCAGCTGTGGCACCTCTATCTGAGGCAGAAGCATGCACAAGTGAGTGGGGCTATGGGCTGTGCAGTTCCAGGCTTTCTTGTAGAAATTGTTTTCTTTCCTCAAGAATATTTTAGAACAAGTCCCTTCTCCTCATTTTCTCCCTTCCAACTTACTGCTGTTTTAGGGCATCTCATAATCCTCGGCCTGAAAGTATGCCAAGTTTGTGTGAGTACCTCACAGGTAATATCACCAAACCAAGGTATTGCCTTGAAACAAAACAAGTAAGTTTAGCGCTCTAACACTAAACTGGTATATAATCTCATTCTCTACATCCTTCTACCTTTCCTTAGAGAGCAAGGAGGGGAAGCAATTAAAAACATTTTTACCCATAGGATTGGATTTCAAATACTGTTTGTTTTGTATGTGTCATCAAGCATCCATCACAGTATGGCTATTATCTTTTACCACTAGGCTTTCAGTGATAAACTTGGAGATGAAAAGTCTTCATATTCTGTTTCCATTCTTCTGAGCCAGACAACTCCCACATACAGATTTAGGACTGTCATAACAGCCCTGTATTAGGCTTTGACATGATGCATTACTAGTCAGAAACTACTGCAATGCATTACCACACAGAGCAGTAGATTAATAGATCTCTGTATTAAGAACTGTGGTTATACTGTGGTGATACTTCACATTGCAGCAGCTCTGGAGAAATTCTGTCAGTGATCTCATAGATTAACAATCCTCAAGTTAGACATTACTAGCAGACATGTGCCAAGTCATGAAAGCCTAGATTTATGAGGGTTGGTTCTGTGATGTGCTATGTCAATAGGTAGAAGCAATGATGGATGCTTTTGTCTACCCTGAAGCAGTTCTGATTGTCTGGTGCCTGGAGCTATTTAGAAGGGAAAGTATGATAGTAATACTGTTTAAAACATCTGCTGTATAATGTTTTTATCATTACCAAGTCAGTTTGGTATAGTGATTGGAATAGGGTGTCCGGGGACAGCAGCCCAGCCCCCGGACTTGCTGACAGACAGCAGCAGGGGGCAGCCGGGAGACAGCAGTTCAACCGCTCTGTCTGGCAAACAGAGCCAGAACCTGCCTACTCCAGGGGGAAGGGGCAAAAGGCCAAAGCCTCAGAAGGCTGGAGGGAGCAGGGAGAAGCCAGCTAGTCCCACCCCCCATGGGGAAGAGAGAGGGCTAAGCAGGCTGGGGGAAAAGGGCCAAGGCAAGGGGAATAGGGACACAGCAACAGCCCAAGCAGAGCCCTTACCTTCCGAGGAGGAGAAGCAGCCACTACAGCCCAGAGCCACACCCTGGCTAGAGGACAGCAGCCTGGCTCAGGAGGTGCTAGGAGCCAAGCCCCTCCAGGTGGAGCTGCCACAGGCATTCTGGGGGAGGAGATGGGTAGCCCCGCCCAGCATCAATGAACAGGCAGCACAGAAGCTGGCCAGGGCAGCTCCTCGTGAGCAAGGCCAGGCAGGCTCAGCAGCACAGAAGCCGGCTGGGGCAGCTCCTCGTGAGCAAGGCCAGGCAGGCTCAGCAGCACAGAAGCCGGCTGGGGCAGCTCCTCGTGAGCAAGGCCAAGGAGACCTCAGCTGGGGATGGCTCGCATTCAATCCCACCCTGCCAGCAAGGCAAGGAAGCCAAGAAGGGATTAGTGGTAGGAGGGAAACAGCTGAGGGAAGACACAGCTGGGCCAAGTCAGGAGAAGGCACAAGCCTAGAAGGAGGGCGGGGCGGGGAAAGGAAGCCCTATATAAGGTGGCTAGGAAGAGCTCTGAGGTGGTGGGTGTGAGTGAGGAGTGATGATGTGGAGTGAGAGCAGTAGGATGCAAGGGTGGAGGCTTGGAGGAGAGTTCTGGAAGGAGGAGATGAAGGCGGACGCAGAGGGGAAGCAGGCCAGGTTGAGCAGGCCAGCGAGTGGACTGAGAGGGAGTCTGGGTGAGATATACCGCCCCTCCTTCCACAGAGCAGGGTCCTGCAGAGTCCCTGGCCCCCCTGTGATGTCAGGAGCAGACCGCCCAGTGCCACGCCCAGTGGCAGCTGCGGCAAGCCCTGACATAGGGCATAGGCCTGGACATTGGAATCTAGGGAATGGTTCACACATGCTTGATCATTGCATCATCAGGTGGCAACTTGCATGTATGAATGTGCCATCAGAGTTAAGACACCACAGATAAAACCTTCACCTCAACTTGGGTACCCTCAAACACAATATTTTTAGCAGAGTCAGTTCACATGTTCAGTGGTCACAGGGCTTTTTTCAGCAGGAATGCGGTGGAACGGAGTTCCAGAACGTCTTGAAAATGGTCACATGGCTGGTGGCCCTGCCCCCTGATCTCCAGATAGAGGAGAGTTTAGATTGCCCTCCGCGCCGCTGAGTGGTGCAGAGGGCAATCTAAACTCCCCTCTGTCTGAAGATCGGGGGGGGGGGGGACCAGCCATGTGACCATTTTCTCTGAGGGCAAACCACTGAGTTCCACCACCTCTTTTCCTAGAAAAAAAGCCCTGAGTGGTCATCCAGCATACAGTTAAGATATGGAAAATGAACTATGTACAGGCAAGTCAGAACTGGCCCTATGAATCCATATCCAAGTTGTATGGTTTAATGCCATGATTAAAGGAATACATACAGCAATCCCACTGAATGTCTGACTGAAAGTACAATGCATTGCAGCCTAATAAGAACCCAAATGCTCAGTTTTCTAATTTACGTAAGATATAGTGTCTTGGAAACATTAATGTAGATTCCTTCATGTACTTCCCCCTGCACCCCTCCCAGGGAGAAAAATGGCTATAAAGACTGACATTATTAAAAAATAAAGTATGGTTTCTTTTTCAAGGTTGGCTTGTACCGTTTACGATTTACCAAGTGCAGGGTGCTTTATAAAAGAACACTTTGCCCCAAATCAAAACTGTGCTTTTTAATTAGACAAGTGATATAGACAAAGTGGTAGCTTAAAGAACATCATGGTGATCGAGTTTGCATATAAGAAACAAAAATCTTGAATCCCCTCTTTTTCTGAGAAGTTCATTCATTTTTTTTCTAGAGTTAAAGTAATTTATGGCCTAACTGAGCATTAAACCCAGGTAGCAATGATGCAGCTGCACATTCCTATTACTGAACTTGCTATCCATCATAATTGGCTGATGGGCTGTTTTGAAACTGCATTAATCATCAAGTTGGCAGAAAGTAAATGAGAAACTCTCTCTCCCTCTCTTCCACAAGCCAGCCTCACATACAAAGCATATGTCACCAGTATCAGCTATGTCAAAAGTGGGTGTGTCCCTTGAGGTATGAGGCATTTAATAATGTTCTGTTCCTGAGTGAAACTAAGGCACACCCTTTCACAAGGCTGCACCATAGTTTAATTAAATTTTACTCAACCTGAACTCAGTAGTATCAGATAGCTTTCAGATTAACTCTTCAAACAGTCATCATGGGACATCATATTCCTATAAAAGGAAACCCCACAGCAGGTACTTCTGAAGCAATTTCACCACTGATTGGCTAAGAAGTCCACTGATTGGCCTAGGCAGTCCAGTTGCACTGTTGATTTTATCTGCAAACCTGCAACAGACATTGTGAAGGATAATAATGGCCCAGAGCCAAGAATTTTGTGATCATTTAGTGATTGGCTAAATTTAGGAGACAGCCATTGATTTCACAAAGTATCCATCCATGCTAGAGAGATATTTTCTAGAAAATATAAGAATGACATACACTGATGATGCAAAAGCAATGGTTTGCTTTCATTTTAGGGTCTAGCGGTGCCTTAGAGCCAAGCTACAAGAGACAAATTACATGAGGAGGAGCACGTGAAGGGAGTTGCAAAGTTAGCTGGGATGCTGAATTTTAAAAGAGATCAGAAGGCTTTGTCAATTTCCCCTCTCTACAGAGCCAGGGAGGAGATGATGATGATAAGAACAAGAAGCATTGCAAATAAATGTTATGAAAGCCAAAATTCAGAAAATCAGTGAAAATCAAAATGTCGACATTGCCAAGAAAAAGATGAAACTGTGTCCCACCTTGGCCATTTCCACACTACTTACCTTCATCCGGAATGCCATGGAATGTCGCAAAAAACCCATGGAAGATAGTGTCTTCTCGTGCGAGTTTTGCATGATGTCGCACAAAACTCGCGTGAGAAAACACAATCTTCCACATTTTTTTTGCAACGTCCCATGGCATTCCGGATGAAGGTAAGTAGTGTGGAAACAGCCCTTATCTTTGAACGCAGCAAAATTGCACAGACGGACTACAAAGCTAGACATGACAGGGTTGCAAATCTGATTCATTGGTCATTGTGTAAAAAGTATAACTTGCCAGTATCAAAGAATTCATGGGAACATCAGGTGGAAAAGATAGTAGAAAATGAACAAGTCAAGATCTTGTGGGATTTCAGAATTCAAACTGATCAGCGCCTTGAACATAATACACCAGACATAACAGTCATGGAAAATTGAAAAGTCTGGATAATCGACATTGCAATTCCTGGGGATGCCAGAGTCGAAGAAAAAGAACAACAACAAAAAAAGATTAAATCTGGCTATAGAAATCACCCGACTATGGAAGAAGAATGCAAAAAAAGATCTAGCTATAGAAAACACCCAACTATGGAAGAACTTGGAACCATCTCAAAAAACTTTGCAATTCATATGGAAAAATGGCAGCTTTCTGACATAACACCTAAGGAACTGCAAAAGACGGCGGTACTTGGAACAGCGTACATATTACGCCAATATCTGATTGATACTTAGGTCTCTGGCGGAAATTTGTATCAGCTTAGCAAGGCCAATCAATAATAACAAGTGACCTCTGCTTACTGTTGTTTCAAATAATTTGATTAACAACAACAACAACATTCAATTTATATACCACCCTTCAGGACAACTAAATGCCCACTCAGAGCGGTTTACAAAGTATGTTATTAATATCCCCACAACAAAACACCCTGTGAGATGAGTAGGGCTGAGAGATCTCCAGAGAGCTATGAGTAGCCCAAGGTCACCAGCTGGCTTCAAGTGGAGGAGTGGGGAATCAAACCTGGCTCTCCAGATTAGAGTCCTGTGCTCTTAACCACTACACTAAACTGGTTCTCAATTTCTGCTCAGATTGCTGCTCAGAGGGTGTGTTAATTCCCTCTTTGCCTCCTAAAAGCTCTGTCAGTTTCACCTCCCCTTCTAAGAGGCAAAGAGGAAATAAGCAAACCTTCTGAGCAGGGATCTGTAGAGAGGGGAAATTGACAAAGCCTTCCAAACTTTTTTAAAACTCAGCTTCCTGGCTAACGTTCACGTGCCCCTCCTTGTGTAATTTGTCTCTTGTTGCTTAGCTCTTACAGCAATGCTTGGCTGCTATGAAAAATGGAAGTAATGTTCCTTTTTCCCCCTCTGTAATGTTCTGTAGAATTTACCTTGAGTTATCATGCCATGATGTTCTGCATTTCTGTGCCCCGTTCCACTCTATATCATGGTTGGTAAAATCAGAAGCCACCGAAAATCCAGATAAATCAACAGGGAAACACACATTCCTCAAAATTGTTATACAGGCTAGGGTGTGGGAATGAAAGCATAGAAAGAAGTAGCTTACAATGTGGGGTGGCTTTGGGGTTTTTTTTGGTGCAGGTATTTCCTCAGGCACTCTGCCTTCATCACTGCTATCTCTTACAGGTTTTTATGTATAACACCTGTAGGCAGATAAAAAACCTACCACGTTGGTATCATAACCTGTCACTCTTTTATTCCATCTTTCCTCGAAGGATTTTGGAGTACTTAGTTCCCTATCCCATGTTATCAATACTACAACGCTGTTAGGTGAGAAACGCTAAGAGAAAATGGTTGCTCTACATGCATGAATTCAGGGCTCATTTGGAGCCGGAACGCACAGGAACGACATTCCGGTAGGTCTAAAAAGAGGTCACGTGGGTTTTGGTCCCGCCCACGTGATTTCCTCCGAATGCAGGCCCAAGTGGCGCTGGGCTCCAAAGGAACAGTAAGATGCTTGGATTCATTCTGCTCTGCTCTTTTACTTTCATTTGTGACGGGGGAGGGGGGAGAGAGAGAGAGAGAATGGCGAGTGGTGCTGGGCTCCAAAGGAAGGCAAGCTGCTTGGATTCATTCTCCCCTGCTCTTTTACTTTCATTTGTGACCGAGGGGGGGGGGAGAAAATGAGTGAATGCTGAGTGGTGCTGGGCTCCAAAGGAACACAAGCTGCCTGGAATTCATGCTGCTTTATTTTCATGTGTGACTTGAGAGAGTGAGTGAGTGGGTGCAAGCAGGGCTGGCTCTCCAGAGGAGGGTAAGCTGCTTTCATTCTGCTTTAAGGAAATACCTGGAGACTTTTGCAGAAAGGGGCCTGAGGGGTGGATGTTGCCTTCTGACACACTTCCGGTGATGTCAGGGGGTGTGGCATATGCTAATGAGTTATGCTAATGAGTTCCTGTAGTTCTTTTTATAGGAAATGACCCCTGCATGAATTGTTTATAAATCGTGGTGTTATGCTCACAGTAAGTGGAAAACTTGTTTGAGATTGAGTTTGTCTATATTATTGTCTAAGCGTTACCAGTTCATTTTCTATTTATTTAAACCCTATATCAGAGTCCCTAATCTTTTTTAGCCTGCAGGCACTTTTGAAAATCTGACACAGTGGGCTCAACCACAAAACAACTGTCATGGGAGGTGTAGCCAACCACAAAATGGCTGCCACAAGAAGCAGAGCCAGACACAAAATATCAGGAAGTAAGGTTATGAATAACTTTCAGGACCTTTTCAATCACAACAAGACTCATTGGGTTTAGCCTCTTGCTCTCTGCACCAGACTACCTTCCTCCCTTGCAGAGGAAAGAAGGAAAAATGTTCCTCTCTCCCTAGTATGTGTACTGTTGTGTGCCTGTGTTTTAAGGGATTATGTAGCCCCTGTTTTCACCTCTTCAGTATGCAGGGTCTGCATTCCAGAAGATACAGGCAAAATATCTGTGCCTATCATGGGAGAGGAATGTAGCCTCTGCCCCTGTCATTTCCCAGTCTACAGCACCTGCATTTAGAGAATATAAACAAAACATCTAGTACTGAACCCAGCAGGCAGGCAAAGGATCAGCATACAGAAAAGAACAACAAGCAAACAGGACCCCTTCTGCCTAGCTCAAATCAAACGGCCAAAGACAGTGCAGTGACTGACAATAAGTAGAAACGCTGAAATGCCTGTTAGGATAGTTCATTGGCAGGAACATCTGCTATCTCTTCTGGTAGGAAGGCACCCTATCAGTGATATTATGCACTGAATCACTCTGACCCTTGCTTCATTTGTGTTGTGCCAAAATAATTGTCATCTCTACATTTTCAGAGTTTACCCACTTTCACTATTGGATTCTGTATATTAAATATTTTCAGGAATAGGTATGATTTTCTTTGCATCTTGATTAGTCAGTTTCCCAAAAGCACATCCATAATGCATCCATCACTTTTGCAATGCTTAGATTGCCACTAATGTCACTGCAACTAAAATAACACCTTTGGGGTTTGCCTCTCAGTTCCTCTTCAGATAAGCACTTGGCCCTACTCTAGCTTTGGCTGGAATGCAGTTCACACATATAGGTCAGAGTATGAAGGACTCTCGCAGCATATATCTTTGTGATAATTCCACAGCACCCAGTACTAAAGCAGTTCAGAACTTTAGTGGACCACTGCTGGAGGCAGTGGGGTTCAATGCTGCACAATCTTTTCAAAGTTTTCTCACCTAAATTTTGAAGTGCCACCAGTTTTCTTAAGAAACTATGCACCTATTGTCCACACGTACTCAAAAATATAGATTTATTCTGCTTTGCATTTTCAGTCATTGCTTTAAAGTTATGTTCCAGTCTCTCAACACGCTTAGATCACTCACATACACCATCAGATTCTGGCATGGCACCACACATTGCCATGGTCATTGTAGTCTTATCCTCATTTTCAGTATAACAACTCCACAGCACAAGTACCAAAACAGTTCAGAATATTATTGGAATAGCCACAGCCAGCAACCAACTTAACAAGTAAAAAGTGAAATGAAAATAAAGACTTTTCCCTTAAGGGATCATGTTAAAAGAACTATACAATACAACAACGGAACATCACCAACTTTAAAGCTCCCCACAATGTAACAGTCTACATTGCCTGCTCCTTCTGCCAGCCATGCCAAGACACAACTCTTCCCATTGGACTGTACAGTGAGTCCAGTTTCTGCTCCCCATGCAGGTTGTGTGTAATACAGTTGCCAACTCTGGGTTGGGGAATACTTGGATATTTGGGGGTGGAGCCTGGGGATGGCAGGGTTTTGGGATGGACTTCAACAGGAAATAATGCCACAGAATTCACCCTTCAAAGGAGCCATTTTCTCAAGATGAACCAATTACATCTGGATATAAACTGTAATTCTGGAAGATCTCCAGTTCCTACATGGAGGCTGCTGACCCTAGTGTGTAGGACTTTCCATAGCGCTCAGTAGAAGGCCTTGGCATAAGATGGCTACCAGGAAGGAGCAGTGAGCAGGAAGGGGACCAGAGGCAGACCCAGCCTATTCCTCCCCCTCCGTTATATGTTTACGTAATACAAATATCCCATTTCTTAGCCTGTGTGAAGACACCACATCCTACCCTCTGTTGGCAAAGGACAGGATTCTTTCCAATCTTGTAGATGGAGAGAACGGAGGATAGCCATGGAAGCAAATCCTAAATAGACATGGGCATGAACAGAAAAAAAAACTAACATGGTGTCCATTGTTCCTTGCCATCCACAAACAACAAACAACGAACATTGACGAACATGACCTGTTCATGAACATGTTCATTGTTCATGGGGGCCAGCAGGCTCTCCTCCAGCCATCAAGATCCCTACCACACCACTCCCAGAAACCCTATCTGAGCAGACAGCAGGAAATGTACTAATAATAAATAATAGCTTGGCCCCAGAGCCTGGCAGCAACCCTGGAACCTGAAGGAATAGATCCCTACCGCACCACTCCCAGAAACCTTACCTGAGCAGGCAGCAGGAAAGGTACCAGTAATAAATAATAGCTTGGCCCAGAGCCTGGCAGCAGCTCTGGAACTTGAAGAGGTAGATCCCTATCCCACCACACACAAAGAAAATTCAAGCTCCAATACACTCTCCCTGTCTCTGTCTCAAAATGCCAGCAGCAACTGTCTCTCCCTCACTGTCTGCAAAACCAGAGCCGGGAGCCCCACTCCCCCCTGCTCTTTGCTTCCGTGTAACAAATTTGGAGCTCCACACTTGAAAGGAAGACCTGCCTATCAAGCTAAATTGGGCTTAGATTGGGGTTTCCTGGGCAACAGCAGGAGTTCAGACAGAGTTCAGGCATATTGTCGAAGGCTTTCACGGCCAGAGAATGATGGTTGTTGTGGATTTTCCGGGCTGTATAGCTGTGGTCTTGGCATTGTAGTTCCTGATGTTTTGCCAGCAGCTGTGACTGGCATCTTCAGAGGTGTAGCACCAAAAGACAGAGATCTCTCAGTGTCACCAGAGATCTCTCGTGACACTGAGAGATCTCTGTCTTTTGGTGCTACACCTCTGAAGATGCCAGTCACAGCTGCTGGCGAAATGTCAGGAACTACAATGCCAAGACCATGGCTATACAGCCCGGAAAATCCACAACAACCAAGAGTTCAGGCAGTCCCTGCCTCCGGTTGCCAAGAGAATTGATTGCAGGTGCCAGATTGTCTGGCTTGACAAACAACAATGAACGAGGCTTGCAACAGCCACCTATTGGTTTAGAATGGGGCCTCACTAACAGCTTGTTCATGAACAGCTGATTGGGCTGTTCGTGGCTTTTTAAAGATCGTATTGCTGTTCATGCCCATCTCTAATCCTAAATGCATTCAGTTGAAATTGATTCCAAAGAAAGGCAATGCTGTAGTCCTAATTCTCACTTGGAAGTAATGTCTGTTTCCTTCTGAGTAAACAATTTTCACAGTGGGATGTTTTTATGCTTATGAAGGCAGTCTTAACAGGGTATTTGTGCTGTTGAAGATGTAGTGGTTGTGTTTTGTTTGGTTTATTGACTACTACAAACCATTATCAAAGCAGGTTCTATTTCTATCACAAATTTTTTAAAAAGAGACCAAAGCTAAACAGTGAAATCTTAAGTAGAGTTACTCCAGTCCATTGAAATAAATGGGGTTAGACAGGAGTAACTCTGCTTAGGATTTCACTGAAAGATTAGAAGTGACTTTTTCACCATCAACATAAGGCTGTAATCAGTACATCTACTACGATCTGCTACTGTTCTACACTGATCTGCTCTCCAATCTATGCAAAACTAAAATTCCTATTCCTTTGTCTAGATTATCTTTGGCAAATCATAAATGTGCCTCCTACGTTGTAGGTAAAGAAATTCAGCCAAGCCTACCTAAAGTAATTGTTGTATTCATCCTATCTGGCCTGGCAGCATAATTTGACCCATTCCATGGGTTTTAATTTTTGCTATTGCACTTCTAATGGCATCCAACTATTAACAAATGCAGCAAAGCAGTGGAAGGTTCACCTGCAGCATCTGAAATCTGTTTCATCCTCGTATATTTCAAGAATATATCACAATGTACAAATACATTTCAGAAGCCGAATGCAAGGAATGCACTGTCATCTGACTACTTAGTTTTCTGACAAAGCAGAATGTTCAACAGGAAACAGTCAATGGCATGACCCTTCTATGCTTTTTCAGGCACCAAGATTTGCAACATACCCACATCTGGACATGTACTCTCCTGATCACTCTGGGACACTTCCACACCAGTTAATCTGTCCTTATTTGGGCACCTGTGTGACCTGAACAGACATCATAGGCGGTGTTAAAGAAAGGCACAAGCTAATGGGAGACTGGTTTTCACTCACTTGGCAGGAGATGCCGAGAAGTAGGTTCTTACGCCACCCTTTTGTATCATCTGCATGTTTCTAATATTTGAACAAGATACCTTCTCATCAGAGGACAAATATTAACTACTTCTGATTCTGCAAAAATAGGACTGCAGGAAACAGGAGGCAGAGAAGCTCTGGAATGCAAATAAACCCATTCGCTGTCCAGCATGAACTGAAAATGAAATGCTGCTGGGTCATCATTCCTGCAGCATTAATCATTGCAACTTGTTTGCGCATGTCTGAAGAATGCCTAGGAGGGTACTCTTACACATTGGCAAGGTTGATGGGAAGTTCTTTTGGCATGCAATGTGTGCTAGTGATGCAGAGAACATACACTAGATTACTGGTCTTGGATGTTATCTTCCAATTAAAAACCTTTATGACTTTATTGAAGCCCAAGCACAGCACCAATGGTAAGCCAGATAAAACCAGTTTAAAACCCAGAAATACATTCCCTTGCACTTAAATTACCCAGGGTCTTTAACAAGGCAGAAAAATTTAAACTCTGTGTGATGGTTCTAGATCTGAATAGAACACGTACGTTTTCTGAGAAAAAAATACCAGGCAGGGGAGGTTTCATATTTTGGGTGGACCCAGGCAGAGTGCCGTAGAGCTTCCCTGTATCCACCTACATTACCTCCACCTGCCTGTGTCCTTTTCCCACGTGCTGTGAACTCTCTCACCACCTGAGATCACAGCTGCCCTCATCACCTGCACACCCTTTCCCTGAAAGCTCTGGGCTATACATGTGGCTGGGAGTATTCCCGCCACAGCTACCAGGAGTACTGCCACTGTGCAGGGAATGGGCAGGAATCCAGATATCAGGGGAGATGTGTGTGTGTGTGGGGGGGGTATAGTTGGTAGCAGTTGACCCTGCTAGAAACCCTGGCCTGTAGCAGCTGCCCTACCTCATGGTATGTTGACACTAAAATAGGGCTGTCTGATCTGGCAGTCTCCCTCTCCGCTGTCAGAACTGACAGGCCCTATTTCTGCTACCAAATCATATATTTAATTCTCAAAATGGCCAAATCTGGGGATACTTAAATCCAGAGTTTGAAGCTGTGAAGAGACATGACAGATCTTTCTACAATCCTGAGGGAAGCCCCAGGTTTGCAGGAAAAAAATGAAATCTAAAAAACAAACAAACACTGGGGGATTAACTTCACACAAATAATATAAGCAGCACCTGCAGCTTTAAGAAACAAATGCCCTGTGTGGCCATTGCTAGCCACCCACAACAGTATGGCCATTTGAATCCTTCTGTCAATAAAAGGCGGGGAGGGGGCAGGGCCTTTTCCAGGGCTATTTTAGCCTTTGATAGAAGACTTATTGAGACCAGGCCCAGCAGTAACTGCTGAGCAACTTGCTACCATGTGACTTACATGACTCATCCAGCCCAGATACTTGCTAATCTTCAACAGCAACCACCCCATAAAAGCCAGTGTTGTGTAGTGGTTAGAATTTCTGGCTAGGATCTGGAAGACCCAAGTTCAAATCATCACTCTGCTGTGGAAGGTCACTGTGTGACTTTGGGTCAGTTACACATTGTTAGTCTAACGTAAACACACACACACACACACACACACACACAGAAACACAAACACACATGAAGCTACATATACTGAATCAGACCACGGGTCTATCAAGGTCAGTATTGTCCCCTCAAACTGGCAACAGCTCTCCAGGGTGTCAGACAGGGGTCTTTTACATCACCTACTTCCTGGTCCTTTCAACTGGAGCTGCTGGGGGTTGAACCTTGGACCTTTGGCATGCTCTACCACTGAATCATAGCTCCTACCCAACTCACAGGCTTGTTGTGTGGATAAAATGGAGGAGAGGAGAATTATGTAAGCTGCTTTGGGTCCTCATTGTGGAGGAAGGTGGGGTATACATGAACTGAGCCAAACAATAAATATAGCTGAATTAAGCAGGGAAAGGTGAGGATATAGGGGTTGCCAGGAGGAGTGAAGGAGGGAATAGTATGGTGAAAGGGATACTAAAGAAAATGTGATGTCCCATGCAAGTCCTTCTACGTTTCCTACTATACAACAGGGCCCAGCACTATGCAACTGGACCATAGTTTTCCCAGGTAGAGGCTGCCAGAGGGAAGAGAAAAGGGAAAGCTGAAGACGGGGTGGGGGAAGAGAGAGGAAGCAGGAAAAGGGAAGAAGTTACAGGAACTTTCAGGGAAGGGAAAGAGGAGATAGTGTGTGTGGGGGTGAGATTCCCCCCACTAGTCTTTTTCAGTCTCATGGTTGTATTTCCAATTCCCAAGCATGCTACTGTTCCTTGCTGCCTTTTTTCTCTCCTATTCTTCTTTAGCTTGGCTTACTAACTTTTCCTTTGACCTTCTGACCATCGCTGTGATTAGACTCTGGCTTCAGGGTCCATTGCAATTCATTGTCCTTGACTGTACGGAACTTCCTGAGCCATCAGTAACCCATCTGGCTGTCAGTGCTTTTTCTGTAGTGATGGAGAAGATACTAAGGACTTGGTGTTTGTGTGCCTTGGGAAATTTCCTTTTATTACTACTAGCTTGATTAAATAATAGTCATACACATTAGGAATGTTTTAATGACCTTCTGTTATATGCACTTTTATAAGGATAAAAGAGAAGTAAAACTACTTCAGAATCTTTCAAATTGCTTTGTGCTTATCTTATATTTACATATTATTCTGCTAAGCTAGGGGTCCCCAACTTTTTTGAGCCTATGGGCACATTTGGAATTCTGCCAGAGGGTCATGGGTGCAACCACAAAATGGCTGCCATGGGAGACGAAATCATAAAATGTCAGGAAGTGAGGTTATACATAACACTGATAGTAGCTCTTCAGTGTTTTAGGTAGAAACTCAGTCTAATGGGCTGCCTTTTAAAATTAACATGTTATTTAAAAATATTTTCTTGCATACACGCAAAATAAGTACACATATTGAAATAGCTAAGAAACCCTCATCTCCCAATATCTGTCTTCATTTTGCAGGCATCTGATACACTTTTGCCAAAAGAAAAGGGGGGAAATGCTTCTCCTGGCTTCTCTGCTTTTGATAGCCCTTGTCTCATGAACCCAAACATTTTAAGCCTGTGCTATTTCTTGGAACAGTTGGTGCTGAAGGGCTGGGGATATCTTATTGTACACATGGTGATACAATAAAAGAGAGATTCTGGACAGATTTTGGTAGGAACATAAATTATTTTTGAAAAGTTACCAAAATTTGATGTTACTTCCACCTGGATTATAAAAATATATTTAGAGTGGAAAAGATCTGATTACTTCAGCAACATACACAAAGCTTTCAGGAGTATTCAGTTGGAATGTTTTTAAATGGTCTGTGGTTTTTTACATCTTCTAGAGAGTTGAACATAACAATTCCTGACTGAGCAGATTTGTCTCAGATATAGGGTTCCCATGTGCCTGCTTGTGAGGGTTCTTGCCTCCTCCTACCAATCACCAGCATCACCAGGGGTAAGTGCCCTCCTGCTAGTTGCCAGCAAGGGGGGGGGGGGGCTGCCTACTGTTTCCACAGCTGCATATACACTTTATTTATTATTTATTTACTTCACTTATACCCTACCTTTCTTCCCAATGAAGACCTAAAGTGATTTACATTGTTCTGTTCTGCTTCATTTTGTCCTCACAACAAGCATGTGAGGTAGGTTAGGCTGAAAGTGTGTAACAGGTATGGTTGTCAGGTCCCCTTACCCTCCTGGCCGGTAGGGGGAGGGTGGGAGCACCCGGCACTTCTGGGATGTTCGTGCACGCTCTCAGCTTCCAGGAGTGATGCCATCTTGCAGGCCCTAGGAGTGCTCCCAGGTTCTGCACTGGGCTGATTTAGGCCCCCAGTTGGGCTGAATTGGCCAAGCGCAAGCCTGGGAGCATTCCCAGGGCCTGCACAAGGACGGCACCATGCTGGAAGTGTGCCCCAGGAGGCCCTTTCCCACTCCTTTCCTGCTCCTTTCCCCTCACCAGCCAGGTGATGGCAGAGGGAGGAAAGTAGGAGTGGGCAATCCCTTCCAGGCAACTGGAAACCCTAATAACAAGTCAAAGGTCCCCTAGAAAGGCAGAGTAGGGATTTGAACCTGGGAACTCCAGGTTTTAGTTCAGCATTTAGGCAGCATTTTTAACATCATAACAATCTTGTGTGGTACTGCTCTATCAAGATCAGAATTGTCTCCCTGACTGGAGCAGTTCTGCAGGGTCTCAGGAAGATGTCTTTCCGTTCGTGCCCATGTCTATTTACAGATGGGGTTCATGCAATTTTTTTTTTCACAAAAGGAATTCCATTTACTTTAACAACTCCCAGGTAGTTTTGTCCCTACAAATTTTCTCAGAATTTTTTTTTTTGCACTTAGATTTTTCTTAAGAACATTTTATTTCCTCACAGCAGAACTTCTGTCCCAAGGAAAGATGTCTAGGTTCCACAAACAACTGAGTAAAGCTAGCAACTGTACTGAAAAAAGTATTTTCTGGAGAGAGTAACTTGACCAAAGCTGTGACATGTTTCTCTGGCTGACATGCATTATTAAATGAACTGCAGTCTTTTAGACTCATACTGTCAACTGTGTTAAACTAGGACTCTATTCAAAGACATGATCGCTGAGGAATAGGAAAGTTACATGGTAGGGTTGCCAGTCCCCTGGTGGGAGATCCCCTACTCCCACCCTCCATCCCTCACACCCGCTTACCTGGCTGGTGGGTGATGCATAGGCCTCCTGGGGGCATGCTCCTGGGCAGCACAGCTCACTCCCATGAGCCCTATCTGACCCAATTTGGGCCCGAATCAGCCCAGATTGGGCTGCTGCGGAGTGCAGCAGGAGTGCTCCCAGGGCGGGCAAAGCCCATGAGATGACATCACTTCCTGGAAGTAACATCATCGCACAGACCCTGGAGTGCACGTGGACTTTGTGCATGTATGAAATACAACAGAGCAGGTAGGTGCCAGGTCCCCCACATCTTTCTGGGAGGACAGGGGGACCTGGCAACCCTATTACAGTGTTGTCCACAGTGTTATCCACAGTGTAGTTCATCATACTGCTGCAATCACATGGAATATCCTATGCCGACATTACTATGAGGTAATGTGGTAAACAATGCATATACCCTCCAAAGCAATTTCAATGGATTTTCAAACCACAACTGAAGATATATATAAATTGTACTACACTAGTGTATGTACATGTGACTTGTGCCATATTTCAGATGCAATTCTCAAAGAAGAATGTACTAGAAAGAAGAGATAGCCTCACCAGTGCTCATGAAAATATTATCCTGCACCACCCACTACAGTTTATGGGGTCAGTGGACACAGCTGCTAAGACAGTGCATGCATCTCTTTCACTCCATGCTTCTCCGTACATCAAAACAGATCTCATTCTTTTAAGATGTGTGATTCACACATTAGCATCTGCATCAGAAATTGTAATGACAGCCTGATGCTCTTCATTGGTGATGAAGCATGAAAACAATTTCTGCTCAGTGTTCTTGAATGCAGAATTGCTAGGTCAGCATATTCTTCTGTGTTAAGGCTACACAAGTACCAAACCAGAAAAACCAGCTGCCACTACTTAGATGATACATTATTTATCTGTTCTTTGAATAAAATGGCCAATATAAATATTTATTTTGGAGTTTGCACTAGCATCTGAGCTTCAGATTTCTCCCCAGCAGAATATTATTGGGTTGGGTCATAGAATAGATCCAGATATCTTCTATTAGACCAACAACTACCATTTGGAAGGTAAGAGAGGAACAAGCTTTCAAACTACACAGATGCTTTCCATCAGGAACACACAGTCAGAGTAAAAAATAAGAGAAAAGTTTGTACTTTTCCAAGTTTGTTGTCTGACTTGCTCTGCTACACACGCAATGGTGGTCAACTCAGAAAGGAAAACAGATTTGAAACTTTAGTCCATGTTGGGAGATTCAGATTTGGTTTTGTTTTCTGCACTAAAATAATTACTGGGTATCCAATGGGGGAATTCAAAGAGGATTATCAACCGCAAACCTCATTTGTGGTAAGCCTCAGTGTTTTTTTTAAAGCAACCTGCATAAAATTTCCTTAGTATTATAACCCTTTTTCTATATGGTGAAATAACACGATCCTAAATTAAATGACAGAAACATCCTATGTCTTCTTAATTGGTAAATTTGTGAATGACATGGTGGTATTTATATCAGCAGTGAATATCACAGGCTGGAAGTTTTAGGTATTAATGTAACTTGTCCAAACACATCTCCCCAAGCCTGCTCCTGCTGATCAGCTGGCAATCAGTGGGCATGGGAGATGGCCCACTCTCATGGGCACTTGGCAAGCCTACCAACAGAGCTTGCTGGCCTAGTTTAATTGGTGCAAGCTCACATGGGGAAAAGCAATTCTTCAGGTGTATAGATCCTGGACTGTGAAAGGTTTTAAAGACTAATACCAGATTACAACAGTTTATACTGTCTTCAGAGGCAACCCTGTGCACATTTCTTTTGTCCAAGCTCAGTAATCCATTGTTGCAGTGCAGTAGTGAAGCATGGAAGTTACAAAAGCATAGCAAAGTCAGACCATCTAGCAACCATCTCAGCAAGAAGTTGGTGAGCAGGGAGTAGAACAACATGTTTGGAACAAGGACTCCCAATTTCCAGCATATCAAGCACTAGAAGTTCTCTTTCCACCCAAGGTAAGATGCCTCTTTTCTCCAAATGTCAGCCTCTGTAGCAGGGCTTTTTTTCAGCTGGAACACAGCAGAATGGAGTTCCAGCACCTCTTGAAAATGGTTACATGGCTGGTGGCCCTGCCCCCTGATCTCCAGACAGAGGGGAGTTTAGATTGCCCTCCATGCTGTGGGCAATCTAAACTCCCCTTTGTCTGGAGATCAGGGGGCAGGGCCACCAGCCATGTGACCATTTTCTCTGAGGGTGCACACGCATGTGGTACCAGGAGCACCACCTCCTGCCAAGAGTTGCCCCCTTTGCTGGCAACCCACTAAGTTCCACCACCTCTTTTCCCAGAAAAAAAGCCCTGCTCTGTATCAACCAGACCAAGTACTGAAAATTGCTATAATGGCAACATTTGTTGTCATTATTTGTACTGTATATTGTTATAGAATTGCATGCAACTAACCAATCTGGTTGAAAAACAGAGTAAAAATAAAATAAAACTTTTGTGAATGACTTGTGTTCTCACTTTATGGTACTAACAAATTCAGCAAACAGGACTATGCCTAACCCTCCCCCCATCCATTATGTGAGGAAAAAATATTCAAGCATTGGTGGATTGTGGGTAGCACAAATACAGCATCACAGAGGGTTTTTTCCCTTTTGATAAGCTGTAAAGGTCCCAGTTATCCACATCTCTTAAAAAAAATTATTGGATGGTTAACATAACATACATAATGTTATTACATTACTTACTAATTACCCCCTATATATATAGTATATGCTCCCCACCCCTCCCCTCCCCCTTTCCTCTATTGACTTCCAACAGCACTTCAACCCCCCGTTTCTTATTGGAAATACTGTCTCTTAGTTGTCATTTTAAACTTAATGATAAAGATTAACATTATATCTTATCTTACTTAATAACACTCAAAAGACCATAATTGTCCTTTAACATCCCATCTTTTTTCTAAGTATTTTTTCCATTTCCCCCAGTCCTCAAAAAATTCCTTTGGATCTTGCTCTCTCAGTTTCCTTGTTAATTTGTCCATTTCCGCCATATATAACACTTTTTGTATCCACTCTTCAGTTTTCGGTATTTCCTCTTTCTTCCAATATTGTGCATACAAAGTTCTTGCCGCCGTTATCATATAGTACAGTATTACTCTATCCCTTCTATCAATGTCCTCTAAATGCAAGGATAACAATAACGTTTCTGGATTCTTAACTACATTATTTTGGAGTATTAAAGACATTTCAGTACATATTTTAGACCAGAAGTCTCTAGCCTTATCACAAGTCCACCACATATGAAACAGAGAACCTTCATGCTCTTTACTAGAGATGGGCACGGACCGGCATTTGCCTACGGACCTCCGGTTCGGGGTTCGTGGGCTTCCACGGACCATGGTCCATGAACTTTTAACGGACCAGGCCCAGTTCGAGAACCGGTTCGAGAACCGGTTCGAGTCAGAAAAGGCCTTGGTTTTCCCACAGATTTTCACTTCAGTCGACTTTCCCCACCAAAGGTTCTCATGTAACGCTCCTCGATTATCACTTTTCCAAAGAGACAAACAACAGCTTCCCCTCCCCTATTGTGACTGACCCTTACCCACCCTTGAGGGAAGGAGAGAGACTTGTGCTCCTGTCCAGGAGAGGTGGCTGCCCACAAAACCCACCTACATGGGGCTGCATCAACAAGAGATGCCCTCCCCGGGGGCGGGGAGACCAACTCTCCATGATGGGAAATGAATGGATGTACTTGAGTGAAAGCCAACTCTACAACAGGATCATGTAGCAATTCAAAGGCCCCTTGCTGGAATGGAAGGCACGGGAGGGATGGAAAGGATGTCTTCCACACCTTGAGGGAAGGAAACTTATGCTACCCTGTTCAGAGGGAGCCTCTTTGGCCAGTGGACAACGAGTCCCACCTTAGTGATATGGTGTGTCAGCTTGCTTGCTATCAAGCAAGCTGACCTGGACCACTGTCCTACTTCTCACTGGACTTTGGGGATTGACCCTCAGAGGGGCCCTTGCGCTCGCAAGAGCAGGACAGTCGCCGACGACACCCACTTCACTGAACGTGATGCAGTCCATCAAGGAAGCTCATCATGTGCCTTAGACTGTTTTGTCAGCATACAAATCATATCAAGAAAAAGAGGAGGTACTTAGAAGGTGCCAGGGACAGGGCTTGTCGTCGGGAGGAGGATAATATATGTTTGTAAAGCTCAGATCATGTGCCTTACACTGTTTCGTCAATATACAAATACAAATTCACTATTTAGGGAGTGCAAAAGGCTTAGAAAGAAGTGAAGCAGACAGAACCCCCCAAAACCTGCTGCCAGTGGTTCTAGGGTGAGTGTTTCACAGAGGCCAGTAGCAGTCTTCCCCCTGCACCTCAAAAGCCAGGCTGGAAATGCCCCCCAAGTCACCCACTATTTAGGGAGTGAAAAAGGCTTAGAAAGAAGTGAAGCAGACAGAGCCCCCCCAAACCTGCTGCCGGTCATCAAAGAGTGGGTGTTTCACAGATCCTAATAGCATCTCATCAGCAGCCAAGAAAGAACGTGGGGGAAAGAAGGCAAGAACTCAGGCAGACAACGCCCAAAGCTGCCTTGCACCCACTGTGGGTCTGTGAGTGGGTGGCGTCAGAGCACAATAGAACCCACTGGCAACCCAGAAAAAAGGAAGAGATTTGGGGTGGGAGGGGGGATTAAGCCCGAGAAGAATCCAAGGACTCGAAAAACGCAGAAAGAAAACAGAGTAACCCGATAGTGCGGTAAAAGGATTTTTTTTTAAGTGCTCTCAAGAAAACTAGAATAGAAAGGAGAAAAAAATTAAACAGGAATGGAGAAAAGAGTAAGCTCTCTTGCAACTGAAGCCCCAAAGCCCCAAGGCACAAGCCGCGCTCTCACAAAAAAAAAAAACCCTTCCCCACAGCAAGCAGTTGCTAAGCTAACTCGCGTCCCCGCGCCAGCAAAATGGAGCGGAGCTTCGCGCGCTTTGTCTTTTATGCAGAAAGGCTGGTGATCTCTGTTTGGCTGACAGAGCTGCCAATCAAGGTTTCCTGGGCTAAGATTGGTGTGTTCCAAACGGGGAAGGTGGCTCCACACCGCTGCCGAGGAAATTGTTTGAGCGGGAATCCTGGCATGACGGGCCAACGGACACACGGACAGAAAGCCCCAATGTTCGGTGGTTTCGTGAGAAAAACACGCGCCCATGGCCCACGTTTTCACGAAGGACGAACTGGGTAAGTTTGTGATGAAATTAGGTCCGTTATGCAGACCGTGCCCATCTCTACTCTTTACATTTCCAACACTTGTTGGATAGCTGCTTATTAGCAATGGCTAACTTTTTCGGTGTTAAATACCATCTATATATCATTTTATAGCCATTCGCTTTGATACTGGTACAAGTTGAAATTTTTAGAGTATTTTTCCACTACTGTTCCAATGCATCCATCATAATCTCATTATTACAGTTTATTGCCCATTTTACCATTTGAACCTTAATCGTCGCATCTTCAGTATACCATTTTAACAATAATTTATACATTTTAGAAATTATTTTATTGTTATCCCCCAATAAAAGTTCTTCTAATTCTGACTTTTTATTTCTAAAACCTGCCTTCCTTTGATCTGATTCAAATAAGTCTTTAATTTGTCGATATTGCAGTCAACCGTATTTAAATGGTAATTCTTCATTCGATTTGAGTTTCATCTCATTGTTTTCGGTTTTTAATAATTCTTTATAAGTAAGCCATTCATCTCCTTTATATTCCAAATTCGGGTTAATTACTTCTGCTGGAACAATCCACATTGGTTTCTCTTGCTCTATAAATTTTTTGTATTTTAACCAAGTTGACAGTAAATTTCTTCTCAAATAATGGTGTTGGAACATTGCGTCCATTTTATACTTATCATACCATAAGTATGCATGCCATCCAAAAAGTTTGTTATAGCCTTCCAAATTTAACAACTTATAATTGGATGAGGACACCTCAGTTATCCACATCTCCACCTTCTCAGTTCTTCTGCTTTCTGCCAAGTGAACACGTCTTGGATAAAATTAAACATAATGATAAAGCGTTGGGATATTACTCTTTTCTTCAGATGGTATATAGATAAAATGATGATCAAAGCCAAAGTCAAGTGCCAGAATTTTTCTTGAGTTTATGCCAAAGGGGGAAAACAATATGATTAGTTTATATATTCTTGTGTTAGTTTGATTTTTAATGTGTTTACATATGTCATTGTCTTTCTCTCTCTCTTTTTTTACTTTGTCCAATCTTGACACGCACATGCACACACACCAATAAGGAGAGTCTTGTGGCTTCTATCAACAATTATTTTTTCAAATGTTATTCCAAATATTTGCCAAATATATTCTTTGGCATGTTCTGGTATAACAAGATATTGTGTTAAATTATTTTCTCAATTTTGTAAAGATCATGGTATGAATTTAGCTTATGTTTTAATCTTTTTACACTACTATGTCTTCAGTCATAGGCATGCTTTCTTACTTATGATCAGTTTTGCACAATGGCACTTACTTCTGAGCAAGCATTCAAAGATTTGGGCTGCATGAATGAATCCTTACATCAGCTCTGTTTGGAAGGAAGGAAGGAAGTGATTCTAACATCACCACTTCAGACTTGTCTGTCTGTTCTTAAAATAAACATTTCAGCCCACTTTCCTTACTGAGAATCTGCCTTCTTGTTCCTTTCTTAACATTTAATGTAAGATGACTGTGTACTTTTACCCTACATACTAAATCACTGCACCATGCTGATCTATGTGACATTTTGTTTCACTGTGTCTTTAGGTCAGCGCAATACAACTATGCTGTTCTCCTTATGGCTACTTTGAAGGTCATGAAACTATTCCAGGAAAGGTCTGTTCTAGTAAATATACAGCTGGGATGTGGAAACACTCATGTAGCCTAGGCTAAGTAGTCATTCAGCTATTATCTCATCTATTTTAGTGGAGGGGAGAATGTGGCTCAAACACTGCTTGCCTCAAATGCTGCCTTATATATGTTCTCTAGTAACATTCATCCATCTTGCACTGCTAAATTTGGCCTAAAGTGTGTTTTTAGAAACCACCTGCTCTCTTCTTCCACCCCTGATACTTCTAACCTGCACACCATCTGTTAATAACAGCATAAATAGGCTATATTTTGTTTTTCTGAGGGGCTTGTCTGGGAAAGGGGAGGCAGGCATTACTAAAGAAGTGTAGGCAACTGCTGAAGCGGTGCTATACAGGGCACTTTCTGGGCCTTTCCCACCTCTCCCATGTCTGACAACATCACTTCAGGAGACTCGTCTGTCTATTCTTAAACATTTCAGCCCACTTTCCTTACTGAGAATCTGCCTTCTCAATTGGATGTTTCCATTTCCAGGCTCAATCACACATGCATGCATTTCAGGTCAATATCTCATCTGCCCACCTATGTTTACAGTCACTCTGTAAAAATGCTAGCCCTGTTCACAAGTTACAGTGAATTCTGTAAATATTTTTTCTTTTTTTTAATTTTAAAACATTTATTAAAATTGATTTTAACTTCTTATAAACAATGATAACATTAAAGATAAAAAACAATAAAGATAAACATAAAACCAGCTGCTGCAAAATACAATATTGACATTCCTATGTTATATGTCTGTTGAGTCAATAACTCAGTTAGGTTATCTGCATGGGTTCTTTTGATGTTACACGAGATTGAGAGCTTTATTTTATTGTCGATTATTCAGGCGGATAAGATGTATTGTGATGAACCAAACGATTGAATAAGTTGTTTGCGCTTGTCATTTGTTGTTGTGCGAGGTCTGACAGGATGTACAGTCATGAGTGTTCATAGATTTGAAATTTTCATAACATCATGGTTTAGTACACTGGATTTTTGGTTGTATGTTGTTCTTGGTTATATGTTCAATGAAGGGGAGCCATTTTTCTGTAAAACTCATTGTTCTAGGGTATATTTCAGCTTGAAGGAGACCATCTGTGATTTTCTCTATAATGTAGTGGTCCCATAACTTAGAGTAACAATTTTCTAATGTAGGAAGTTTCTGTGATTTCCACTTCAAAGCTATTGCAGTTTTCACTGCCACCAAGAAGATCCTGATATGTGGTATAGTTGAGTTCTGTCATTGGTCCAGAAAGATTATTTTAGGACTTATTGTGAGTGTATATCCAGTTATGTGGGTTATTTGTTCCAAGATTTCTTTCCAGAATTTTTCAATATGTTTGCACTCCCACCAGCAATGGGCATAGGTGCCCATTTCTCCGCATCCTTTCCAACATAGAGAGGATTTTGCTAAAGATATTGTGGACAGTTTCTTAAGTGTGCAGTACAAACAATGCATTATTTTGTAAGTTTGTAGCTTGGTGTTAACCACTGGCGAATTGAGAAGATTTGAGGTCCATATAGACTTCCATTGATCATTTGAATTCAGATTTGTGTAGTCCTGTTGCCATTTAACTTGGCATGTTGGAACTTTATTGTTACAGGTAAGGAAGATTGCATTGTCAGTTTTCAAAATTAAGTCTCTACAAACTGGCATTGGATTATCTAAGATTTGCTTAAATTCTGATTTAGGTTTGGCCAGTATGTCAGTTGTTTTAATCTGTGTAGTCATGTGTCTGAGCTGTAGATAAGAGTACCATGAGATCTTTTTTAATATTTTTCTTTCTAGTTCTGATTTTTCAAGAATCCCTTTATCTGTGAGAATATCCATCAAATGCATGACATTCTGATGATTCCAGAGTTCTCTAGAGGCTGGATCCTGACTGAGTGGAAACCAAATTTGAGCTGTGAATGTGGAAAATTGGGATATTTGTGGCACTAATTTGCTTCTATGAATATCCCATGCTTTAAATGTGGATGCCTGGATGGTATTTTGGTTGATCAGCTCTTTTATGGATAGAAGGCGATGGAGTGGCCATGGTGTTTCGATCTAATCCAGATGATCACCCATCTGCAGCATCAGCACTATGTTTGCTATTTTTATTGATTTGGCATAAATATCAACATCTGGATAGTTGAAGCTTCCATGTGTCTTTTTTAGCTTCAGAGTGGAAAATGCAATCCGTGGACATTTATGTTGTCATAGGAAATTATTGAGGGTAGCCTGCCAATTTTTCAATAAGGTTGCAGATAATTCAATGGGTAAAGTTCGAAACAGGAAGATTAATTTTGGGAGTACAAAGGACCTGATGAGATGATTACACTCATGCCAAGATAGTTGTTTTTGATTCCATTTGAATAAATCTTGCTTTATTTCCTTGAATTTTGGAATATGATTGACCTTAATCAAGTTGTTTAAGGTGGCAAGGATCAAGATCCCTAGGAAAGGTAGATTATTGTCAGTCCATTGAAATTTAAATTGTTGATGAATTAATTTTGCTGTTTCAGGGAATAGATTAATAGGATGTAATCCAGATTTGGTTTTATTAACTTTCAGTCCTGATATATGTCCGAATGTTGAGAGCATTTCTTGAAGTTGGGGAAGAGAGTCTATTGGATTTTTGATGTAGAGTAACATGTCGTCAGAAAACATGCTTAACTTGTAGTTGCTGGATGCAGTTGTTATTCTTCGTATCCGATAATTATCTCGGATTGCTTCCACAAGAGGTTCTAAAGCAAGTGCAAATAGCGATGGCAAGAAAGGACAGCCTTGTCTGGTCCCTCTTTCCAAGAATATAGATTCCAAGGTTAACACATTCACATTGATTTGTGCTGTGAGTTTACAGTAGATTAACTTGATGGTTCTAAGAAAGTTTTCTCTTAAGTTCATATGTTATAGCAAGGCATATAAATACGGGATTTACAATGAGTCAAATGCTTTTTCAATAACCAGCGATAGAAAAAGAGCTTCTGATTTGCTGTGATTACATGATTCAAGTATGCTCAAGGTTTTATATATACTGTTTGTTAGATCTCTCCCTTGAATGTAAGCACAGATTGAATTCTGGCAGTGTCAAGTATTTTTTCCTTGTTCTCCTGTCAGGAAAGACTGCCATGATATCCCTGAGGCCTTTTCTGGTCGGGTGATTCTGAGGGCCAATCCTGTAAGCTCTTGTTATTAAGGGGGCAATACCAAGTTCAAAATATTAGCTAGCCAATTTGCCAGAAAGGAAGGTAGGTCCTCTGAGGCAAACAGATGTTCCTCAAACCCCTAAGTTTCAGGTTTGATTGTCTTGACTGGAGTTCTAAGTACAATATTTTTTCTTGTATTTGCCTCTTATCCCTTTGAAGTTCCCAGACCTCTTCCTGTATTATCTCACTCCATTCTAAGGCACAGTCTGCTTTCTGTATGACATTGTTTATGCTTATTTTAAGATCTGCAAATTGATCTGTTAGTGGTTTAATAAGTAGGCACATTTTTTCAAGACTGTTTTGCTGCATGGAAGCCGATAGAGCTGCTAGAGCACGATCAGCAGGGAGAGGGGGGGTCAGTGGCAAATTCACCCGGCTTCCCTCAGCAGCCATTTTAAATGTGTCTTTTCTGCTCTCTGTTTGAAGTGCTGGCTTCTGAGGCTGAGGGGGAAATCCTGTAAGTTCTTGACTGCTTTTAATTTTGTTTTTGCGCTGTCTGTGTCTTGTTTTTGCATATCCTGATCATTTTGGATCAATTTTGAATGTTATGACAATTTTATTTGTGGTTCTGGGGTCAGGAAGAGATGGAGTTTACTTTTAAGCACCAGTGCCATGTCTCCTTGTAAATGCTTTTTGATGGTGCACAGATGATTAAGCAGACCAGGGATCTGTTGCCATTGCCCCCCAACTGTTATGGTATTCCTGGGTTTTTAAGAAGGTGGGGGCAGGGGAAGACTTGGGGTGTTGCCAAGATTGACTAGTCAACTGTTTCTGGGCAGATTAAGAATGAAGGACATGGTCAGGAATACTGCTACAATAGGCAGTAAAGATGGTCAATTTAGAACCTCTTTGGTTAGGTAACTACAGACAGAGAATGTGCAATGCAACAATGGAGAACAAGCCATGATGTCCACATCCATAAATCCCATGTAATCGCAGTTAAAACCAACAGGTTAATAAAAGGATTTGCAACCATGACTTCAGATCCTTGTTTGACAAATGCCAACTAATCATAGTCAGCAAAATGGCCCATGTTTTGACAATCAATTAACTATAGTTAGTTCAATTAAACTGTGGTTTCGTATGACATCTGAGTTGAATAAATATCTTCTTCCCCTTCCCCTCATTCCCAATATATTTGATTCTCGGCTGAGATATTGTTGCAGTGATGACTTTGGAAGAACAGTTGCCAGGTGGTGCACTATCTAGCTCCATCTAGTCCTGGGAGCCAAGCTGTTTGAGACAGAATCGGGTTTTTTATATGTATGTGTCATAACTTGGTACTGCAGCACCCATAGGTGAATTTGCCCTGAATTGAGGCAGAAAGTAGAGAATAGCAGCAAGTCTCTCAACTACTCTTGATTTTTGTCAGTTTATCTTGTATTGAAATTATCCATTTTGTCCAGTTCTTGTTTACAGATAGCACCCCAACCTGAAGCAATTGCTCCTTCACCAAACACTGGTGCTTATCCTAAACTCATATCCACCCAAGTGGCATGGTCAAAGGACCCAATAACATCAGCTATATCATTGTTAGCTTATTTACCTACACATCTTCTAACATGATGTGTTCTGTCAAGCACCAGCAAGGGTCTTTTGCCATTTACATTGTCCAGGCTGAGCAAGAGAATAAATGGACATGGTGTTATAATGAAAACATCCAGAAGCCAGTGGTTGAATATTCCACCCTCCCTGGATATCCAATAGTTCAATTATCTTCAACTCATGTGTAATGTTTTGCCATGTGTATTTGTGTATTTTATTTATGCTGATTAAGATGGGGTGTTGAATATATGTTTACTGTGGTTAAAAATGCAGGCCTCTAAAGTATGGAGTGGGGCTGGCTGGCTCAAGAAAATTTTCTTGAGGGCTTGCAGCACCTGAACCTCCAGCTCTATGGGTTTGCTGAGCTCACCAGAATCTATTCATAGCCTACATTTTGGCAGCTGGATCCTTGAATCCTTCATTGGTGCAGGGCTTAATAGTTCTACAAGCTCCTAACGAGCCCAGCCCCTCTGATGACCTTCTACCTCTCTAGTAGAGAATGAACTAATACTTTTTTGTGTGCATTGATGCTGGGTGGTGTGATTTTCATTCCTCCAAATTTTCTTTTTCTTCGTTTTGGTAAGTTTTCAATTACATCTTTGCTAACGTTTAGTGTTAAAGATGTATAGGTCAAGGTGTGTGTAAGCCTGTACTGAAAAAAGGGTTTGGGGCCTAGGGCCTGGGTCTGATTAGTAGACTGCAGATACTTAGATAGACCTTAGGCCAGGCCAGACTAGCAGATAACTGATGTGTACATAGATTTGTATTAATTGGCATGTTTAACAAAGGCTCATGGGGCATTAGGTTGGAAAAGGCCACCATGACTAGGAGAGATTGTATAATGCAGGACTAGGCTAGCTGAAAAGACTGGGAGAGAGAGAAGAGTGCTAAGCTAGTGCTCTTTGAAACTCAAAGCTTGTTTACAAGCTTTGGATCTAAGAAGGAAGGAAAGGAAGTTTGTAGCCAGACTCGTAGGTTAGATTTTCTTCGGGCCAACTTCGATGAACTCAGAGGCTTGATGAGAGTCATTCCGTGGGGGAGTGTGCTGGAAGGGAAAGGAGCGAGTGAAGGGTGGGCCCTTCTCAAACATGAGCTTTTGCAAGCTCAAGCCCTCACTATCCCAGAAAGACGGAAACATGGTAAGGGCTCCAAGAAACCGATGTGGATGTACAGAATGCTCCAGAATAAGCTAAGAGAGAAAAAGGAAATGTTCAGGAAATGGAGAGAAAGACAGACCTCTAAAGAGGAGTATATGAGGTTTACTAGGCACTGCAGATCAGCCATCAGAGAGGCCAAAGCTCAGTACGAGCTGGGTCTGGCCAGGAGGGCTCGCTACAATAAGAAAAACTTCTACAGATATGTGAGAAGCAAACGCAAGGTAAAAGAGGTAACTGGACCACTGTTGGGAGTAGATGGAGAAACTCTGATGCAGGACAGAGAAAAAGCAGACAGGCGTAATGACTTTTTTGCCTCTGTTTTCTCCCTGAAGAACTCAGGCACATCTAGAGATAGTAGAAAATGTGGCAGGACACCTGAGTGGCTAATTGACATTGACAGAGAGGTTGTGGAGAGGCATCTGGCTGCATTGGATGAATACAAATCCCCTGGGCCGGATGGGGTGCACCCAAGAGTGCTGAAAGAACTTTCTAGAGGACTTGCAGAACCCCTGTCCATCATCTTCAAGGCCTCCTGGAGGACTGGGGATGTGCCACAAGATTGGAGAAGAGCAAATGTTATCCCAATCTTTAAGCAAGGGAAAATGGATGACCCGGGAAACTACAGGCCGGTCAGTCTGACTGCTGTTGCTGGGAAGATATTAGAACAGATTTTAAAGGGATCAATCTGTAAGCATCTGAAGGACCGCTCAGTGATCCGGGGAAGTCAGCATGGTTTTGTTCCTAACAGATCTTGCCAGACCAACCTGGTTTCCTTCTTTGATTGAGTGACCAGCTTACTGGATCGGGGGAACTCTGTTGACGTGATTTATCTAGATTTCAGTAAAGCTTTTGATAAAGTCCCCCATGACATTCTGATGGGCAAACTGGAAGACTGTGGAGTGGACTATAGGACAGTTTGATGGATAGGGAAGTGGTTAGAGGACCGCACTCAAAGAGTGGTGGTCAACGGCATTTCATCAGATTGGAGGGAGGTGTCCAGTGGGGTGCCGGAGGGCTCGGTTTTGGGCCCGGTACTTTTCAATATTTTTATCAATGATCTGGATGAAGGAGTGGAAGGGCTGCTCATTAAATTTGCTGATGATACCAAATTGGGAGCGGTAGCAAACACCCAAGAAGATAGAATTAAAATTCAACAAGACCTGAATACTCTGCAGAAGTGGGCAGCTGTGAATAGGATGCAATTCAACAAAGACAAGTGCACAGTATTACATCTGGGCCACAAAAATG
Organism: Eublepharis macularius; assembly: GCF_028583425.1. Taxonomy (NCBI): domain Eukaryota; kingdom Metazoa; phylum Chordata; class Lepidosauria; order Squamata; family Eublepharidae; genus Eublepharis; species Eublepharis macularius. The sequence continues at coordinate 142,277,327 of NC_072790.1, forward strand.
GGAAGCACAAATACTGGATGGGGGATACACTTCTGGCCAGTAGTACATGTGAAAGGGATCTTGGAGTAAGAGTGGACTGTAAACTAAATATGAGCAGTCAGTGTAATGCGGTGGCAAAAAAGGCTAATTCAATCTTGGGTTGTATCAAAGGGGCCATAGCGTCGAAATCGCAAGAGGTCATAGCCCCTCTCTATACTGCCTTGGTCAGGCCACACCTGGAGTATTGTGTGCAGTTCTGGAGGCCTCACTTCAAAAAGGATGTGGCCAAAATCGAGAGGGTGCAGAGGAGAGTGACGAGGATGATCAGGGGTCTGGAGACTGAGCCCTATGATGAAAGGCTAAGGGCCTTGGGAATGTTTAGTTTGGAGAAGAGGAGGTTGAGGGGAGACATGATTACTCTCTTTAAATATTTGAAAGGCTGTCATTTGGAGGAGGGCAAGGAGCTGTTCCAGTTGGCAGCAGAGGGTAGGACGCGAAGCAATGGGCTTAACTTACATGCACAAAGGTACCGGCTGGATATTAGGAAAAACTTTTTCACGGTCAGAGTAGTTCAAAAGTGGAATCAGCTGCCTAGGGAGGTGGTGAGCTCCCCCTCACTGGCAGTTTTCAAGAAGAGGCTGGATGAATACTTGTCAGAAATGCTTTAGGCTGATCCTGCACTGGGCAGGGGGTTGGACTAGATGGTCTGTATGGCCCCTTCCAGCTCTATGATTCTATGATTCTAAGGACACAGCACTGAAACTGCTACCTGGGAAGAATTGAACACTTCTCCTTGGGAGAGCAGCAGTAGATGAGAAGAGCTGAAGAAGCAGGGAAGAGCAAAGAGCACCAATTGTTGACAGATGAATTCATTGACTGCCTGAGACCAACACCTTGGTACAGCGCTGCCCCACTTTGTCTTGCCAGAAGGAAAAGGGAACTGCTCCTAGGGCAACAAACAAGCTAAAGGATTCATACAGCATCTTCATAAACAGAGTTCCTTCTGTTGCAAGGCCTTCTGGATACTTGGGACTCCATTCCAGGCATAGCGTCTGACCAAACCCACAGTACTGTCTGCACCCTCTACAAAGTGGATTGTGAGTAGGACTCTGCTCTGGAGTCACTGGTTAGTGAACCAGTATTGATAACTTTGGGAATGTTTTCACAGTTGATGAGGTCCGTACTAAACTTATAATATCGCATTACAAGCTGTTTGCATCTGCATATCAGAAGGAGATGTTTGCATCTACCCCGCCCCCCCCTCTCCTCCTCTATATCTGACCAGTTTCTCTTTTTGCCCTCCATGCATCTGACAAAGAGAACTGTGATTCTCGAAAGCTTATGCTACAATAAAATTGGTTAGTCTTAAAGGTGCTACTGGACTCTTTTTGATTTTGCTACTACAGACTAACACGGCTAACTCCTCTGCATTACAAATATGATATTGACCACAAATTAGTAAACGAATGCTATCAGATCAAAGAATACACCTTAGGAAATCCCAGAACACAGAAGAAAACATGCCATCTAAAATGCAATGTGCAGAAGTTCTTCAGTGTATTTGTCAGCAACACTTGATTGAAGTGTTCCCTAATATTACTACTGTGCTTAAGCTGTACTTGACAATGCCTACCATGAGCTGTGAAGCAGAAAGGAATTTCTCAAAGCTTTCCTTTATAAAGAAGAAATTTCAGTCTACCATGACTGAAGAGCTCTTAAATTCTTTACGCATATGTCTCTAGAAAATGACATTGCAAAGAAGCTCTCATATGACAAAACTGTATGTGAGTATGTCGCTGGAAAAAACAGAAAAAAGAGTATTTTGTAGAATGTGCTTCATGTAGTATGTATCCTCATAGGTGTGTAAAATAAAAGATTATACTAACTTTGCTTTGTTTTATTTCACCATTCTATGATGCATCATGCATGTATATAACATTTCTCTAATTTTCATCCCTCATAACTCAAAAACTATAAGGTATAGCCTAGGAAATTTTTATTCATGCAAGTGAGTTTGATATGTGAGATAACCCAATACAGTAGTTTTAATCAAAATTTAAGATGTAGTGGTTAATTTTTTTTTAATATTGTGGTGATCTGCCATGGAACAACTCCACTGAAGAAGAGAACAGCGGTTACCCAGACCTTGTTGCTGGTGGAAAGGGGCTCACTGTATGGCCCATTTTCAAGGGCTCCACCCCACCACCCTGTTCTCTGCCATTTGGGCCTCGAGGTCCTTGCAAGGGCAGCAAGGCACTTCAGACCTTGTTGTATGTTGACCCATTGTTGCTGGTTGAGAACGGGACCCCATAAGAGTTCAAGCTTCAGGGTCCCAAAAATGTAGATCCATCACTGGCTGTAATCTGAGGCAAGTCTCTGTGTTCTTTTCTTTGTGGCTGTTAATAGTCTAAGTAGCAACTGGAGGAAAGTAAGTGTTTGTGACTGAGTCATTTTAGAAATGGTTTAAGATCTGTACCTATCTTGAAACCATTACTCTTATGATCTATTCTGAAACTAATATGCTTATGAATTACTCTGAAACCAATACACTCTAAAATAACTATCTCATCTAATATAAGGATCACCTTTTTACCTCACAGCCATCCCCATTTGCTGACTATTCTGCCATTCTGCCAACTATAACAAAGCCTCCCTATACTATAAGTCAAAATGAGAGAACTAAGGCAAGAGCATTTGGTGGCAATGAAAACCTTTTGAGATCATTAAGGAAGTAAGAGAGGCAGCAATATAAAGGAGGCAAAATGACACACTATTGGTCAGACCCTCAGGTGGGTTGCAGAGCACCAACTGCTGGGTTTCAAGTCCATAGAGAGCCACCAGTTTTAACAGAAAACTAGCTGCTTTTTCAATTCTTTCTGGTATGGTTAGACTTCGTAAGAGAAGTTATCTTAATTCCTCTTTACCCAGTTTCTCTCTGAAACCAACAATCCTTTTCTTTTCCTCTTTTTAGGAATTTGTAGTCAGTATCTATTCAATTCCTTTTTGATCAAGGAGAAATTTGAAGAGGAGGGACAGGAAGGGAGATTCTGCAAAACTTCAGAATTTCACTCTGTAGATGCTCAGAGGCAGGAAACATCTTCCCAAACATCCTATCCTTTTTCTAGTGCACCACCCTGGGTATGTAATGTAAAACAACTGCAAGGGCTAAAGTTACCAAAGAGTGCCATGATTTCTTTTCAAATGGAAATAGAAGAGAAAAGAGAAAGAAATCCTATCTTTAAAGAGAAAAAAGAGGAATCAATGGATATATCTAAAAAAAGTGAATTTTGGAAAAATAAATGCCCTCTCTCCCATAAGAATACTATTAGAAATTTCAAACTATTAATAAAAGCAAAATAGCATTTAAGAAAGAGCATAAATTCACATGGCCATTCAAACAAAACATTTTTTTAAAGTCTCTCATATCTGGCTACTCTTTTTTGCCACTGAAACTAGTAACATCAACAACAAATCAGTTCCAGATGGGTTTTTGAGAGCGCGTTACAGACCAGTAGCTTGGTAACCAGAGGCAAAATGCTTGAAATAGTAATTAGCTAAATGTAGATGTACATTTATCTGGAAAATGCCTTGAGTGATAATAAATACCTTGTTGCTATAAAAGTAAGTCTTTGAAAAGAAAATTACACTTAAGCTCTGTTAAATCCACTCCTATAGTTAACTGCTTACTTTGCCACATGTTGGCTATATATTCTCAAAGCTATTTGATTTTCTTTGTTTGTTTCTCTTATGGACTGTTTTCATGTCATAAAAGATAACAAGCTGTTTTGTCCTGAAATTATGTATTAACATTGTTTTTAATAATGGCAGCCATACATTCTGATTCATGATAATGTTATACAATAACCACAGTATATAAATTTTCCTCTAGAGAACCATTTGCATTTAATTCTCTTTGATCCGCTTCCTTGTGTCTTAGGATGGATCCCCATAACAAAATAATTTTATTATGGTAGAAGCAAATAATATTGCATAACAAATCGATGTATATAAACACTGGTAAGCATATCACATGTACTAATTAGAGAAATTCATTTATGATAAAAAAGAAATGTTCCACGCAACTGGTGGACCGAATGTCCCTTAGCCAATCTTGAGAAGATACACAAAGAGTCCTGTGAGAGAGTGCAAGTCTACAACGTTTATTTAAATGTGGAGGAGGACAGTGACACAGGAAGTAAAGACCCTTATGTGTGCGTCGCTCATCGGGGGTCCAATAGCTGTGCAAGACATTTTGTACCCTTTGGTTCATTAGCACAAATTACAATATTGACAACCACATTGGTCCATACAAGTGACCACCTCAATGATCTGGTGGTCTCACATTGGCAGAACAATTCTGGACATCATTAGCCATGCATACTTCCCAATTAACATTGCTTATCACCTCAAGAATCTTGTTTATCATTTCAAGGAACATCTCCTTCTTCCCCTGTCACTTTCCCATCCATAAAGTTGCTATCAGTTCCTGCCCTATGGAAAGTGTATCATTTACCAAGGGCACCTTGACTGTCATGTTTGCAATATCCTGTACTTCCTAACTATTAAACAAACAATCTCTTCATTATGTGTAGCCATATATTGCTGTGGGAGCAATCTCTCCCTATTCTGAGATACGTTTGAAACCCCTCAAGCACACCATCTCTGGCACCTGAATGTCATGGGAGGACCTCAAGACCTTGAGGAGCTCTGCTGATATCAAGAGCTGAAGCAAGTTTGTTTCATCCTAGTTACCCCCTTTCCTGCATTCCAATGGGGATTGCTTCTTTTCTGTCATCTGCCTGCTTCTTCAGACCAAGTTTCAGCTAATGTTCTCTTGCCCCTAAAAGTAGCTCTCTTTGGTTCTTCTTGAAGCTGGTCTCTCTACTCAATACTACAGCTACTTTCACATGATTAGCTGAAAAGGAAGTTTCTTTCACTACCCTATAAGTGTATTGGTATATATGTTCAACTACTCCTTAGACTAGCCCTGTATGTATATGTGAGCATCCTTCTATTAAACTACAAATAACAGGTGCTCAGATACATTCATTACAGCTGGCATCACGCAAGTGGCATGGTCTTCTTGCCTGATTAATTTCTTCAATGCTTACTCTCTGTCTTACACAGCAAAGATACAATAAAGGCGCATGAAAATATTCCCGTCCATTTAATCCACATCCTACAGAAACATCAAGAAAAAATACAGTATTTTCAAATCTGCAAGAATCCAAAATTTTAAACACCTACTTATTTCCCCATTTGTCTACTGTCTGTTAGAAACCAATTCACACATTATGATTTTTAGGTCTACATTTGAGAGTTTTCATGTGTAACCCATAAATGTATATGAAATATTTGGAGAATACGTTTATCATACAGGAACACCAATCAGATAGCAGTATCTTTTTTTCAGATGCACATTCAATGACAGACCTAAATAATAGATGGCTGCTAATTGCATAGCTCAATTCATTGCATTATTTTTAAAGGGCCTAACCAAATGCTACACAGTCCTCACTTATTATCTAAGTCCAACATGAGGAATTTCTATTAGATACACACAGGGTCATTTCTGTTTGGGAAAAGGGTGCAGGGGGGAGGCTTAAGCAACATCTCTCTATATGCCATAGCCCCAGTGTGGACTGGGCCCCATACACTTGCAAGTGGAGTTCCCAGCAGTAAACTTTCACTGTACCACTGATAGAAAGTTCTTGTTCTGGAACACAGCATAATGCAAGGACAGTATAATATGTATTTGAGCCCTTGGTCTATAGTGATCATTGCAATGCAGAAATCAGTCATACAGGGCTGGTTCCAGGCTTAGGGGTATCCTGGGCAGAGAATCTGAGGGGCCCCTCCCCTCCTCTGACCGCCTCCAGGCTTCAGGCTTGTGCCCTGCTTCCCTTCTACCCACCCACCCACTTGCCTTCCATCTGCCTGTGTGTCCTTTTCCTATTGGTTCATGAATCCTTCCACTGCCCATGCTCACAGTGGCCTACAGACTTTTCCCTAGTGGCACTGGGCAGTGTGTGCAGCTGGGAGTACAGTGCTACTGGCAGTAGAGTGCTAGCAAGTCGGTGGATGTGAGGTCAGCAGCATTGGATCCTGGCAGTTGCCCTACTTTAGGATATGCTGACACTGGACCTGATACCATATGTGTCCTTTGGAAGAAAAGCAGGTGTAGCAAAGACAATCTCTTCCTCTCCAGTGGATCACTAATAGATAAAGACTAATCTGTAAGAACCTTAACTGATTTAAGTAATCACAGAGGACTGACAAGTAAATTAGAACTGCAGGATTCTAGTGAAGCCATCATACAATCTTTTCATTTCCAAACTAACAGCTTGAAGAACCCTCTAAAATAAGATATTCTCTCAGATAGGAGAAGTACACCCTCCAGTATATGATAAACCACTGTCCCACTCTGTAAAACTCCATAAAAATCCCACACAACATGCTGCTAGTTCCTTGTTCTGGAGTCATCTTCAACAGAGTAATGTTACACGCTTTCGACTGTAAGATTACTTAATGACACAATCCAATGCCCATTGACAACAATGCAAAAACTTCCAAAGATTTCATTGGAATTAGGACAATAATCTGCTATGATCATCTACATACTTCAATTTTATTGACTTGTTTAAACCAATTATTCTAGAACATTTCCAATGAAGTCAAATTTGTGAAATATTTTCTAGATAGCAGCACCTACAACTGGGCTGTGTGATCTGGCTTGTCATGGATTGCACCAATTGCACAACCATTTTTGTGCTCTGTGAATGAGAACACATACGATACTGCAACATCAGATGGACTGTCCCTTAGTAAAAGGTGCAAGGAGTGGCTGGCTCCATTTTGTAGGGTGATTTAGGTGGGACTGCACACATGGGTCAAAATCAGCCAGCCAGCCTATACTAGGCCATAGCTTCTCCCCACTCAGTCAAATGACTGCCTGTCATCTTGCCCTTCCCTACAAATCTAAAGCTGATGGTGTCTACACACCCATCCCAGGGCTTATCTAGAGACAATTTCCATCATTAATGCTTAAAATGCTTATCACACCATAAACAATGTGAATTGCTTAATAAAATACACATTGAGTGATGTGCTGCTAATAAAGGGGTCAAGGTTATCATAAAAACGTCCTCAAATTGAAAATGCTTTTTTTGGTGAAGAAGTGGTGCTTGAGACTGCAATCTTTTATAAACAACTAAATCTCATGGAGCTCAGTGAAACTTGTTTCTGAGTAAATGTTTATGATAAAGCTGCCATTGTCACACACTTCTGTGAAGACACAGTGCATTCAATTATTCTCTTGCAGACACAAGAGATGCTTCATAGTTGCTTCATTAATCTAGGATATTATGCTCTCAACACATTTTTATATTTCAGAGATAAATAGAAGCATATAAATGACATGTTTGGATCTGCCACTCTCCTATTCTAGCACCTCACAAGAGTCACCTAGGCCTGCTGAACAGGAACTGAACACAATTTAGCATACGTCTCCAAGGATTTTCAACTTCAAAATAAGGGTATTATCATTACTGCTACTAGTGATTGCTTGTTGTTAGCAACTGGTACAAATCCAACAGATGGGGAGTGACTCAAACAAGACAGTGGCTTCATTTGAGACAGGGGATCAATGGTCTTGGTTGACCGTCATTATGGGCAGTGAACGGCATCTCTGTTTGTGAAGTCACAATAGTAAGCTCGAAAGAGCAAAGCACTCATACTTCATTGAATAGATTCACAAACTTCTCAGAGAAGCAAATGGCAGGGTCTTGAAGCAAGAATTGACAGGCCAGGGAGAAACATCCAAAGAGGGCCTGTCCTTTAAGGTCACAAGTGTTCTTTCCCAGATAGTCTTGGCATTCAGTGAGGGGTTGCACTTGTGCCCTGACAGATCCTTCCCACCAAGCTTTTCTCTGTCCCTACTTGAGCAGAAGATCATAAGATCTGGAAGAAGAAAACCTACAACCCAGTGCAAAAACTTTATCTCAAAGAATCCTCATCTCCCATCTTGGGGAAACATCTAGCAACTGTAGGGTGTTCCTACCTAGGAGCAGTGTATTTATTATAAGCAACTGCATATGGTTTATTTATTTGCATGTGTGTTATGTGCCATCAAATTGCCTCCAACCTGTGGCAACCTCTATGGAAAGACCTCTAAAACATCCTATCATTAACAGACTTGCTCAGATCTTGCAAACTGGAGGACATGGTTTCTTTTATTGAGTCAAGTCATCTTGTTATAGGTCTTCCTCTTTTCCTATTGCCTTCCACCTTTCCTAGAATCTTGTCTTCTCCTGATATGACCAAAGTATGATAGCCTCAATTTTGTCATTTTAGCTTCTAGGGAGAATTCAGGCTTGATTTGATCTAGAACCCACTTATTTTAGCTTTTCATGATCCACACAGTGAAAAGTTTTTTGTAATCTATAAAACATAGGCTGATTTTCTTCTGAAATTCCCTGGTTATGTTCCATTAGCCATTGTAAATTTGCAATGTGATCTCTGATGCCTCTTCATTTTCTGAATCCAGCTTGAACATCTGGCACTTCTCATTCCATATATGGTAAGAGTCTTTGCTGTACAATTTTGAGCATCACTTTGCTTGCCTAGGAAATTAACGTGATAGTCCGATAGTTGCTGCACTCTTCAGCATCCTTTTTTTGGAATTAGAATGTAGACTGAGCATTTTCAGTGTGTGGGCCATTATTTTGTTTTCCATATTTGTATATATTTACTGTATATATTTACTCTCTGTATTTACTGTATGTATAATCTGCCCATCCTCCAAATAACTCAGAGTGGCATTTTACACTCAAAATAAACCTTGATCACTCGGGGTGTTTTTGATTAATCAGCTTGGATGTTTAGCTTGTGGAAATTGAACCAGGAATGTTTCTGAGGAGAAAAGAAAGAAGGGCATCAGCACAGAAATGAAGGAGATGAGATCTGGCTCCTGACTTGAGTAACAGAACTCTTCTTCAGGAACAATTGTCAGACATCAAGCAAGATAATTTCAGCTCTCCCTTGATGATATCTCTTATCTTGATTATATCACTTATCTCTTAAGCGGAATTCAATAACTGAAAATGCATTGTGCCTTAAAGTTTTCTAGAGCACCTTGGAAGTCTCCTTCTTTCCAGGATTATTTTACTCCAATTCTGTCTTCTGAGGAGGATGCATCCTTTTCTTTTAGGTCTAATTCTAGCAATCCTGTCTTGGTAATTTCAGGGCAGACATGCACTCTGTCTAGGCTGCCTTTGGACTGTTCAAGAGATAGTCCACTGATAGGGCAAGGTGATCTGGATTTTCTTAATCAGTTCCTCAGGACTGGCAATGGCTCCTTTCTTATCCAAACACATCAAGCTTATAAAAATGACTTTGGCTCTATATACTTCACAATACCTAATGTCTTTCAGATCCATTGAGATCTTTCTGAAGAGAAATGATTGCAGAGGTTCTTTTAGAGGGCAGGGACACCCTATAACTATTAAAATCCTGAGTATTTTCTGGATGCTGCAAAAACTTTCAAGACAGGAGAACATAAGAAAATTACATAAGAAAAGTCCTGCTTGATCAGACCGATGGCCCATGTAGTCCAACATCATGTTTCTCACAGGGACCTATAAGTTGCAAGCAGGGCATAGAAGCCAAGGCCTTCCCTTGATGTTGCTTTCTCACTTTGGTATTTAGAGGTTTGCTGCCTTTGAATATAAAAGTTCTCTTTAGTCTCCATGGCTACTAGCCATTGTTTCTGGCAATCACTGTGTCCACCGGCAGTAAATTACTTGCTGAATACAGAAGTGTTTTCTTTGGTCTGTCCTGAATATATTGGCCATCAACTTTATTGGGTGGTCCTGAGTTCTAGTATTATGGCAGTGATGAAGAAGAAGAAGAAGAAGAAGAAGAAGAAGAAGAAGAAGAAGAAGAAGAAGAAGAAGAAGAAGAAGAAGAAGAAGAAGAAGAAGAAGAAGAAGAAGAAGAAGAAGAAGAAGAAGAAGAAGAAGAAGAAAATTCCATGCTGGGGATGGAAGTATGGAACAGGGAGAAAATTCTGTGGATCTACCCCAGACATAATTTTCTAAGCTGCTATCATATCCATTCTTAGTCATATTTTTTCTAAACTGAAAAATCGCAGATTCTTGGCCTTTTCCCATAGGACAAGTGTTCCAACTCCTTAATCATGTTGGTTGCTATTTTCTGTATTTTTTCCAGCTCTGCAATACCCCTTTTGAGATACTGCAACTGAAATGTACACAGTACTCCAAATAAAGCCACAACATAGATCTATACAGAAGCATTACAATATGACCATTTTATTTTCACTTCCTTTCCTGGCTGCAGCCCATGGCGGCCCGCCCAGCCCTTGCTGCTAGAACCTGTTGTATTGTTTCACAATGGGCTCTGCCACTAGTTACTGTATATTCTGCTTGGAAGTGCTAGTCCAGGGTGAATTCACATATACTTTTACAAGTCCAACTCATCTTATGTTATCTGATCACCAGACACTGATGTATACATCCACATGTCATCCTGTGGCTCTAGACAAGAGAAATGTGACACCCATACACAGATGGGAATCCTTTGCACTGATATGTTATATGTGCATATAAGGACATCAATCCACACAAGGAAAATTATTTCTTGATTTTAATAGACAGATTGGCACAAAGAAATCTCCATGAGAGAAAAATTCCCCCAAAGTCAGAAAATCCTCTCTGTCTTGAGCCTTTTTTCACTGCATTGTTGCTTTCTTGCTTATACTTTATCTCACTTTTCAACAAAAAAGAATGGACTCCCAAAGCAGCTTATAGCAATTTAAAGCTGATATAAATATATTACTTGAAACCAGAGGTCATTTCATAGAAAAAGAGCTGCAGGAACTCATTAGCATAACTCATTCACACAACTCATTTGCATATGCCACATCCTTTGACATCACCTATCCCGGCTGTTTTGGACCCAATCCTGGCCATTCAGCACCGAAATTGGGCCCAAAATGGCAAAAAGGGGCTGAAAATGGCTGAAAAGGGGCCCAAAATGGTCAGGATTGGGCCGCTGCTGAGTGGAAGAGTGATCCACCACCCATCAGAGGCCTGATCCTGGCCATTTCGGGACCAATCCTGGCTGTTTTGGGCCCGATCCTGGCCATTTTGGGCTTGAATCAGGCTGTTTCAGCCCCGATCCAGGCCGAAACGGGCCCCAAATGGCTGATAATCAGGTGGGCGGGGCCTCTTTGGAGAACTGCTGGAACTGCGTTCCTGTGCATTCCCCTTCAAAATGAGCCCTACTTGAAACGTTATATTAATTTTATTTAGATCTCAATCCAAACATGATGAAAGGGTACTCCCAGGTTGCTTCCTCTTCTTCTAACCTCTGGTAATGAGGAGATGGGAAGCACTTGATAAACCATGATCCAGACATGATGCGTGGCTGCAGCCTCTTTTCCTTCTGACCTCAGTGATGGCAGCTGGGAGAAGTTGTGCTCTCACCTGGAGCTTGATCCAAGCACAGTGGCTGGCTTTATGTATGCTCTAGATGGAAAATGCATTTCCTAGAACCTTAGGGAAGCCAGAAGTCCCTCAGATAGGGCTAAGGGTGCCTGAGGTATACTATGGATAATAGAAATAGCTGTAGGAAAGAAAGTTGTGTTCCATGGACAAGACTGAACAGCTGGCTTCACTTTCGCTTCCTTCTCCCCATTAAATCTCGAGTTTGTACTCTTCCTGCCTTTTAATTTGACATTGCTTTGCCTCAGCTTGCAATTGGTGAAAGAATATTGTAGCTACAGAGATACAAATTATTTCCTATTTAGCCATAATCTTTCCCCTCCATTCCTTTATTTACCTGGGTATATTTTGCAATAATTGCTTTCCTGTTCATTTGACAGTGAATTTGGCAAAAATTAGCCTGGAGATGGCTGTTTTCAGCAGGAACATGGCAGTGAGAAAAAGGCTTAAAGACCCGCACAATCCTTGAAAAAGCAAGCCCAGTGTCTGCATCTGGAAATGAAGCACAAGTTTTTGAAAATGAAAATGGGAACATAAAACTGTACATAATGTACAGTCTGGCCAATCCTTTTGCTTATTTAAAAATTAAAATGTAAAGAAGGACAATTAATCCAAATGCAGCTCTTGTCATGCATCAGACATGCAATGGATAGCCCAGAATGGGACTGCCTGTCAGATACGCCTCCAGAATATCTGTCATGTGTTATGGATTTCTTGCTGCAGGGTTTAGTGTACCTCTGAAAACATGCAGAGGGAAATCTGTTTTGCTGAATGGTTGCTAGTTGCTTATATTGCAGGTGTTTTGGTTACGATTTCATGGCAGGCCTGAGAACACGGCCTTGAAGTTCCATCAGAGTCCTAAGAGACTGAGCAGAGCTCATCCTTTCCCTCCACCCCTCTTCCCAGGCTCTGCACGCCAAAATCCTAACAAACTTTCTTTCCCACTGGGGGGCGGGGACTTTGACCTTTAATTAACCTTGCTTTGCTACCTTGAGCCACTTCAGCCAATGCTCCTGTCATAGCATCTTGATACCGGTGTTCTTCTTTAATAAAACCAACTTTAACTCATTCACTCCTGTGATGCAGTGAAGTGTTATGAGAAGTACCTGGCAAGACCTGACATTGCCTCCTTCACATTCAGCAGGACTTGGGATGAGATATAAATGCACATCAGCATGAGTTGTGCACTCAGATCAAGACAACCATTAGTGAAAGAAGGTTAAAGAGACATTATGCTTACTTTGTATACAATATTGCAATAATTCTTAACAAGAATTCTATTAACTAACATGAAGAAGAAGAAACAGGTATTTGTAATATGCTGAGTACACAGACCAGCCTGATGTTTACAGATGAGAATACAAAGGCTTGGCTCAAAATAACAGGAAGCTGGGAGGGAAGTTAAAGACCTGCAGATATTAACAGATGGGGATGAGATCATCATTTTTAGGAAGACTGGCTTCACAAGAAAATAAATCAGCAATGTAAATAATGTGCTCAGAATAAGTATGTCTCATGATACATGTAACAGGAATATGAAATGGTACACAAACAACAAAATAGCATGTACAGTCTGAGACTGAATTTTTTTTAGTTGTCCCTTTGTTAGCAGTCCTTGGCATGATTATCTAAAGGAGACAGTTGCAGAGTAGATGTTTTTACACAGAGCTGAATTTGGATTAATAAATATCTAGATTCTGCCTGGGCAGATTTTAAAGCACAAATCCAATTCAGAAATATGCTTCCATCTTGCATCAAAGACGGAATGGAACATGGTGATTCCACAAACAATTTCAATCGCTTGACCATTTCAGAATTTGGTGTGGGGCTCAACTATTAGGGTTTGCAGTTCTGAGTAGCTATACTCCTGTAACAGCATTGTCTAGAAAAAGATGGCTCCTTCATTTTGCTGATTCCTCCTCCTCCTCCCACTGCAGAATCCATTATAACTGTGGTTTTCATTTACAGTCTTTGTTCTGGTTGTCTCACTTCTTATCTAACATTTGAAAAGGGCTGTCGTGCATCACCCTGTAAAGATATACTTATGCTCTCAATACATGGTAGCGCATACACTGCCACTATTCTGCGCATGTTAATGAAGGACTGTGATATTGCAAATGTGTTTTTCCCAGGTTCAAAGTGTCCTGGGACTGTCCATCCAGCTGTTATACTACACTTATTTAAACTTAAGTCAGGAGGACATAGTGGTATACGTCAGCAGGACATACTGCTTAGTGAAGCACCAATTTCAGCTTTGGGCAGCTGTTTTCCAGCAGCAAAGGAGGAGGAGGGGTTGAGTATCTGGCACTTAAGCACCTTGCTGGATCAAACCAGTCTAGCCTGTTTCTCACTATGATCAACGGGATGCCCCGGAAAGCTTCCCACACTGCTACCCTACAGCATGTTATATTATGCCTGGGCAGACTTTTACAGCATGAGTCCAGTTCAGAAATATGCTTCCATCTGGGGTTTGAGATGGGATCAAATATGTTGATTCCACAAGCCATTTCAGTTGCATGACCATTTCAGAGTTTTAGTGTGGAGCTCAAGTATTAGGATTTGTTAGCAAGTTCCACAAATTTATTATACATTGTGTGAAAGTGCTTTCTTTTGTCTCTTCTGGATCTACTGTCCCACATAAGAACATAACAGCAGACCTGCCAGATCAGATTAATGGCCCATCTTTTTTCATGTAATGGCCAACTGGATACACCAGGAACATCTACATGCAGGGCAGAGAGGCTAAAGTGTCTTTTTACTGAGCATCTGTTTTGTGGTTTCTTGTCTTTCTATATGGCCCTAAATGGCTACATCCTGAAGATGAACCGAGATATTTTATTAGCATTAATACAATATAAAACAAATCAACAAATGGAAATGATTAGTTTCTTATATTAGTATCATGTGACACTCATTAAAATAAACAAGTAGGAGAACTTTATGACTAGCATAAGAAGTAGGCAGCATGGGATTGTGGGAAATTCAATGCAACGCCTGGGTGTGTAACATAAAGGGGACTTTTATTACACCCTGTTCTCTCAGGCACACCCAGAGAAGCTGGATGAAACAGTGTTCAGTCAAAGGAGTGACATCTACTGACACTCCCTACTGTAACCAGCTACAAATACAACTCTGTCTGAGTTTGCTTTTAGAATCTTCTTCAGAAGCCAACTGATAGAGCTGCAGATAATTACAGACTCTCAACTCCCTAGTAATTTTTTGTAGAAACTAAATTATCCTATTTCACACATTCAAAAGTTGGAAATAATGCAAATTTAAAATGAAAGGATTTGAGAGAGAATTCTCCCCCACCAAGAAAAGAAAACAGTTGGGAAGGAGATGTAACAGGGCATAAATTGAACAGAATAAATAAATGTTTTGTGGGATCCTGAGTACTGTCAATAGATGTCAGCTAACAGTACATTTCCACTTCCCACTACAGCCCACTGAGCTTCTCAAAGTGTTGCTCCTGAGGGGCAGGAGTCAAAGTGGAGACCTGCAGCAGGAGACGGAATCAGCAAAATCTTTCTCCTTCCACTGATAATGCCTTATACTAGTAGGAAACATTGTTTGGATCCAGCCAAGTGGACTGACAGTACAGTCGTATGCAGAGGGACTCCAGTGTAAGCCCACTGATACCAATGGGTTTAGACTGGAGGAACCCTGCAAACTGCAATGTTAGAATATGAAGACTTCTTTTCCTTACATGAGAGCTGTTCAAAATAAAATAGGAAAGCATTTAAGGGAAAAAAAGAAACAAAATCTGTACTTGCAAGAGGGTCAAACTTGATTTTGAACATGACGTATAGCACTGTATAAGTATATACATAAATTCAAAGGAACAATGTCAGAATCCATTTGCATTCTGATATCTGTTTTCAACTTCAACATTGATTCTGAGTTTACAAGGTAGATTTCATGTTACAATGTATTTTGCATGTTTCTCCCCCACCCCCACCTCACACACACTTTGAAGATGGGTGCAGGATGTGAAAGGGTATTTCAAATTTCATACTGTTTGTCACACCAATTTATAGGCATATAAGTAGAGTTCAGGTTCACTGATGAGTAAGGCTTGTTTGATATTTATTTTCTGCATTTGGGAACAGTAATGTATACCTTTGCTTCAGTTCATGCAGCTGTAACAATGAATGCATTTGCCCTCATCCATCTCTGACAGCTCTTTCTATTGATGCCAGTGAGAGACATGCCTTGAGACTGCAAGAATGGGAGCACGCTGTCTTTCGTTATCGTAACTGTGGTGTCAGAAAAACATTCAAATTTGGCAGGGAGCTTCTCTCTTCTGCCCCTCATACATAAGAGGCAAGGACATGTCAGACTTCAGCTCTGGCACAGACTTAGTCTAAAATGCATTGGTGATATTGTTCTATAGGAGTAAACCAGTAGAATATAAATTTGAATGAAATTACTGGTTTAGCTGTGATTTTTTCCCATTTCTTTTTCCAAGTGATCAAACGGGCTCTAGAAAGGGGAGGGCAGATAGGTGGGCATGTTACCAGAAGTGGTCTCCTTGCAAAAAATGATTTTGGGGGGGGGGGAATTAGCACGCAAGGAGGATGGCTATGCGAGAGGCCAGTAACCACATGGACCGTATCACCAGCTTTAACTGAGTCCCTTCCCAATAGAACAAGTGAGTCTGGTGCTTAATATCAAGCAATAACTTTTATTAAAGAACAAACCTTCATGCACATACACACAAAATTCCTGGGGGGAAATGATCACATGCACACACACAGAGTCCTAGGAAACTTAGCCAGAAATTGGGAGTAGAGAGAGAGGGAGCAAATATATCTACCTATCCTGAAGAGTAATCTAGTCCGTGGAGAAGAGGGTAGCTTTGAACGCCAGCATCCTTGGCCAAGAGGCTTGAGCAAACCTCAAGGGTACAATGCTTATGGATCTGGAAGTGTGAACGATTTGAATGAGGCCAGAGCTCTACCTTTATAGGTAAAATGTGCCCTGAGGAGGAAGAGCCCACCTAGCAGTCAGAACAAAGACTCCAATGGTCAGTTCCTGGATTTAACAAAGGATTTGATTGCCTTGATGGGTAGCTTCTGGGGCGTGTGAATACAAATGTAAAACTAGTTCTAGTGCTGCACAAAAAGGATAGTTTGCTGATGAAGTCCACTGGAGCTAAGTTAAGTGCTTTTAGGGAGGGACTGTTCTTTCCCAGGAATGACCGTATATACTTATGAATGTTATTTGATTAGCAACTCAATCATGGACAGGAGATCTCATCATGGAAGGAGGGAAAGGAATGTGTTAAGTAGGGATGACTCTGCGAGACCTTTGTTGCACTGGGCACCTTTGGGGCCAGAGGGACTGCAAGTTCAATCATTCCTTAATCACCCTACATTCCTGAGTGGCATTCCATTCATGCCGGGTTCTCCCGGGCGGGACTCAGCAACTGTTAGAGGCTCCATAGTGGCCATACAGCAGCCATTTTAACTCCAGAGGCCTGAACATATTTATTATCATAAGCAGCCATATCCAGGACTGCTTATTAAAATGGTGGAGGCCGGTCCGACCGCTTACAGGCATTCCCTCCTCCTCCATCAGTTATCCCAGCTGGATGAAGTTGGGGGACCGGCATGGCCACTTCCTCTGCACCTGATCCCAACTGAGTGAAGGGGGGCGGGCATTGCCGCCTGCTCCATGCCTGATCCTCACTGGGTGAAGCAGAGGTGGGCATTGCCACCTGCTCCACTCCTGATCTTGGCTGGGTGAAGGGAGGCAAGCATTGTCACCTGCTTCACTTCTGATCCCGGCTGGGTGAAGAAGGGACGGCCCTTGCTGCCTGCTCTGCACCTGATCCTGACTGGGTGAGGTGGGGGGGGGGCATTGCTACCTGCTCTGCTCCTGATTCCTCAAAAACAAACGAGACCCACATAGACTTACTAAGTAACCTTGTAAGTTGTAATAAATAAGTACTATTTAATTACAATTCATAAATCCTTTATATACACAGTGAGTAATTCAGACTTACATTGAAAGAAACTTAAGGTACTCCAACTCACAGTAGGAATAATAATTCATATATGTGCAATATTACAACAGACCCTGCAACATTCAACCAATATTCATAAAGTGCTGGTGCTAAAGTGCTATTGAAAAAACTGCCATTTCATGGGAACTCAGTGAGTGGAGGTTTTACTTAATGCTTTGATGAATCTTGGAGTTGTCTCTGATCCAATCCAAGCCATACAGTCGCGTCCGATCCTCGGCTACTCCGTAGATTGTCCCCCTCCAGGCCTTTCTGTCCTATAGCACGTTGAGAGAGATCCGCAGAGTCCCGCAGTGAAGTTTTTACAGGGTAGTTCACCATTGCTTTCCCCAACCCAACACACTTAGCCGTACGACAGCCACGAATGGTAAGTCATACGTTGCCACCCCCTTGGCACTTTGAGCCGGTGTGGGATAAGGGGGATTGGAGTTGTCTGCTTTGGAGTAAATATTGCTTGGGCTGTTTCTCCCTCACTATTTGGATACATAGTGCTTATGATCCTTGAATATTATGTTTGAAGGACTTATTATGCTGATTATACATTTGCACTTTAATATGAATGTGCAATATTATAAGTTTTCTCAATAGCACTTTAGCACCAGCCCTTTATGTATACTGATTGAATGTTGCAGGGTCTGTTGTAATATTGCATGTGTATGGATTATTATTCCTATTGTGAGTTGGAGTGCCTTAAAGTTCTTTCAATGTAAGTCTGACTTACTGTGTATTTAAAGGATTTATGAAATGTAAGTAAATAGTACTTAGTTATTTATTTTAAAAGGTAAAAGTTGTCCCCTGTGCAAGCACCGAGTCATTACTGACCCATGGGGGGGACGTTACATCACGACGTTTTCTTAGCAGACTTTTTACGGTGTGGTTTGCCATTGCCATCTCCAGTCATCTACACTTTACCCCCAGGAAACTGGGTACTCATTTTACCAACCTCGGAAGGATGGAAGGCTGAGTCAACCTTGAGCCGGCTACCTGAATCCGGCTTCCATCAGGATCGAACTCAGGTCGTAAGCAGAGCTTGGGCTGCAGTACTGCAGCTTACCACTCTGCGCCATGGGGCTCTTCAGATATTTACTAAGTAACCTCTTATGTAAGTTGTAGGTATTTATTACAACTTACATAAGAGGTTACATAGTAAGTCTACGTGGGTCTTGTTTGCTTTTGAGGTTATTTACTGCATTTCTGAACGGGAGGGAGGGCAGTATTGCCTCATGCTCCACACCTGATCCAGGCCAGGTGAAGGGGCAGGCATTGCCTCATGCTCTGTTCCTGATCCTGGTTGGTGAAAGGGGATGGGCATTGCCTCATGCTCTGCTCCTGAGCTTGGTGGGCATTGTCACCTTCTCTTCGTCTGATTCCAGCTAGATGAATGGGGTGGGCATTACCACCTTCTCCACTCCTGATCTCTGCTGGGTGAAGTTGGGGGCAGGCATTACCTGGAAAGCTAATGATTATTATGGAGTGGTAGTTGCATGTATTTTTGACAACTGTGTTCTTTGAAAAAGAGATTTGGAAATGGATTCAATGTGGATCTGGACCATCCGTTAGAGAATTGATGTCACAGAATTATCAATGTACACCAAGAGAATATCACAAAGGGTTTACTTGTAATCTGTGACTTACGCAGTTTATTGGAACTAACTTACTGATTATACCCGATTTCAGTTGGAATACAAGGCGAGCTTGACCTTGGATGGAAGGACTAGTGCACACATGGTGCTAGAAAGCATTTGCACTTCAATATCTGATGCAATAAGATTATAGCACTTGGAGCACTGTGCACTTTATATATTGATTTTTGAGCTTGTACAACACCTGTATAAATATTAATCCAGGACTGTTATGTGTGGTATAACTTCTTGTTGAATCACGTATTTAATGTAAAAATAAATCAGGGAGACATTGTTGTTACACGGGAGATTATTTTTTGTTTGTACTGATATTTACCGTGTTGCTCTATATATTTGCTGACTGCACCTGATCCAGGCAGGGTGAATGGAGATGAGCATTGCCTCATACTCTGCTCCTAATACCAACTAGGTGAAGGCAGGAGATGAGCATGGCCAAGTGATGGGGGCAGGCATTGTCACCTGCTCCTCCCCTGATTCCAGCCAGTTGAAGGGGGGTGAGCATTCCCACCTGCTCCACTTCTGATCCTGGCTGGGTGAAGTGGGGTGGGCATTTCCTCCTACTTTGCTCCTAATACCAGCTGGGTGAAGGCAGGAGACGAACATTGCCACCTGCTCCACGCCATCCCGGCTGGGTGAAGGCAGGGGTGGACATTACCACCTGCTCCACTCCTGATCCCACCTGGGTGATGGCAGGATGCAGGCATTGCCACCTGTTCCACTCCTGGGCCGGTTCCAGATGACTAACCTTAAGGCGCTTCATGCCGCCCTCTTCCGGATCGCGACGGGGAAAATGCGAAACATCGCGTTTCCTCGTGCGAGTTTTGCGCGACGACGCGCAAAACTCGCATGAGGAAATGCGATGTTTCGCATTTTCCCCGTCACGATCCGGAAGAGGGCGGCATGAAGCACCTTAAGGTTAGTCATCTGGAATCGGCCCTGCTCTCAGCAGGGTCAAGGGGGGAGCAGGCATTGCCATCTGCTTTGCTTCTGATCTGAGCTGGGTGAAGAGGGGGTGGGCATTTCCACCTGCTCTGCTTCTGATCCCAGCTGGGTAATGACATGGGGTGGGCATTGTCACCTATTCCACTCCTGATCCCAGATGGGTGAAGGCGGAGCACAGGTATTGCCCCCTGCTCTGCGCCTGATCAAAGCTGGGCAAAGGGTGGGGGCATTACCACATGCTTTCCTCCTGATCCCAGCTGGGTGAAGGGTAAGCAAGCATTGCCACCTGCTCCACAATTGTTCCCAGCTGGTTGAATGCGGTGGGTTGGTATTGCCTCCTCTCTGCTCCTGATCCCAGCTGGGTGAAGATGTGGAGTGGACATTGTCACCTGCTTTGCTCCTGATCCCAGCTGGGTGAAGGCAGAAGGCAGGCATTGCCACCTGCTCTGCATCTGATCACAGCAGGGTGAAGGGGGGCTGGGCATTGCCACCTGCTCCATTCCTGATCCCTGGTGGTTGAAGGGCAGGTGGGCATTGCCACCTGCTCCACTCCTGATCCCAGCTGGGTGAAGTTGGGGGATGGGGATTGCCACCTTCTCCACTCCTGATTCCAGCTGGCTGAAGGTGGGAGGTGGGCATTGCCACCTGCTTCACTCCTGATTTCAGCCTGGGCTTCCAACCATGGCACGCTCTCTAGAGGTCTAGCTGCCTCATCTGGGCTTCCCTCCACAGCAGCGCCCTCTGGAGCCGCACCAGGATAGGAAGTGAGTTGTCTTGAATACGTTTAGACTTTTATATAGTAGGATTGCCTAGGTGTTGCATAATTTGATAATAGTAAGTGTGTATAGAAACTACTAAGGTAACCTATGCAGATCCATGGGCAGATTGTAATGGAGAGTGTGTGTTAAAGAACCACTTATTTTTATTAAGTACATCTTAGAGCAAGGCCTCTTTAAACCGACTTTCAGACTGTACAAGAGCAATGCATGTTTGTAAGAAAGCATGCGCTCATGTTCCCTTTGTAACTGAAACCAAGGACCAGTACTTGGATAAATATGGGGTTTGCAGCAAATGCTCAGCTGTACATGCATTGAATGTAATATGAGAAATACTCAGCACATGAGATCAAGTGTACACTGTACACCATTGGTTACATGCATTCACAGTAACTTGTAAAAATGGCTAGTATGACCTGGCATTAATGTAACAGCTCTGATCTCATAACTATAGTTGAGAGATCAGAAGTGGGACTTCAGGCTTCTGTCCTTCTTTAAACAAGTTCCCTGCACTACCTTAGGGGCTGTTTACATGTGCATTAAACTCGTATGTGATTGGGAGAAACCTCAACTCAACTTGAGTTTAACATGTGACTGCACTCACCTTCAAAATGGTTTGGAGGAAAGAAAAAGGGCTCCTGTGTGTGTGCATGAAGCCAGGAAAGACTTTGCCCCTGCTTTCTACCCAGAGCACTTTCAGAGACAGAAAAAAGCCATGGGTGGGGTCTTTATCTTACTGCTTATTCCACACATCTCCTGGGCATGAGAAAAAGAGAGAAAGAGAAAGGCAACCCACAGTGGGGCATGGAGAGGAAGGGGCAGGCAAACCCCAGGGAGTCTTCTGAAACTCAAGCAAGGAAGGACATGCTAGCATTCCCACTAGCTAACCAGCTACATAAGAGAGTAGTAAAGAGGAAGAAGACCTAGGGTGCTGTTAACCCCTTCCTCTCTCTAGTGTGAGGACAATTATGAGCTCCACAAGGAGGATCTGGGGTGTGTGTTAGCCCCACCTGATCCTGATGGCATAGCTGACATTCACAGTAGGGGAGAGTGCCAGCTCCTAACTACTGTAAAGTAAAGGAACTACATCAATTTTTGTGATTCTTTTATTTGCAAAATCACATTGCAATGTGGCTGCATGTAAGGTTGCCAGCTCCAGATTCTGAAATTCCTGGAGAATTTGGGAGTGGAGCTAGAGACCGCAGAGTTTGGGGAGGGACCTCATCTAGGTAAAATCCCATAGAGTCCACCCTCCAAAGCAACCATTTCTTCCCAGGGAACTGATCTCTATGGCCTAGAGATCAGTTGCAATTCCAGAAGGACTCCAGCCCCACCTGGAGACTGGCAACACTAGCTTCATGTAATTTTTTCAGTAGAGCCATTAGTTACAGAAAGAAAAGGGGTCACATGAGTCTGGCACAGAACTCCCAGTAAACATCTGATTTAGAATCCTTCTGTCATCATGCTCCACAAACATGAAGACTTTGGAATGTGTAAAGAAGCCCTGTTAGAAATTTGTTTAGGGAAACAACCACCTTACCTGGATCAGATGAAAAGGGGAAATAGATCTAGTGCTATAATTTTGGGCAACTCCACCCGACATATATATGTTGAATAGCATGGGATGCAAAACTGAACCAAAATACTTCATAATAATTTCCATGGGGAGGAATGACAATCTTACAGCATTGACTTCTGAAATTTTCCTCTAAGGTAGCCATGGAACCCATGCAAAATGGTGCCTCCAACTTCTAACCCATGGAGATGGTTGTGTCAATCATCTCCAAAGTCCTGCCTATTCTCAAGGACTCTGAACCAATCCTTGTGAGTTACGCCTTATGCAAATCCAAGTGATTGCCATCCAATCAGACCTCCTGGAACTCCCTTGGGTGGGACGGGTGGAGCCAGCCTTAGTTTGAGGAGAGATTTTCTCCCTCAGATAGGGATTTTGGTGGCTATGGATAATGGTGTAAGCTTAGACAGGTCAGCGAAGGAAACTTGTTTTAAGTGAAATGAACAAACACCCTGTTAAGATCCCCTGAAATTTAACTTGCTGTGTACTGTGTCAGATGAGTAGCCATGTTGGTCTGCAGTCAAAGAGCAAGATCCAGGTACAATAGCACCTTAAAGAGCAACTAGATTTCCAAGGTATGAGCTTTCAGGAATCAAAGCTCTGGTGATAGAAGTTTTGATTCTTGAAAGTTCATACCTTGGAAATCTAGTTGACCAGGATTTCTATGAGTTAAAGGAGTGACTTGGAGAAAGAGTAATAAACCTGTCAGCTGTAGTAAAAAGGTTACAATTGAACACTGAATGCTGAGGAATCCTGTTTGGAGAAAAGGAATCAAATCTTCCCTCAGTTTAAATGTATTAATCCCCAGTGGGAGAAGCTTATAATCTCTGGGGAGTGAAGCTGAGGGCAACTTGTACATTCTTACTGAAGTATTCCACACTAAACCTTTACTGTGTTATACTCCTTATTTTCTGTAAATAAATGTTTGTTGTTCGGTTCCATATGGGTCTGATTTGTCAAGATAAAACAGCTGTGAAAAGGGGCCTTATACTTACCTCACAATTAAGTACCATATTATTATTTTAGGGTCACAAATAAGAACTCTTTGGGGAGCACAAAGCTTACACAATACCAACCAGATAAATAATGCTTGTCTTCCCTTTTTCTACTGATTGTAAGCAGCTGAGGGGAGTTTAAACAGAGAAAAGGAGATGCCAAAGTATGGGATTCGGACAGACATAAGAACAGAGGGGAGTTACTTCAGTAGTCTTCAACATCTCTCTCTTCTCCTCCCCTATCCCATACACACTGTGCCACAATATAAAAGAGGTGATAGCTCAGCCGCCACAGTGGTCTAGAAGGATATTGTGATTCTGAGATCTGGAGAATCAACCAGATTCATCAGCCAGGGTAACCAAGACAGTTTCTCTCTTTAAAACAAACTGAAATGAATCCAGACAATCCAAGAAATCCAGAGTTCACTGTCTACTTCCTGCTTGAGCACATAGCAGGGCCTCCTGAGATTATCTAAGCATGTTGGCAAGGATTTATATGGAAACAGGAACTCCCTGAGTTATTCTGAACTATGTATTGTCGAAGGCTTTCACGGCCAGAGAATGATGGTTGTTGTGGGTTTTCCGGGCTGTATTGCCGTGGTCTTGGCATTGTAGTTCCTGACGTTTCGCCAGCAGCTGTGGCTGGCATCTTCAGAGGTGTAGCACCAAAAGACAGAGATCTCTCAGTGTCACAGTGACACTGTGACACTGAGAGATCTCTGTCTTTTAGTGCTACACCTCTGAAGATGCCAGCCACAGCTGCTGGCGAAACGTCAGGAACTACAATGCCAAGACCACGGCAATACAGCCCGGAAAACCCACAACAACCATCACTTATTCTGAACTCATAAGAACTACCACCTTGAGTTGCACACTTTAGGCCTTTGGTAATCAAAGCAATCTGCTAGGGTTGCCAACTCCAGATGGGGTCTGGAGATCTCCTAGAATTACAACTGATCTCCAGAGTATAAAGATCAGTTCCCCTGGAAGAAATGGCAGCATTGGAAGGTGAACTGTATTACATTATATCCTTGCTAAGCCCCCTCTCCTCCCCAAACTCCACCCTCTCCAGGCTCCATCCTCATATCTCCAGGAATTTTCCAAGCTGGAACTGGTAACCTTCCATCAATAGAGTTATATGTTCCCCCTGGTTAGTTCTGGAAAACAACTGGGCTGACATATTTTGAACCAGCTTCAATTTCCAGAGAGTTTTTAAGGACAGCCCCATGTAAAGTGCTTTATGGCCAAATTGTTTTTCTCCAGTAGAGGACACAGTTGTTAAATGAACCAAAGCTATAGATAGATAATCAGGGTAACAAGAAGCCACCTGGGAATATAATGCACAATTAGGTCCAGGAGCATACCAAACTGTGAACCTATTGCTTCAGGAGAAAGGTGACTCTTTGGAAAGTAGAGGTGCTACTTACCATCAATATTTTTTGTTTTATTTGGAGTTAGTTGAAACTTGATTACTTTCATCCAACCCATTACCAACTCCAGGTACAAGAATCTACTGTATACTGTGATGGAAATTTGAGACATGCCGGGTTATCCCTAATGACTGAACCAGGAAACAATCACTACCTACTCAATCAGCTGCAACATAACAGAAAGTGTATTTATCATGCATGGGCCCAAGAACCTAGGCTCAAGGACCCTGAGAAGCAACATACACTGGCTTATATAGACACTGAGTGCTAAAGGACAGGAAAGGAATTACACGAGGACGCTCACGTGAAGGGAATCGCAATGTTAGCCAGGAAGCTGAGTTTTAAAAGAGATTGGAAGGCTTTGTCAATTTCCCCTCTCTACAGAGCCAGGGAGATCTGCTCAGAGGGTTTGATCATTTCTTCTTCACCTCCTAGAAGGGGAGGTGAAACTGACAGAGACTTAGAGAGGCAAAGAGGACATTAACAAATCCTCTGAGCAGCTATCTCCCTGACTCTTCCGATCTTTTTAAAACTCAGCTTCCTGGCTAACATTGTGACTCCCTTCACATGCTCTTCTTTATGTAATTTGTCTCTTGTTTAGCTCTGAGAGTCTCTCTACATGAGACATCTTACACAAGAATGCTCAAGTGTAGAGAGACACAATGCTAGCCAGGAAGCGTAGTTTAAAAGAGCCTTTGGCTCTGTCAGTTTCACCTCTCTACAGAACCAGCAAAGATTGCTCCTCAGAGGGTTTGTTAATACCAAACAAAATTAATGTTCTCATTTTCACAGGTGAAAATAAGAACACTCTTGTAACATCCATGTTCTCATTCCTCAGACAACAGCCTGAGTCGCCTTCTCAACTTGCCTATGTGTTATTAGTTTTATCTTCAATAGGTTATTCTGCACTGATTCTGGAGCAGAATATGATAGTAAACTGACCCATAACCAGGTTCTTTGAATATTTACTAGGACACTTAATCTCAAGGTAAGATTAGAAGACACGTGATACAGCAAGCTTGCAGAAGACAAGCAGAAATGGATCTGGCCACTGGATAGGATACCTCCTTGAACTCCTATTTACACCACCAAGTTCCAGTGCAGAAATGGATAGGATATAAATGCAATCAAATAAATAAATCCCACAATAGATTTAGCTGTACAATTTTATTTGTTTACATTATTTATAGTCCATTTTTCTCACTGAGAATCAAGGCAGATTACACAATATGAATCAGTACAGTCAATTTCAAAGACATTTCAATAAACAATGTAATAGGGTATATAAATGCAAATCTTTAAAGATTTAAAACTAGCAGAAATCCAATTCAGAGTTGAAGAAACGCTGAAACAGAATATAAGCAATTCTAAGACTGACATATTAAACAACACAGAAACTACCCAGTAGGATCATACTTACAGCAATAGACAGTAGATATCTATAGTCCCTCCCTATCCCTTTAATGAGGCATCTCTTTGAGACAGATTCCTTACAGGACCGCCCTCCTATCTGAGTAAAAAGCCCTCTTAAATTATTCCGTTTTGCTTAGTTTGCCGGAAGTAGGAGAGTGGGAGCTTTCCTGATCTCTTCAGGTAGGCCACTGAATAAAGTGGGTGCAACCTCAGAGAATGCATGTGTACAGGCAGTTGTTGATTTTGCCCATGTGCACCTGCAGAAGGCCCTATTCAGATGAGTGAAACTGCTGTGGTGGAATATAGAGAAAGAGGTGGTCCTGTAGGTATGACGGACCAAGGTGAGAAGAACTGTGAAGACCAAACTAAATGTTACTATGGCCATAGGTCCAACTTGTGGCCACCAATGCCATTTTAGAAGGAAATTTAACCATTTTAAAATTGCTGCAAGGGCCCAATTCTGATCAGACCCACAGTGTGGCAGTACCATGGGATCTTGTCGTTTCCTCCCTGTGCCTCTTCAAGTGCCACCCCCCCCCAACTGTTTCCAACTTGAAAAGGCACAGGAGGGTGTAAGATTGCATGATGCTGCCAAGCTGTGGGCCCTATCAGGATCAGACCACCATAAACATCTAGTTTGGCTCTCAGACTAATTTAACAACATTTACTATCTGAGTAAACAGCTGGTGATGGATGAGTGAGTAGAAGGAACCTAGCTTCATGTGTTCATGTCTGTGCATTAAGAGATAAGGTGCATCTCCCCTTTATTCTGTGATTTAATTTCAAGATAGAGAGGTAGGTGAATTATGTGTTTAATAATGAGCTGAGTTTATATAGGCCAGTTTAGCATTACTAGCTTCCAAAGCTGAGACAGTCCTCCTAACTATAACATATGAAGGCTTAGCGATTGACATAATTCAAAATGAAGATGCAAACCATAGTTCAACACATCTAAACCCTATTGATTTCAGTAAAAAGAAAGAACTTCATGGTACTTCATACACTACAAATTCACTCATGGCATTTATGTCAGCTTCATGAATCTGAAAAAGTGGCTCTGGCTCATAAATGTTCATGCCACAATAAATTTGCTAGTATTTAAGGTGACACAAAATTCTCTGCTCTTTTTGCTACAACATAACAGTAGAGCATGGTTTTCCCTCTGGAACGGATGTTAGTGGGATTTTTATTGTGCATTGAGAATTGAACAGTGGGTTTGATTTACGGAATTCACTTGCAGCCTAACACAGAGATAGGAATGATTAGGCATATTGATTGCAGTGAGCTTAGATGTGTCAGAAATATACATAGAAACTTTACATGGATTTAGGTTCATCTTGCTTTGTTTGTTAAAAACGTTGTTTGGTTTATTTTGTGTCTTTATCTTTATTCTAAGCAGTTTTGTATAGAGATGCCACAAATTTTGCTGTGGACATGTTTAATAAGCTAGTGTATCATGTTTGACAGTCACGATCAACCATGAGCTGGACCACTAGTCTGTTTGCTTGTCTGTCATTCCTTGCCTTGAATGGCTATATGACAGAATGGACATTAAATGCAAGGATTACCAAATGCTGCATCCAGAGGGAGGCAGGTAAAGAATTAAAATGACTGCCTGAAGGGAGAATGATTGGCATGCTGCTCCTGCCTCTCTGTGATTGGCCAATGAATAGGTAACAAATTGGAACTAACAGGATTGTCAGGAGAAAGTCTTCACTTGGAATCTGACCAGGGAGGGTCAGACTGAGATTCCTCTATCTGAGGAAAAGAAGGTGAAAGTTTGCCCTTACTGTGACAGCTTAAGGTTGATAAAAACCTTTTAGTTGAAGAACTAAAGTGGGAAAGCCAGCACTGATATTACTCAGACAAGCTTCAGACAGGCAAGCAACTCAACATGCAAAAATTGGTGGTGGGGGTGGGGAGTGCAAGTTTGATTCCCCTTAGCTGCATATGTTACTTTGGTAAAAAAAGGAAAAAAGAAAATTCATATTATGGTATTTCCGTTAACTATGTATGGATGTGAAAGTTGGAAAATGCTGACAGGAAAAAAATTGATTCATTTGAAATGTGGTGCTGGAGGAGAGTTTTGTGATTACCATGGATGGCCAAAAAGACAACTAAGTGGGTTCTAGATTATATGAAACCTGAATTCTCTGTAGAAGCTAAAATGGCAAAACTGAAGCTATCATACTTTGATCACATTATACGAAGACATGACTTTCTGGAAAAGTCAATAATGCTAGAAAAAGTTGAAGGCAATAGGAAAAGAGGAAGACCCAACATGTTTGATTGACTCATAAAGGAAACCATGGCCTTCAGTTTGCAAGACTTGTGCAAGGATGTCAATGATAGGACATTTTGTAGGGCATTGATTTATAGGTTCCCTATAAGTTGGAAGTGACTTGACAGCACATAACAGACATACAAAACAAAACCATGTATTACAAGTGTATGGGTGGGCTTGTGCATGATAGATCTGGTCCTTCTCTTTCTTTGGCCTATACATGTGTTTCTCTTTGTTACTTTTGGGCAGGTAGAAGCCTTACCATCCACTCTGCAAAAAAGGCAGGCTATCTATCATGAGGATGCCACAGTGGATCACACCAAGACCAGCTATGGGCCCCTTGGCAACTCCCTCCCCCAAGCTGAACAACATCCCTACTATCTTCCAGAGGATATGAAGGCTTTGCTTGTTTCCCTGAAAATGGCACGTGGTGGGATTGGGGGGAGGAATTGGATAAGGCCACGATCTCTCTATACATCTACCCCCTCATCTTCACCCAGTGTGCACATTTGAGACATTTGCTTGCTCTTGTAATAGGACTAACATGCTATAGCTGGAATGACCCTGGCAAGAAGTGTTCCTGCTGATATAAAATCTCCACAAGTGAGAGACACAGCAATGTGACTGGAGAAATTGCTGTGCACAGAAACACCAGTCAGGGATGGCATAAACATGGGCTAAGTATTCTTGCTGTATGGTACACACAGCAGGCATATATCTGCTGAGTTCCTGCTTCCTTGCTCTATTTTCTGCACACACCCTTGCCTCCTCAAGATAATGGAAATGGCAAAAAAGATATACTGGTTGGTGAGTGGCCACTGCTTGTCTTGGAACAGCACAAGGTTGTCCTCAAGTAAACAGACCCCACTTATTTCTCCTTTCCATGAGCTTTAATCCAACAAAGCCTGGCTAACCCAACAGGATTAATACAATCAAGGAAAATACCCATTTTGCAAATTTAATATATTTTCTGTTAGGTGAGCTGAGCAGATCACAGATGGGATAACCATGGGATATGAAGTAAATGCAATACAATTTAGAACAGTTCTGAGTGCTCCTTAAAAAGTGCACACATACTGAATGATGCTGCTTCCAATTTATGATCAATTGGATTGGAGTAATTTGCACATTACTGCTCTTCAATGCTGGAAAACCACTAGGATTTGGTATTTGTGTAGTGCAAGAACCTCTCTGATGCAAGTAGTAGTAATAAGGGCCAGATCGAGGAGGGGCAGGGGGGTAGCATGCCCCCAGTGCCACCAAAGAGGGGGTGCCGGGCGCAGCTGCCAGCTGCCCGGGAGGCTGAGCTCAGGGTTGGGAGACCCTCGCCAGACCCACTGATGGGGCGGCGGGATGGCTTGCCGCGCAGGACCTCCCAGCCCTGCGCTCAGCCACCAGTGCGGCAAGCCAGCTGCCCCAGCGCACGCCCTTGCCGCCGCCGGCTCCACAGCTCACCGTGTGCTGGGGTGGCCGGCTTGCCACACAGGCGGCACAGGGCAGCAGGGCACGCTAACTGCGTGGAGGGCCTCCTAGCCCTGCGCTCAGCTGGCCACGTGGCAAGCCGGCCACCCCAGCACCTGGTGAGCCGCGGAGCTGTTGGCAGCGAGAGCGTGCGCTGGGGCAGCTGGCTTGCCGCGCGGGGTGGCTGAGCGCAGGGCTGGGAGGTCCTGTGCGCGCGGCAAGCCAGCCAGCCTCCCCAGCGCACGCACGCGCCACCACCAGTTCCATGGCTCACCGGGCGCTGGAGCGGCCGGCTTGCCGCGCATGGGTCCCGCCCTGCGTGATGATGTCACAAAAGTGATGTCATCACGCAGCGCACGCGGAGTGCCCGGGCAAGGTTTGCCCCGGGTGTCCATGTGCCTGGATCTGGCGCTGCTAGTAAGAGATGAAGCTCCTGTTCACCATTCTCATTTCTTAAACCATCCCCGTTAAACACTTGACAATTCTTGACAAACATTTGTTAGTTATTGATAGGGTACATACAAATGGTTGCCCTCTCCCTGCCACTTGTCCGCCTTTCTAAGGCACAAACCCTACTTTTCAGAAGGGGTGAAGTAACCTGTTACAGATTGGACCTTTAAACAGAGGATTGACTATGATAGGAAGCTATCCTTCCTGTAAATTACTATTCCCAGTCTTCTCCAGCATGACATGCTGCCTGTAGTTGATGAAAACTGTGATGTCTGCAACCTCCTAAATTAAATTAAAGACCAAGAAAACTACAATTTGCAGCTACAGCAATCCAATAAATTTTAAACATGTACAGGTAAGACACAAATATGCTCAGAGTAGGGCTTATTTTAAATTGTGAACAAACAGCTATTTGAGAATATGGAGTGCTCTCCTTGAGAGCACTGTGACCAAAGTAATTTTGGTTGTTGTGGATTTTCTGGGCTGTATAGCCGTGGTCTTGGCATTGTAGTTCCTGATGTTTCGCCAGCAGCTGTGACTGGCATCTTCAGAGGTGTAGGACCAAAGGACAGAGATCTCTCAGTGTCACAAGAAATCTCTGGTGACACTGAGAGATCTCTCTGTCTTTTGGTGCTACACCTCTGAAGATGACAGTCACAGCTGCTGGCGAAACATCAGGAACTACAATGCCAAGACCACAACCCGGAAAATCCACAACAACCATCGTTCTCTGGCCGTGAAAGCCTTTGACAATACAAAGTAATTTTGTTTTTTGAGCACATGACTTCAGAAGATTGCAGCATCACTTAATTCCACAGATGAAAGACATTAATACATGGATGCAATGGAGCATAGTCTCTTGATCCCCAGCAACAGCGCTCTGCTCATGATTCTTACTCCAAGGTTACAACATGTAAATATGAAAATGTGCTCTCAGTTGTAGAGGAATATTTATTTTGAAACCAAGTGTTTGAAACATCTTTGGTGAGATTTCATAGAAGTATGCTCTGTTAGATCTTGTTTACCACTGTCTTATAAACACAAAACAAGTTTGAGCATGTCTGCTGATCTTTTCCCTTTGCACTAAATGTTGTGGGTTGATACCAATCTGCTTGTTAAAGATTACCATAAGAATGAACATCCCTCCAAAAGCTTTGTTGTAGTTCCCATCCCAAACCTTTGAAAGATACTTTCATCTTATGACAGAGCAGAATTGACAGACTTTTCAAGCTCATTTCCTTGACATGATTACTTTTATGAAAACGATAAAACACACATCAAATACTGAGAGGTTTCTTTGAGTAGGTACTAGCCTTTATTTTCTATTACAATGCCATCCCTTAAGGAAGAACATGATGAATCTTATCAGATGATATATCTTGTCAGCAGCAGATTGGCTTTCCTCAGGTTTTTGCCTAGTAGTTTTTAGAGTGATATACCATATGTGATGCCACCGTATTGCCAAGTAATATTCCCCATTAATTGATGAATATGCCAATTAGCTTTCAACCTTAAGGCTACTAATGCATTTGAAAATGCCAGCAAAAATGAGCCTAATGAATAGGTGCCTATAAGACCACAGTCTTAATTTTCAGTTGAATGTAAACCTTCCGGCACTTTTAGCTTGCCCCAAAGACTTTTCATCAGAAGTTTGAAGATCTCACTTCAATAAATGAGACCCTAACCATTTTCAGGGATTCAGGCCTTCAATGGGAACCCAAAGCTACTTACATCATTCTCCTCTCTTCTACCCTCACCACAACCCAGTGATATAGGTTAGACTGACTAGCCCAAGGTCAGCCAGTTGCCAACCTTCAGGTAGGGCCTTGAGTTCTGGAATTACAGATAATCTCCAAACTACAGAGATCAGTTCCCCTGGATTAAATGGCAGCTTTGGGGGGGGGATTCTATGGCATCGCATCCCTGCTGATGTCTCATCCCTCCCCAAACTCTGTCCTCTCCAGGCTTCACTTCCTAATCTCCAGGAAGTTCCTTACCCGGAACTGCAACCCTACCCTGGCCTGCAATGTTCCATGACAGTGGGGATTCAAACCATGGTCTCCCAGATCCTAGTCCAACACTTTAGCCGCTACACCATACTGGGTATCATTTATCTGCTTTTTACTGAGTTATGTGTTAGAGATCAGTCATTGCCTCCAGACCAACAATGCTTTCAGCTCTTATTTTTAAAAGGATAAGTCTCCCTGCCTTTCACTTACAAAGATACAAAGGAAAACACATAGGTAGTATTTAAATCCAGTTATTCACCAAGACAAACAAACAAACAGTTCCCAGTATCCAGTGTTTTGTGCAATTAATGCAAAGGCTCTGAGATAATTGATAAAAACTTAACATTCAGTTTAAAATACTTTGTACATTTTTATTATATATAAAGTATTTTAATTAATTTTAAAATATAAAAAATAATTTTAACTATATTTGACTTCTTATATATAAGTTTTTCACTAATTGCTACTCTTAGCATGTCTCTCCCCTCATAATGTCTGGCTAAGTCAAAATACATTATTAGGCTAAGAGACAATGATTTACCCAAGGTAAAACTTTTACCTAAAGTAAATCAGTTAGCTCTGGGTAAACGGAATGCACATGGGAAAAGGTGAGACACACTGTTTAAACAGATGCTTGTGCATGTAGGCATATTATTGCAATTCAGAGCTCTATTGTTTAGGAGTCTTAACCAGAGTCTATGTTTACGTGTCTTGTCAGTTTAGACATTAGACTGAATGCAAATACGTTATTTTATTTATTTTACCCAATTTATACTTCACCTTTCTGCCCTCATAAGGGCCACCAAGGTGGCGAACGAACTAAAACATACAAATAAAATCACATCTGAAAACAATTAAAACCAACAAAAATGCATCATTAAAGCAATTCATTTTATTATTTTAGAGCTAAAATATACATGCAAAAACATTAAAAAATCACAATTAAAATACTGGACAGGAAGGAGGGATTAGTGAGGCAATACTCAATGGGGAAAAAGTCTTTACCCACTGGTGGAAGATGGCAACAGAAGAGGGCAGACAAGTCTCCCTGGGGAGAAAGTTCCAGAGCTTTTATGCCATAACCAAGAAGGCCCTGTCCCAGGTTGCCATCTGCCTAATTGTAGTAGATGGGGACACCCAAATCAGGGCCTCTGAAGATGACTGTAGTGGTTGGGTAAGTTCAAAAGGAAGTAGGAAGTTAGGAGTAGAACATGCTGCTGGAATCTGCCCTTCACCCCAATGCATTCAGTTTGCTCACATTTGTTTAATTTCATGCATACCCTGTCTTTCTCCCCAGTGGGGACTCAAAGCAGCTCACATTGTTCTCCTTTCCTCCATTTTATTCTGATGACAACTGTCTGAGGTAGGAATGGCTAAGAGTGTGTGACTGGACCAAGGTCAGTCACCCAGTGAGCTTCCATGGGAAAGTGAGGAATCAAACCTAGGTCTCCTAGATCCTAGCCTGACATTCTAATCACTACACTGTCCTGGCTCTCTATTGACCTAGCAAACTCATTAATGGCTTCTGAGTCTCTGCTAACACAAACCAAAAACTATTTATTTAAAATATTTCTATGCTGCATTATGCTGTAGTTTCATAGCACTTTATATACATTGTACCCCTTTTTGCCTCTCACGGGATCAATTAATTCCACTAGTTCCAAGTCACATATGCAGCAGCAAGTAGCTCACTTCTGCTCCTTAGATCCTGGCCCATAGCACTACCAACAAGATGTTTATCATTACCAACATCAACTACCTCTTGATGAGGAAGGGAAAGAGACTGTTTGACTCCAACCCCTTTCCTGTACTCTTGGGAAATTATGCTTTGCTAAGAATTTTTCAAAAGTTTAAATATGATTGAAAACATGGATGCATTTAACCAGCAACAATAAAACTGATTAAAGTTATTATTACATTACCTAGTTTGTCTCTTTGATTTTTGGGATGAGCATGGCAACAGTACTCCAGGCCAAATTTCCTTTAATGTGTGGGTTGTGGTTT
The DNA here is from genome assembly GCF_028583425.1 of Eublepharis macularius. Lineage (NCBI taxonomy): Eukaryota > Metazoa > Chordata > Lepidosauria > Squamata > Eublepharidae > Eublepharis > Eublepharis macularius. The sequence goes on from NC_072790.1 coordinate 142,311,833, forward strand.
CCCATACTTGGATCTGGTTCAAAGGAGACTTTTCTTTCTTCTTTTTCTGAAGGTAGGAATAAGAGCAAAGGAATACCAATGATTATGGCCAACTGCACCTTGCAGCTTTTAGTATAAGTGTTGGTGTGCTGACAGCTACAGTATTGTTGAATGCTTCTTGGATTTATAATATAAACAAACTATTGCATAGATGTGAGTCACAAAACCCCATTTCCCCTGAAAGTAAGGATTATACCATGGGGGGGGGGGAACCCACATATGAGCTGCTTCCACAGGGGGCTTTCCCCCTTATTGCAATCAGGGAGCCCCAGTTAAAGAGAGAGTATTACATGACATGTAGTTCTGAGAGTATGACTCATGACATTCCCAGAGTTTCTCCATTAACAGCATTGGTTGATATGGAAAAGGAAAGTGAGAAGAAAGGGAATTAGGGGCTGAGGAATATTCATAGTTTCCAAGATTTAATAAGATTGGGCTAGCCTGGACTATCCAGATTAAATTGGGCTTGTGTCCAGGGTCTGAGGCTCCGCCCCTGGACTTACTGGGAGGAGGGGAGGGAGGCAGCCAGGAGACAGCTACTCAGCCGCCCTGATAGGCACCCAGGTCCAGAATATACCAGCAACAGAGGTGGAGAAAGAAGCACCCAAGCCTCAGAGGGTCAGACGGGGCAGGTGGAAGCTAGCTAGCCCCACCCTCTGGTGGGAGGCTGGGAGCCCAGGCAGGGAGAGTGAGGTCAGGCAGAAGGGGACCAGACCAGAGGGAGAAGGCACAGGAAGCAGGGACAGCCAGCCAGCAGCAAGCCAGCCAGCAACCTTACTGGCAGTGGAGCAAAGGCAGCACAGGGCCTCGCCCCAACCTGCAGGCAGGCTAGAAGGGATTAGCGAGGACCAGGTGAGGCTGGGAGCAAAGCAACCACAGGTGGGGCTGCTTGAGGCAAGCAGCAAAGAAAGCCTGGCAGCCAGCAAAGCAGCCCCAGGTGTGGCTGCCTAGGACAGCCAGGGCTGGGGGTGTGGCTGGCAGGTGGAGCTGGGAATGGGTGAAGGGATATAAGGGAAGTCCACCCACAGGGTGGAGAGTGGGGGGTGGATATTCAGTATGGAAGGGAGTTGGAGAGGAGGCAGTAGGTAGGCAAGGCAGACGAGCGGATAGGAGGGTGAGAAGGTGAGGTATCCCCCCCCCCGGCCGTTGTCCAAAAGCCTGCGCCAAGCCTACAGGAGACCTCACAGAAGCCCTTGACAGGTGCTAAGGCAGCCCGAGCAGCTGCATCACAACTGGGGCAGGGCAAGGCCATTTACAGGCAGTCCATGTGCAGTGCTAGGGTGCCCAGCACAGTAACGGCCCAGACAGGGCTGGGTAGAAATGACGCCCAAGGGCACGGCAGCAGGCCAACAGGTGCAGCTACGCCCGGGTGTGGACCTGACAGCTAGCAAAGAAAAAAATCATCATACAGCAAAATGGCAAGAGATACAGGATTTCATCTTTTGCTTATGTGGCTTTTTTGCCATCAGGTCACAGCTAACGTATAGCAACCCCATAGGGTTTTCAAGGCAAAAGGCATTCAGAGGTGGTTTGCCATTGTCTACTGCTGCATAGCAACCCTAGACTTCCTTGGTGGTTTTCCTTTAGGCTAGCCTGGGCTCAAAGGTCATATACTCTACTTTGGTTTTAGAAAGGGTTTCTTGCTTTTAGGAGAGCCTGTCATACAGAAAGAATTCTCACCCTCTATATGCACGTACCTTCTTTAAAAAAAACTGTTGGTGATAGGAGTTTTACCATCCCTTTCTGTAATGTAGACAGGATCCCTATTGTAAGGGCAGGGTTGGGGATGGAGCTTAAGAAGACCATCTCTTAAGTTACCCTCCCAAAGCTCCTCATTAAAAAGAACAGAATCAAAGCCTTTGTCTCTTACTCCTAAGATGAAAGGCTTAAGGTGATGGTATGAAAACTTGATAAGAATGAAACCTTTGCCTTTATTTTCCCTCCACCTTCTTCTGGTGGCAACAAGCTACACATTTGCCCACTCCTGCAATCAAGCTAATACCCAACAGCTGAAATGGCATAGGCAAAAGAGTGTCCAAGCTTCCAGTGTGGGAATCTGCTCTGAACCAAAATACAATATGTGTTGCCAAGTAGGCCCCCTCCCCTGCTTTAAGGCCTGCCATGAACTGTGTTAAAGTTTCCTGCATTGCTGTTTCACTGCTGCACCAAAGACTGCTTTGCACGTGTGTGTTCTGATACATGTGTCAGTTTCCTGCCTGCTGCTGCTATAGACTGTGTAGTTTACTGACTCCATGTTTGGATAACTGCACAAAGGACTCTCTTTCTGGGCAACCCTGCCCTGACCTGTATCTGGATTTCCCAGTGTGTGTTTGGACTGTGTTACAAGTGTGCCCCATGCCTGCGTTGCCATCTGCCACGGACCGTGCCTGTTCCCTGCCTTGGACTGTGTTTTAAAGTGTTGTTCCCCCTGCCTCCATGGAAGCCTGCCTCATATGGGCCCAAGCCGCTGCTAGCAGCCGGGCGCCTGCCGGGGAAACCTCCAGCGAGTCTGGCTAGGCGCTCCCTGGTCAGTTCCCGCCTGGAGCCTCCCGCGGGTCGGTCCCCGAGCTTGCCCTCGCTACCGGGCAGCCTGCGAACCAGCCCCAGCTATGCCCAGCCGGCATCCATGTTCTCAGGCAGCCAGAAGACCCTGGGAAGAAGACTGCTTTGGGAAGCCATTTCGGCGAAGCGGGCACACCACGTCCGCAGCGAGAGCACCTCGCCCCGCTCTGCATATCTTAGGAGCCGCCCCGGAGAAGAACTAAGTGCCGACCATCCCAAGCACTTAGAGAATGCATCTCAAAGAAACCTCCGCATTCCAGAGCTGATGACATCAGGACAAGCCCTGTCCGCTGGAACATCCTTTCAGCCCACTTGGATTTCCCCCTCCCTCTTTTGTCCCCTCTTCCTGAGGTGTCACTTATCACAATCTGATTACCAAAGTGGCCCATCCAAGCCATTCAGTAACCCATTAGAACCTTTGTTTTAATCTGTGAGAACCACCAAGTACAGCACCTGCCCCAGGGTACGTTTTGGGGTATTTAAACTGGTCTCCCAGACCACTCGGTGCTTAGGCCATTTCCTATCCAGAACCCCTTGCTGTCCGTCTGTGGTCCCAGTGCTGGCATTGGGCCACCCTCGCTGCTGTGTCTCTGCTTCGCTCCAGGATTGTGAGTATTTCCCTTATCATCGTTGGGAACCAGCTAATGCGAAAGTCTCTGTATTTCCTACTCTGTATTTCTTAGATCTTGTGTGTTCTTTGTATGCTTGTGCAAGTTTAGGCTTACGCCACACTAAATACACGTGTTTGGAACCTATTTGTAGTCTGCCTCTTTTTCACTAGAGTGTCTGGGATCGGGACCTCCGTATACATAGGTTATGATCCGCGCTTAATTTTAAGTTACAGACTGCTATAGCTAATTCCCCATTATAATAAAGAGCAGTTCTGGTAACAGTTTACTGGTGGAGAATGCGGGCATAACCCAGTTCGTGTGAATGCACGTGAGTCGACACGCGTGTCTTCGGCGAACTGACTTAGAGGAAAATTTTCCAGACCTCTGTGTAAAGAGCGCAATTTAGCTCAGGGAATTAAAAGTGTGAGTGTGTGTGGCTCTAGCGAGCAATTCTATCTTGTGGGTTGGCTTTTCCCCATTTCCTCCTTCAGCCAGCTTTGGACTACTTGCCTTTTGTGGTGCACCGCGAGGCCCTCCAGCCGTTATAACCGGTGTACTGTGGGTGAGGACCTCTGAACTGGTGAAGTTCCTGGCCACCTTCCAGGCCGCCTAAACGCGTCTATGTGGGTGGGATCCCAGAAGTAGGCTCTATAGATATATATATACATCCTGAAGCAGCACATATAAAACTCTTTTCCGCCCTCCCCCGTCTCTCCTAAGTCCGTCCAAATACCCCGTTCCTGCCAGCACTTAGGCTTCAATCCCCGCTCCGGAGGAAACGTGAAGGGATCGATAGTCCGTTCGTTTAGTGTAGCTTTGGGAATCTAAAGCCAGGTTCCTGAAGCCCCGCGGCAGCCGGCCGCACCGTGCTTAAGAGTTTTAAGTTAGACTCTTGGGCGCCTTTCCGCTTGCGAGTTTTAAGTCAGACTCGTGGGCGCACCTCGCTTGGGAGTCAGTGGGACTCTTGGGCACACTTTTGCTTGAGAGTTGTTTGAACTCTTGGGCATATTTTCGCTTGGGAGTTGGTAGAACTCTTGAGCGCTTTTTCCGCTTGGGAGTACAGTAAGCTTTACTCCTGGGCACTTTTGCTTGGGGACTTGCAGAGGCAGTCCTTGAGCGCTTTAGTCTTTTGGTCTTGGCTTGGAGACAGTTTAACCGTTTGTCTCTGAGCACGAGGCCTGGGGACACTTTGAGTTTAGTTCTTGGGCAGAGAGCTTGAGAGCATTTTGGCTTCTGAGCAGAGGCTTGGGAGCATTTCTGGTTGCCTGAGCAGAGGCTTGGGAGACCCCTTAGTAGCAGTTCCTGAGCAGAGGCTTGGGGACACTTTTTGGTTTCCGAGTATAGGCTTGGGAGACCCCTGAGCTTTAGCTTCTGAGCAGAGGCTTGGAAGCACTGAGCGTTTTGGTTCTTGGGCTTAGAGAGCTTGAGAGCACCTTCTGAGCCGGTAAACGTTTCCTGGTCCCGTGGCTTGTAGGCAAGCTTGAAACGGGAATAGGAATTTTCCTTCTCCCCCGGTGGAGAAGAACCGAGTGTAGGACCCTTAGGAAAAAAATACCCTTGTAAAACTAAAAGTAGGACCCTTTGAAATCACCCCTGGTAAAAACCCCTGTGTAATACCCAGTTTAAAAATCCTTGAGAACCGGAGGGAAGGATAAACCTCCCAAAGGAACATAGAGAGGAGAAAGTTGTTAAAAACCCCTAAGAATCCAGTGTAAGGATCCCCGAGGACCCGAAGGGAAATAACCTCTGAACGGCCCCTAGACGGGAAAACTTATAGGGAGCTTCAATCGCCCCACCCCTGGTGTCGCTGATCCACTCTTTAACCTCCCCCGAGATCAGCCTTAAACGAAAGTAAAATGTACCGGGCAGCCCCCACCGTGCCCTGCCTGGAGAAGTGGCTAGTTAAGAAGGGAGATTGCCCCTGGGAAGCCGGTTCCTTCAAGGGACCCGACCCGCTCCAGATAGTTAGAAGCGCCTTCCAAGACTTTTGTGAAAAGGAGAAACCTAGGTCGAGCAAAAAAGACAGATATGGAGCTTGGGCACTTTTCACCGCCGTACAGGACAGCGTGTCCTTAATTAATAAGCTACAGGTAGCTCAGGAAGAACAGGAACAGGAGATAGAAAAGCTAAGGAAAGAAAAGAAGGAACATGAGGAGAAAGCAGCCGAGTGGCGTTCAGAACGCGTTAACTTCATGCTGGAGAAGCAGGGACTAACCACTGCCCTCCAAGACGCCCAGCACAAGGCTGAAGTAGCCGCCGCTCGTGCCGATATGGCTGAGCACGCAGTAATTGAAGGACAGGAGAAAATTGCCAAATTAACCCATGCTGCCCAGTTCATGGCAGAGCAGAAAGTTGCAAAGGTAGCCGCAGCAGACCACTCCGCTTGTAAGAGGGAGCTAGAGGCCCTAAAGCAGCACCTGGGGATGCAGCAGGCCGTAATCTCCGCCGTGCATCCCGCAGCCCTCTTGGCCCTCCCCGAAGGTAGTACCGACAGTTGGTCACCCCCTTCGTCCCAGCCCGAGGAAGCTCCACAGCCCCTCCATCCGATAGCTACCAAAGAAATTGTCTCCACAGACGAGGATGGCAGGAAGACAGACCGAATAGTTAAAGAGACCCGCAATTGGAGGCCCGATGAGCTCCAAGCCATAGCGGACCGCATGGGACCCCTGAACCGAGACTCAGCTATACAATGGTTCGCACACGTGACCATGTCCCAGCCCTCTGCCAGTGGCTCCGATGTAGCTCAGCTGGCTCGCCATTGTGCCAGCCCCGAAATAGTCACCTCTCTTAACGCATATATTTCTAACCGGAGATTAGCCACTCGCAGTCAGTATGGTGCCATGAAGGAGTTGTGCGCCTTCCTCTGGCCTACCAAGAGCTTGAAGGCCTTATATATAGCAGAATCTCAAAAACCCGGAGAGGACCCAGAGGCATATTTAGCCAGGAAGCAGCTCCTAGCCGAACTAGCAGACGAGGTAGACTTAGACTTGAGCGACATGCCTGACTTCGATGACTTAGAGTTTAGGAGAGCAGTCATAGATGGGCTCAACAGCACCACTCGCCTGGCCCTGGCAGGAGTCGAATCCGGGAGCATCTCATGGGGAGACCTGGAAGCTCGCATCAGGAGCATTGCTGGCCTGTTGCGAGAGACCGGCGCCATCCGCCATGTGAAGTCCCCGGCCTCCCGTAGGAAGGAGAGCGAGCCGATAAGCGCAGTCACTTATGCCAACCATGGCCCTCACTCCCAGTACCGACCGCAGGGATGCAACTCGTACTCGGAGGCAAGGGGAGGAATCCTGAGGGGAAGGAGCAGCAGTTTCAACCGGGGAAGAGGGCCAAGGGACTACCGCCCGGGAGTTTCCTTTGCACCCGCCCCGAGTTACGGTTCCTCCTCCCAGCAGGGACCCCACGAGCCCCGATCACAGGATGCGCCCCTAGCCCCTTCTCACTCTCGAGCATCGCACCCATACAACCATCAGGTCTACCCACCTCCAGATCAGTCTAACGCTTGGGGAGCATCACAGGGCGACCACGAGGGCTACCGGGACCGCGGCAGCACGCCCCAGTCCAGGGACCCCCTCCGTTGGGAACTTTGGATGCGCCTCAAAAACATTGGAGCGAACATGGAGCTATTCGATGGGAAGCCCACGTCCGTTCTAATGAAGGCGATCATGGAGTGGGAAGACCAGCAGCAGCCCCCAGTACCCCCATCGGCGCCCCCTTTTCCGCCAGACCCTCCCTTCTCGAGTCCACCGATAGCTGCGGTCCGGGAACGCCCGAGCCCCAACAACCCCTTTAGAGGAAGCACCGCTTCCACCGACCAGGGCGCAGGATCAGAATAGGGTTGCCCCGAGTCCCAGTCTCCCTCCGTGGGCATAGTTGCCAAACTAAAGCCGGACACATGGGGGAGACCGACAGTAAAGGCAGGGATCGGGACTCCCGGGGAAAAGAAGAAGCCTGCCACCCTCCTCATAGATACCGGAGCTTCGCTTAATATACTCCGGCCCACCTTAGTTACAAAGGGAACTCAGACCTCTACTACCATGCAGCTCGCCGGTTTTGGAGGCGGCATGCAGGAATCCCCGGTCTGGCAGGATATCCCCCTCTCCGTTGGGAACCTGGCCACCCGGATTTCGGCATGCGCAAACCGGGGAGAAGATGATGGACTTTTGGGCATGCCATTTTTCCGTGCCGAGGGACTGACCATTGACCTAGCAAACGGGCTCCTGTGGCGCATCCCAGGAGGCCCAGACTTTGTCAATGCAGTCCATCGATGTGCAGCCCTTAAGGCCCCCCTTCCTCTCGCCCCCATCACAGGAGACCCCTGGGTTCAGGACTTTCCCGAAGTGTGGGTGACAGACAAGGCCGAGTGTGGGATAGTGAAGGGCGCCTGCGTCCTGATTGAAGGAAAGGACCCCCCTCCCCAAAGACAGTACAAGTACCCAGCCGAGGCCGAGGCAGGGATAGCCAAGACTATAGAAGGACTCCTTGAGTGGGACATCATACTCCCGATGCAGTCCATCTGCAACGCCCCATTGTGGCCAGTTCTAAAGGCAGATGGAGTGACCTGGAGGATGACGGTCGACTTCCGTGCCCTGAATGCCACCACCCCTCCAGTTGCCCCGGTTGTGGCCAAGTACAACGAGATCCTGACGGCCATTGCCGCTGGGTCCCGGTTCTACTCGGTCATAGACCTGGCCAACGCTTTCCACTCCATCCGGTTGCATGAGTCTTGCTGGTACAAGTTCGCGTTCACCTTCCGCGGCCAGCAATACGCATTCAAGCGGACACCTCAGGGATTCCACTCCAGCCCTAGTATTTGTCATGCCCATGTAGTTCAGATGTGGGAACGCCTCCAACCCTCCTCGAGGCCCCACGTACTGAGCTACGTGGATGACATTTTAGTCCACGCCCCTACGGAAGAATTAGCCCGCCAGATCACCAGGGAAGTCCTGGAACTCCTCCGCGAGACTGGGTTCAAGGCAAGCAGGGAAAAGGCCCAATTGGTTCAGACCAGCGTCAAGTACCTGGGTCTGACCCTGGGACCCGAGGGTCACACCCCGGATGCCCAGCGAATGGAGGTCATTTCCAAGCTGCCTGCACCCACCGATGTCCCCTCCCTCAGAGCCCTTCTAGGAACTTTTAACTTTTCCCGAGACTTCATCGAGTCCTTTGCTGACAAGGCTCGCCCCCTTTATGCTCTCCTCAAGAAGAACACTCCCTGGGAGTGGGGACCGGATCAACAGACAGCCTTAGCCGAACTGAAGCGCAGCCTGGCCGCAGCCCCGGTCCTAGCCCATCCAGATGTTACCCAGCCATTCTTTATTCAGCTAGCCGTGTCAGACAAGAGCATAGGAGCCACGCTCACCCAGCAGCAAGCGGGAACCACTAGAGTAGTAGCCTATGCCTCTCGCAATCTAACTTCAGTAGAGACCAAGTTCAGCCCATGCGAAAAGACGTGCCTTGCCCTAGTTTGGAGTCTGACCCATTGGGAATTTATCATAGGTGGCTCGCGCACAATAGTTCAAACCACTCACACGCCCCTCAAATATATTCTGTCTGGCAAGATACAAGATGGACAAGTATCAAACGCCCGCATAGCTCAGTGGACCCTGGCCCTGGTTAATCGCGGAGTAGAGTTTAAAAAGGAAACCACTGAGCCACCAGCCCCCTATGGCCTGTTAGTAACCGGGACTGAGCATGAGTGCCCCCTGGACCCGCCACCGCAGGTTGTTTGGCCAGTCACTTGGGGAGTCCCGCTAGAGGAAGCCCGACTGAACGGCTTCACATGCTGGTTCTGCGACGGCTCCTCCTTTCACGTTGGAGGCTCCCCTCGGACAGGCTACGGCGCCGTGCGAGTGAGCGACGCATGTACTCTAAAGGGTCCAGCCCGCCCCCATTCCAGCCAAGCGGCTGAGGTGCAAGCGCTTCTGGCAGTGCTTGAGTTTGAACCCCCAGAAAGCCCACTTGCCATTTACACAGACTCGGATTGGACGGCCAAAGCCGCCACGGTCTGGCTCCCGGTATGGCAGAATCAGGGGTGGAGAGCTAGTGATGGGAAACCCGTAGCCCACCTACAGCTATGGCAGCAAGTAGCAGCGCTTCTTCAGTCCCGCTCAGGCCCAACGCAGGTTACCCATGTCAGAGGACACCAAAAGACCAACTCAGAGACCGCTTATTGGAATGACCAGGCAGACCTCGCAGCCAAGGCAGCCGCCACTGAAAATGCTCCCTTACCGGAACCAGCCACCGATTGTCCTCTCCACCCTGTCACCACCCGCGCACAAGCCCGCAGCCAGGTTCAGGGAATCGCAGGAACACTAGACCTAGCACAACTGCAGCTATCTGACCCAGAAGTAGCTGACCTCCTAGCCGCAGGAAGAGATCAGACAGGAAGACTAATGATCCGAGAAGAGGAAGGCATAGTTTGGGCAGTAGATACAGCCGGTGAACGCCACTGGGTAGTGCCATTGGAAGTCAGGGCCGACTTGATTCAGTTTGTCCACGAGCAGGGACACCGAGGCAAGGACCTGACTCTGGAGAGGGTCAAAGAGGTTGGTTGGTGGCCTGGCATGCGCACCGAAGTAGCACAATGGGTGGACAACTGTCTGTCTTGTGCTATGGTCAATGCAGACCCAACTGGACCTAGAGCTCCCCTCCAGCATCAGAGAATTGACGGACCCTGGGCTCGCATCCAGATTGATTTTATCGGTCCCCTTCCTCCCACTCCCCGCGGCAATCGCTACTGTCTCACTGTCATAGATCCCTTTAGCAAATGGGTCGAGGCATTCCCGTGTAAACATAACACTGCAGCCACCACGGCCAAACTACTGTTTAACAATGTTTTTTCAAGATGGGGCATTGTGAGAGTCATGGACTCTGATTTAGGCTCACACTTCATCGGAGAAGTCACCCAGGAGCTTTGCAAGGCGCTAGGCATCCAGCAATGCTTCCACATAGCCGGCCACCCTCAAGCTTCAGGCGCCATAGAAAGAACCAACCGGACCCTCAAGGAGGCCCTCCGCAAAATGGTTCGCTCCTCCGGGAGAGATTGGGATGAAAAACTCCCCATAATCCTAATGGCCATCAGAGGCACCACCGCAGTTCACGGGCTCACACCCCATATGGTAATGACAGGGCGAAGAATGCAGCTCCCGGAAGCCTTCTGGCTAGATACGCAGCTCCCTTCTGATATGCAGCCCGTAGTGATTAATGACTCTTGGGTCCAGGACCTGCTCTCATCCATACACGCCGTCCACATGCAAGTGGCCCTGAAGTTGGGCACAGCTCAGAAAGATATGGACCGCAAATTAGGATGGGTCAGGAACCCAAGGCAGTGGGAGGAAGGACAGCTCGTTCTGTACAGGAAATTTTCGCAAAAGGCGCATTCACTAGCAGCCAAATGGCAAGGCCCAGTCCCCATCACGAAAAGAGTCTCCCCAGCCGTCTATCAGGTAGCTATCCAGAGGAAGACAGGAGGCACTTGGCTAAAATACTTTCATGCCTCTCAATTAAAGGAATGGAAAGGGAAGCCGCTCCAAACCGCCCCTCCTGTGTATGACCCTGGGGGAGCCGCCACCAGCCCAGCCCCCCTCTGCCCAGTGATTCGCCAGACGTCCCTTCACCCTGGGCCAGAGATACCCTGTGTCCCCTTAGACCAGACCTTTGTAGCATTAGTATAAAAGAAACAGCAGAATATGTAGATGTAGGTGTGAATGTCAAAAGTTTTTCCAGTTCTATTCTTTAACTTTCTTAGGCGGGCCCCACAGTTGGGACCCTAGGGGGAAACACGGCAACCAAAGCCAAATAGGACCACCACCGAAAGTGATTCTTAATTGGATTTAAGCCGCATGTTCGGAAAAAAAATTGCACAGGCAAAAGAGATTTGCTGTGTGTGAAAGTGTTTGGAGAGGCTTTAGCCCAAAAGTGAATGCATTTCCAATATTGGAGACACACCAATAAAGGTGATCTCTGTATTTGAAAACATTTCACCCGCCGTGCTGGTGAAGATCCCGCATCTACGTAGATTTGGGGTCTCACCTGCCAGACCCACGCTTTCGCATGATGGTCAGCTTTGGCTTTGAGGGCCGTGCCTCCCCTGGAAAAGGACCCCCAGATAGCCCAACATCCCTCTTTTACTAATGTTCATATTCGTCATGGTGAGTTGCTACACGGCGCCACCATCCAGTACGCTTTAGTGCAAAGGTAAAAGACCCGCCAGTATTTTGTAAATATGTGACCCCTGGAATGTGTTATTGAGGTGCGTTCGCCACGCACAAGGGGCAGCGTGCCTCATTTACATAGCCAGGATCCCCTGCGCCAAGATGACCCCCGAACAACCCAGACACAGTGGCGCCAGCAGATCTCGGCCGCCTCTGCCGCTTTTCGATAAACGCTGCCGAACGCCCTCGGCTCCACTTCGGCCCTTTCCGCCAGCAGCCGCCCGCCCCATCTAATGTGATCTTTTCCCTTACCCGTCCCGTATAAGGGAAAAGAAGGGGGGGAGACATATTGAAGTTATAATGAAGCCCTGCCAGGCACCCCAAGTAAGGGCAACCTAAAAGTACCTCAGACCCGTATGCTTCTTGCTCCGTGTGTTTTTCTTTTTGCTCAGTGCATTTTTCTTTTGCTCAGTATATTTTTCCTTTTGCCCGGGGTACCTTTTTTTTTTAAACCAGAAAATGGGGCCTCCCGAGGGAGTCCCTCCAAAAATTGCTAGTCCTGCAAACATATGACGAAAGCCCATTTTTAGGAAGGAAAGCGAAGGTCCCCGCTTGCAGCAACCCTTATAGTTGCAGGAAACCGCTCTCTAGTTTTTTTCCTTTTAAAGCGGCAAGGCCAGGCCGAGCCGGACCGATAGCTCTCAGCCCGCAAAATAAAAACAGCCCGCCACCGAGCAAGGGGCACCTGAAGGCCACATAGTCTAGGCACCCAGGGACCCCTGGGGCGAGTTTGCATAATCCCGCCTAACGTTCAGCCGACCCTTGCCCGACGCAAAGACGTCCCCCCTGAAATATACATGCTTGAGAAAGAAACCTTCGCACAGGAGTTCCCCAGAGCAACAAGCTGGAAGGCTCGCTTAGTGCCCCTGGGACTTCTCGTTCGAACCCCGCTTAACATACTGTGCTGGCAGAAAAACACCCTCCTTTTTTCCCCGCTTTACTTCATTTATTTTGCTGCAACAAACTCAGGGAACCTGTACTTATATCCGCAGGTCTCCCCAGGATATTTTCACCACAAAAGGAAAAAGGAAGGCCAGGAAATGAGGCACCTGGCGACTCTGTGTTTGCTCGTGCTGGCAGGCACCCTAATAGAGGGACGCCCGTCCAAATTAATGCCCTACCCCCACTGGAGATGTATTAATACTCTAGCAGGAAATGAAATGATGGTCTGCAAGGTTGTGCAGCAGAGCAATATGACCACCCCCACGGATCGCACTAACTTCCGCAGTTGCGAAGAGCAGTGGATCCGACCCCCAGAGCTTGTTATTTTATGTGTGGGAGTGAAAACCATGTCCCAAGAATTAGTATGCTATTCACCTACTGATACAGTTTCACCACTCGCTCCGATTCCTTGTATGTTCCTTCCCCGTATCAGGCCAGCCCCCACCGCAGTCCCGGTGGTAGACAAATATACCACCCCTGCCAACTTCGAAACCTCGCCATTTGTCACTGAGGCTTTCGGACCATACTGTGAAGTTATTTTAGTGTCGGCCGCAGTATGGAAGGCAGGAGACCCCTTTAGAATGACCATCCTACTAGGCACTACTACCACTGAATCTGCATCTGTCACTATCACGCCCCCTTCAGGCGCAGTTCTCTCCTTCGCTATAGAACGCGGGGAGAACCTGACCTGGATTGTAAAGGAGGAAGACCTAGCCAAACATGGCCCACCTGATTGGATACTGGTTCAGCAGACGCCCGAATGCCAAACTAAGCCCCTAGTAGAGAAATTTCACCGGCTTGGGCTGCTCTTTGTAAATTTGACTCACGAACCAGGCAATTATTCCCTGCTGATCCGGACCCAGGAGACCCACACCATCCAAATTGACCCTTTGATTGCTAGCAATGAACAATTGAGCCAAGGCGGCACGCATATAGTGGGCTCCCATGTTTTGAAAACTGACATTCGAGAGAGAGTTCTAGTCCGCCCGCAAATGTCTTTAAAAGAGATCCGCATAGACTTAGCTGAGCTAAATGTAACCCAGAGGCTGCCGCAGTGCGCTCCCTATCTGGAGGCCGGTAGCAAGGGTTGGAATGCATGGCTACAACTGTGGATCGATCCCTCTCCCTCTCTCTCGCGTGCCAGACGAAGCATCGCCGACTGGACTGCTCCTGCAGCCGGAGGCTTAGCAATCATGGATTCGGTCAATATTGAGACTCTCGCTAATAAGTTTGCCCATGTCACGACTAGCATCTCCGACTTAGGTAAACCGGTGGTGCAGTCCCTAAACTCCATTTCGAATGGGCAACACGAGATCAGCTCCATTTTAGTTAACTGGGAGAGTCAAATTGAAAGAGATTTTTCTCTGCTGCTCAAGGGAACACAGTCTTTGGAACGCAACATGTCAATAGCCATGGCATGTATGCAAGCCCAACAATTAAATCAGGCTGTGGCCATGGGGCTAATTCGGCAAGCCACGGACGGGCACTTGCCCCTGGAAATTAAAAGATTGATTACGCCCAAATTGTCACCCATAGAACTGGAGCTTGAATCCTGGTGGTCTCTCGTAAATTCCTCATTCTCACCGACCACCCAGGAACTTAAATTATTTTTATTAACGGCCAGTGCGCACGAGTCATTCCATGTGTATCCAGTTGTGCCTCTGGGACTCCAAGTCAGCGACACCGAAGTCCTCTACGCCCGCCACCCCGACCATTGGGCCCGCTTCACCCCGACCGGATGGCAGCTCGTCAGCCTCCAAGGGTGCCAGCATCGAGACCAGACCGGCTTCATTTGCCAAGACCAAGCCTTTGCACCGCATCACCCCTGTGTAGCCCCGCAAGTCGACGCCCTCAACGAATGCCCTTTCGAGGTCGTCCGGGAGAACAGCTCCGCTGTGGTCTACATTGGAAAAGGATGTGCCTGCGTGCGAACGGCCTGCGACTTTGTGATCCTGAACTCGTTCCAGCTCAAGCCCGTGATCCCGGGAGTCAACCGCTGCTTCTGCAACCTGTCTTCGGTGGCAGCCTGCGACTTCACTTACACGGTACCGGTCTGGACCCAAGAAGAGATCCTGGTGGCACCCTCCATCTATCGCTATGTGAAGCCAGTCTCCCTTGGCATCGGCCTGGAACTAATCCACGAGCTCCTGACCCACCCGCAGCTCCACCGCACCCTCCAGAGCATCCAGAGGGACGGGGATACCACTGCTTTGGTTGTGTCCCACAACGGAAAGGAGATCCTGGACCTGGTCCAACGAATCAAGACCACCGGTGAGCATTCGTGGTGGGAGACCCTCTTTGGCTGGAGCCCCACTGCCACTGGAGTTTACAATTTGGCTCTGCACCCGATCGTTGTTATTTTGGCTTTCCAAGTTTTGTTGTGTGCCTCGCTACTTTATTTGGGCTGTTGGAGCCGCCGACAGCTCCAGCAACTCCAACTGTCCTACCGTTTAGATCATTACAACCCCGACCTCCTTCTGCCTTAATGGTTATTCTTGGCGCCCCATTTGTTTTATTTATCCCTTGCTTGTTTCATCAGTTATGAACTATGCTTGTGCCTTTATGTGTACGGATCCTAAACCGGCCCCATGGACGCTCTGCTGCCGGACACCGCTCCGAGGCCCTCTTGTGGACTGGGGGGGACGTATTTTCCTGCCTCCCAGCCCACGGCCCGCCTACGAACGACTGCCAGCGGCACTACCTCCATGAGGACTAGAACTGTGTGCCTGAAGCCCTTTTCGCCGCCCACCGACCCTGCTCTGCAGATTGACGCAGACAGCAAGGGGGGGTGGAAGTGTGTTTTGGGGAACACATGGACTAAGTTTGCTTGTTCCTGTATATATGCAACCCAGTCTAGCAGCTGTACTGTGGACTGAGCCGCCTGTGATCTTTGTTGCTCTATGATCTTATGAATTTCTGGCCATTGCTTCTTATGAATTTTACTCCCATGAATTTAGCCCCGAACTAGTCCCTCCCTCTATCTACTGCAAGTGCGCCCATGATCTTCCCATGAACTGGGACCCTTTTATCACCCCCTATTAACTTTATCCCTATGAATTTGATTTTAACCTTTTGAATTGCCTTTTTAACCTGACTCCCTCCGCCGAGGTAATTCTAGCCTATTTATCATGTCATGAATTTGGTTTTAACCGGGACCATTCCTGAACGGTCTCTTTTAAAGGTTATTTTAGTCCTGATTTTAGACTGTATGAATTTGGTTTTAATCTGACGGTATGAGTTGGTCTTTTAATTGCAAAGCTTATTTTTCTGTCCCCTATGAGCCCTTCCGCCGCTTACCCCTCATGAATTATTTCCTCGCACTTGCTTTTACTATTGCTGCTATCATCTATGAAATCGGTTTTAACTTCCTGAATTATTGTTTTAATCCTGTATATGTATTTATGATTTTAACCATCTATGAATTGTTCCACCCTTGATGAATTGGTCTATGCCTTGCTTGCACATTTCACTTTTATCCTGTATGAATTATCACCTATCTATGAATTGCTTGTACTTTTATGAATTATCTTCACCTTTTAATCCTGTATTCATGAATTGGCTCATGAATTGCCTTTGCTTTTAATTCTATGCCTATGAATTAATCCATGTATATGAATTGCTCCTGGTTTTTAGTACTTTTAACCCATCATGAATTACGTATGAAGTATTCCCATGTATGAATTGATCAATGTACACAGATATGAATTATTGCTGATTGTATACATGAATTGCTCATTGCTGCCTATACCACTATGAATTGCTATTACTTATGAATTATTGCTATTTATTCTGACGATTGCACTTAGCACACCCCCTGGTGTGAACCCAGAGACCTGCAGCCCATTGGCTGATCTAAATTGCACTTATTCGGTTAGGTGGTTCTCCAAACTAAATTTTTGAGTGACGCCTCCTCCCCCTTCCCTTCCCACTCCTTCTTCGCTCGAAGCTCGACCACCGGACATCGCCAACCACCTCGCCTTTGAAGTCAAGTTCGGAGACCCGCGCGCCTGACGTCACGGGGTCTCCGAGGGGGGGAATTGTTGCCAAGTAGGCCCCCTCCCCTGCTTTAAGGCCTGCCATGAACTGTGTTAAAGTTTCCTGCATTGCTGTTTCACTGCTGCACCAAAGACTGCTTTGCACGTGTGTGTTCTGATACACGTGTCAGTTTCCTGCCTGCGTGTCAATTACCCTGCTGCTGCTATAGACTGTGTAGTTTACTGACTCCATGTTTGGATAACTGCACAAAGGACTCTCTTTCTGGGCAACCCTGCCCTGACCTGTATCTGGATTTCCCAGTGTGTGTTTGGACTGTGTTACAAGTGTGCCCCGTGCCTGCGTTGCCATCTGCCACGGACCGTGCCTGTTCCCTGCCTTGGACTGTGTTTTAAAGTGTTGTTCCCCCTGCCTCCATGGAAGCCTGCCTCATATGGGCCCAAGCCGCTGCTAGCAGCCGGGCGCCTGCCGGGGAAACCTCCAGCGAGCCTGGCTAGGCGCTCCCTGGTCAGTTCCCGCCTGGAGCCTCCCGCGGGTCGGTCCCCGAGCTTGCCCTCGCTACCGGGCAGCCTGCGAACCAGCCCCAGCTATGCCCAGCCGGCATCCATGTTCTCAGGCAGCCAGAAGACCCTGGGAAGAAGACTGCTTTGGGAAGCCATTTCGGCGAAGCGGGCACACCACGTCCGCAGCGAGAGCACCTCGCCCCGCTCTGCATATCTTAGGAGCCGCCCCGGAGAAGAACTAAGTGCCAACCATCCCAAGCACTTAGAGAATGCATCTCAAAGAAACCTCCGCATTCCAGAGCTGATGACATCAGGACAAGCCCTGTCCGCTGGAACATCCTTTCAGCCCACTTGGATTTCCCCCTCCCTCTTTTGTCCCCTCTTCCTGAGGTGTCACTTATCACAATCTGATTACCAAAGTGGCCCATCCAAGCCATTCAGTAACCCATTAGAACCTTTGTTTTAATCTGTGAGAACCACCAAGTACAGCACCTGCCCCAGGGTACGTTTTGGGGTATTTAAACTGGTCTCCCAGACCACTCGGTGCTTAGGCCATTTCCTATCCAGAACCCCTTGCTGTCCGTCTGTGGTCCCAGTGCTGGCATTGGGCCACCCTCGCTGCTGTGTCTCTGCTTCGCTCCAGGATTGTGAGTATTTCCCTTATCATCGTTGGGAACCAGCTAATGCGAAAGTCTCTGTATTTCCTACTCTGTATTTCTTAGATCTTGTGTGTTCTTTGTATGCTTGTGCAAGTTTAGGCTTACGCCACACTAAATACACGTGTTTGGAACCTATTTGTAGTCTGCCTCTTTTTCACTAGAGTGTCTGGGATCGGGACCTCCGTATACATAGGTTATGATCCGCGCTTAATTTTAAGTTACAGACTGCTATAGCTAATTCCCCATTATAATAAAGAGCAGTTCTGGTAACATATGGAAGTTGGATCTTGTAGATTCATTGTGCTAAGGGTAGCACAGTAAAATCTTTCCCTGATGCTGGAGGCTCTTCTGGCAATGAAGAGCCTCCAGCATCAGTGAGTACACCAGAGGAAAGTGCCACCATTAGTGGAACAGACTGAAGGATCTAACCCAATATGGTTGATTTTATGAAATCCATTGATATCAGTTTCTGAACTTTAGAAGCACAGCAGAATGTGTAAAAACAATGAAACAGTAGCTGTCTTCCCCACCTAAGAGGCATCTCATGAATTAGGCATGTGAAGTAGGCATGGAAAGACAATGAAATGAATCTGATTCTATGGAACATTGACTTTCCACTTTGAAAGCTTCCTTTGTGTTTTGCTGAGGAAATATCAGAAGCACTTTGTGGCTCCTGCTTGTAAAATGTCATAGGTGTGTTCTCTTTGTTTTTAAAGCACAGTTTGAAACTTGCACATCTCTAGCCAACTAATTTGGGAGAGGACTTACAATAAAACAGCCTGTCATGGTTCCACTGCTGTGCTTTGTTCTGCAGTTTTTGCACTCATTAGCTACTAGGAATGGCAAAGTGTTTAGCCCAGTTGCCATAAAACTTCCTCAGTTTTCCTATACAAAAATAGGACAACACTGCCAAAATATAGCAGTTTTGCACTCCAGTGCTTTCCATGAGTGGGTTAACAAGTGCATGCACTTAGAGACATCAATAGGAGTTAAAAGTGCCCCACTTTAGCTGAATTATGCTCATAGTGTAATGTGTAATGTGATTGTTTTTCATGGCATAACTACACCTCTCAGGAAGCCAGTTCTATCACTGGCTACCCAACAGCTTAATTCAGATTTCTTTTTATTCCTCTTGGTAGAAGGAATGAGTGCAGCTGGTGAATGATTATCTATCTTACTATATAATTGAGTGTGTTTCAGACAACTCACTTTATACCCTGGTGCACCACCAGAGGGTGCTGCCACAGACGAAAGCCCAGGTAACTCACCATATTGCTCCAGAAAACATGCTGTGGTGGGAAGCCCAGGCAGGGAACAGAAGTGGAGCAGGTGGCAATGCCCTCCCCCCCACACACACCTTAACCCAGCTGATATTAGGAGAGGAGTAGGGGGCAATGCACGATCCCCCCTTCAGCAAGCTGGTATTAGGAGTGGATGAAGCGGCAATGCCCACCACCACCTTAATCCAGCTGGTATTAGTACCAGAGCAGGTGGCAATGCCCACCCCCTGCCTAAACCAGCTGGTATTATGAGTGGAGTAGGTGGCAATGCCCACCCCCTACCTTAACCCAGTTGGTATTAGAAGCACAGCAGGTGTCAATGCCCTCTCCTTACATTAACCCAGCTGGCATTAGGATTGGAGCAGATGGCAATGCCTAACTCCTGCCTTAACCCAGCTGGTATCCACAGCGGAGCAGGTGGCAATGCCCACCCTCCTTTGAACCAGTTGGGATCAGGAGCAGAGCAGGTGGCAATGCCCTCCCCCCCACCTTAACCCAGCTGATATTAGGAGAGGAGAAGGGGGCAATGCACGATCCCCTTCAGCAAGCTGGTATTAGGAGTGGATGAGGCGGCAATGCTCACCTCCACCTTAACCCAGCTGGTATTAGGAGCGGAGCAAGTGGCAATGCCCACCCCTGCCTTAACCCAGATGGTAATAGGAGCAGAGCAGGTGGCAATGCCCACCCCTGCCTTAACCCAGCTGGTATTAGGAGTGCAGCAGGTGGCAATGCCCTCCCTTCCTTCAGCCAGCTGGGATCAGGAGTGGAGCAAGTGGCAATGACTGCCCCCTGCCTTAACTCAGCTAATATTAGGAGTGGAGCGGATGGCAATGCCCATCCCCCACCTTAACTCAGCTGGTATTAGAAATGGAGCAGGTGGCATGCCCTCCCCTGCCTTAACCCAGCTGGTATTAGTGGTGGAGAAGGTGGCAATGCCCACCCCCACCTTAACCCTGCTGGTATAAAGAGTGGAGCAGGTGGCAATGCCCACCCCCACCTTAACCCAGCTGGTATTAGAAATGGAGTAGATGGCAATGCCCTCCCCTGCCTTAATCCAGCTGGTATTAGGAGTGGAACAGATGGCAATGCCCACTCCCCACCTTAACCCAGATGGTATTAGGAGCGGAGCAGGTGGCAATGCCCACCGCCTGCCTTAACCCAACTGGGATTAGGAGCGGAGCAGGTGGAATTTCTCCTCCTACCTTAGGACCGCTGTTATTAGGAGCAGAGCAGGTGGGAATGCTACCTCTGACCTTAACTCAGCTGATATTAGGAATGGATCACTTGGTGATGCCCACCCCCCTTCACCCAGCTGGGATCAGAAGCAGAGCAGGTGGCTTTTGGCAACCCACTGCCTTAACTCAGTAGGTATTAGGTGTGGAACAGGTGACAATGCCCACCCCCAACTTAATCCAGCTGGGATCAGGAGCAGATCAGATGGCAATGCCCGCCCTCCTTCACCCGACTGGGATCAGGAGTAAAGCAGGGGACAGTTCCCCCCACCACCCTAACCTAGAGAGTATTAGGAGTGGAGCAGGTGGCAATGCCCATCCCCCACCTTAACCCAACTGGTATTAGGAGCGGAGCAGGTGGCAATGCCCACCCCCCACCATCTCCCATTTGGAATGAGGAGTGGAGCAGGTGGCAATGCCCACCTCATGCCTTCACCTCACTGGGATCAAGTGCAGAGAAGGAGGCAATGCCCTTCTCTGCTTCACCCAGCTGGGATAAGGAGCATAGCAGGTGGCAATGCCCACCCTGTCTTCACCCTGCCGGAGTCAGGAGCCAAGCATGCAGCAATGCCTGCCCCCTTTTCAGCCTACCAGAATCAGGAACAGACTGACCTACAATGCCCACTCCTTTCACCCAGTTGGTATCAGGAGCGGAGCAGGTACCAATGCCTTCCCAGTGCCTTCACCTGGGTGGGATCAGTCATGGAGCAGGAGGCAATTCCCTTCTTCCATTCACCCAGCTGGGACAAGAAGTGCAGCAGGTGACAATGCCCGCCCCCTTCAACCTACTGGAATAAGATACTGATCAGGCGGCAATACCCACCCCAACTTCACCCTGTTGGAATCAAGTACCAAGCAGGCAGCAATCTCCGCCCCCCCCCTCAACCTGCCGGACTCAGGAGCAGAGCAGGTGGCAATGCCCACACCCTCTTCACCCAGCTGGAATCAGGAGTAGAGCAGGTTTCAAAGCCCGCCACCCACTTTCACCTGTCTGGATCAGTCACGGAGCAGGAGGCAATGCCTGTTCCTCCCTTCACTCAGCGGGGAGCAGGTGGCAATACCCACCCCCTCTTCACCCAGCTGGGACCAGGCTCGGAGCAGGCAGCAATGCCTGCCCCCTTCACCCAGCTGTAGCCAGGCGCAGAACAGGAGGCAATGCCCCCCACACACACACTTTACCGAAATACAAAAGAGGAACCCACTGGCAAAGGTAACTATACAAGGTGAAAGGTTTCAGAACAATTAATGTTTTCTTCCCACGTAAACTGGATATTGACATCGATGGTATTAAACCGATCACCTATGTTGTTAAATTTGTCAGTACCAGAAACAATTAGAAAACAGTCATCAATGAATCTACAGTAATAGAAGAGAACATTAACTGTGTACATTTTTTGGATCTCTCTGTATATAGGACCAGTGAAAACACCTTGGAAGTGAAACCATATAAGAAACCGACGGACCGTAATTCCTATTTGGAATTCGGTTCATACCATCCCCATCATCTAAAAATCAACATACCATTTGGACAGCTGCTGCGTATCAAACGAAATGCTACTGCACATTCAGAATATATGTGTGAATCTAAAAATATCCTGCAGTCTTTCTATAATAGGGGATACCCAAAGAGAGCCCTATATGATGCACACAAACATGCGGAGGTGGCACCCCGAAGTGAGTTGTTTAAAGTTAATAATAGGGCAACCTGCAACCGTATTAGGTGGGCACTAGACTTTACACCGAAGGCTCAACAAGTGAGGCGAATTATACATAAATATTGGCCGTTACTGAATGACATCAAGGGGTGTGAATTGCCCCCTTCAGTGGGCTTCAGACGCACAAGGAATTTGAAGGACTTGATTGTCCATTCTGATTTCAAACCAGCAATTGAGGATTCTCATCAGCCAAGGGGTCATCACAAGCGCGACCATTGCTGCCTTTGTTCTCTAGCTATTACAGGAGAGGAGATAGTTGTCCCCTCCTATAATAATACCATTAAACTTAAGTTTTTCGCTACTTGTCAATCTTCGGGAGTTGTGTATTTAATTGTGTCTAAATGCAACAAATTGTATGTAGGAAGCAGTTAGACCTTTAAAGACGCACTTATTGGAACACATGTCCCGCATATGACTTAAAGTTATGGAGGCTCCAATGGTGGAACATTTTGTTAACAACAATCATTAAAGAGGACAACTTTAACTTTACAGTCCTTTTTTCAGATTCAAATGTGTTAAAACGGGATTTACAGAAGGTGTTACTGAAACAAGAGGCTCAATGATTTTTAGTTTAAAAAGCCTCAAACTTGTAGGTCTCAACAGTGAATTGGATCTCACCTGTTTCCTGTAAGTTGATTAGGATACGGGAATTTTGAGACTGAGTTCTTTACAGAACTATTTCCTTTACTATTCTTATGACTATAAATCTCTGCTTTGGTATGTTGGTCAGTGCGTAAGGACGCCGTGTGAGACTCATTGTGACTCTTTGGAAATTGACTGCTATGATTTTGCAATTTTGAGAGTGTGAATTAATTTCCGATAAGTCTGTATTGATTATCAGGCTTTTATTTTTATTTTATGCTTATTTCCTGTATAAATATAGTTGTGATATGCTGTTGTTTGTTCCTTTGCAAGTTTAAGGTGGTTAAATGTTGCCCCTGATGATGTGGCAAACACAAAACAGCAGAATTCAGCTGGCACTGTCTGTCGGGTGTCGTGGGCTTCTTTGCGGCAGCCTTTGAACACAGCTCCACCTGGAAGGAAAACACAATATCATTAACATTGATTGACTTTGTCCAATTACATGAAATCTCTGGACTTACCTTTTGGATGTCTTCCTGTTGGATTTCTTGTATTATGTATATGATGGTCAGCTGCACATGATTTGATTGAGTATGCCTGTCTTTGTTCATATATTTGATTCCTGTTACTGATTGTCTTGACTATTTATGAGAGTTGAACTCCATTATATTATTTTTGATACACTTTGTGATTATTTTTTGCCTACTGGTGTGCCCCCCGTTTACCCGGCATGGAGCAGGTAGCAAAGCCCACTACCCCTTCACATGGCCAAGATCAAGCAGATCAGGCGTGGAACAGATGACAATGCCCACCTCCCTCCTTCACCAGCTGGAATCAGTGACGAAGGAAAAGCAAATGCCTGCCTGCCCGCCCTCCCCTTTCTAGGGCCCATTGTAATTTTTTCCCACAATGGGATTTGTTTCTAGTTGATACATATTACAGTGTATAAAGTGAAAGGAAGTGGAGGGTTATTTGATATGGTAAAAAGAGAATATACTTGTTTAAGGCACACAACAGGATGCTGCTGCAAATTTAAAAGACAGTGAATATTGGCAAAAGAGCTGGCAGTTACAAAACCATGTCACATAACTGTGTGCTGCAAAATCATTCTGAAATGTTGCAGTCAGTCATCAGCCCTTTGAAACACAAAGGCACTGAATTTTAAACAGCAAGTGATTAATGTAGGGTATAAGTTTTCATCATGCTATTATCGGTATGTGATAGTATGACGGATCGCCCTTCACTCCCCTACTCTGAGGCAAATTTTCCCGCCAAAATCCAAGTTTGCCTGCTTTGCTTGAGCAGCCCCAAGTAGCGTGTCTATATTTCTGGTTTTAAAGTTTGTTTTGTGTCCCATCCAGATAAGCAGTTATAATTTTAGTTTTTTAGCCCAGCCCAAAAACTTGATGGGGAAAAAGCAGGAGACCTCTTTCTCTGTGTTGGAAATAGTACTGGAGACTGTATAACATTCAAAATAAACAACAACTTTATTGTTGGACTAAGGGCAGTGAGAGAATGAAAGTTCTGATGTAAAATTTGTTTCCTGAGTTTAGTTCAAAGCTGTTTTCCCTTTATAACAGACCCAGGGTACTCCTCAGAGCCAAACCCACTTTTAGACACTGGGCAGGAATTAATCTTCTTCGCCTAAGAATATATAATCCTTCTTCACTTGGCTTGAATGGGAGTCTCCACTTACTACCCAATTTGACAAAAACACCCCCCCCCAGTTCTATCATGACCTTTTAAACTGGTTTCAGCTGGTGCTGGCTTTTATATCTGGAATTCCTAACTAGAATTTCTCCTCAAGACAATGATGTCACAGTTAGGGCAAAAGATTTATTTTCTCTTACACCAGAAGAGAACATGTCCAATCATCCCTGTCAGACTTCCACACACACTCACCAAAATCTTGTCAGCAACCAACACTCATCCTGAAGGCTGGTTCTGCTTGGCCAATCAGAGAGAAGGGAGCAGCCTGTTAATCAAGCTTTCATTCCAGGCAAGTTAACTCCTTCCTTTCTAACTCTCTGAGTGCTGCACTTAGGAAACCTTCTTTAAAGTGCATTTTGTCGCAGATACTTTCCCCTGTCTTGCTATAAACTCCTATCCATTGCATTATATTGTCATTTTAATTTATTAAACTCTATTTATTATTATTTCACTATTCAGTATCAGCATTAAACATGGAGCTAGATTAGGACTGCCAATTTTGGGTTGGAAAATTCCTGGAGATTTCAGGTGAAGCCTGGGGTGGATGGAGTTTGGGGTGGGGAGAGGCCTCGGTGGGGTATAATGCCATAGAGTCCATACTCCAAAGCAGCCATTTACTCCAGGGGAGATTCTCTCTCTGTTGTCAGGGGGGCCAATTGTAATTCTGGGAGATTTCTAGACACCACCTGGAGCTTGCCAACCCTAAGCTGAATCCAGCCAGCTTTTTCAATTAATCTCACCTAATTCCCTTCCTTACTTCCTTGATTTTGTGATTTTTTAAAAAATCCATAACATAGTCTTTTGGTGGCCAAAGAGAAACCTTTTTAAGCAGTGTAAATGCTGGCTGGACCAACCCTTGCTTTTATTTCTCTGTTATGTTTATATTCAGATGTGTGATTTTTGGACACTTTTATTCTTGTTTTTAACATTTAATGCTTTTGTTTCAGCACTAGCAATATTATCATAATGTGAATTTTTAAGAGTTTGATAATTATGTTTTGATATTTTATCATCTTTTTGTATTTTCCTGTATTTTATTGTCATCTGCCTTGAGAGCTGCTTAGCTGAGGGCACACTGAAAAATTGTAGGTGGGGAACTGTTTAATTTATATTTAAAGTATTTAAGGCATCAATACCTTAAATATAAAATAACCCCCCCCACACACACACACAAACATTTTCTTGCAATGTGCTGTGGGATAGGGAACCACTTCTGCATATGATACAACACAGAGCATTACTATATTTTGCGCCACTGTGTCTGTTTGTTTATGCTATATAAATCAGAGATTTAAGTGTGAACTCTTGGGGGATAACAGGAGTTTAACAGTGCAATCCTAGGTAGAGTTACTCCAGTTTAAGACAATTTAAATAAATTGGCTTAGACGGAGTAAATCTGCAATAAGTTGCCACAGTAGTTTAATGTGATTTGGAATCCCAGTGATTTGGAAGATCTTCACAGGAATGAATTTAGTAGCTAAAAGGATGTATATTACCAGGGATTGTGCACACAATTTTAATTTTTTTTATTCATTTAGATTTTTAAATGTTTCTTTCTTATTTGCATTATTTCATGTTCTTTTTCAATTTCTTAAATTTATTATTTTTGTTATTAATTGCCAATGGAAAATACATTTCCAACTGCAACACTCCAACTATTCTCCTTCCAAATGATATGAAATTCTCTGGGATTATATATCTGTTCATGGGTGGCGGCAAGGAAGACTCTGAACCCAAGATTTATGGAGTAATACCATGGCAGAGTCCTTTTTGAATGGACACTACTCGAACAGCTCAACTTCAGGGGAGCCTGAGCCATGGCATGGAAGCAGATGGAATGATTTTCAGCCTCTTGTGAGTCTTTTCCTCTTGCTGGTAACACACATTGGGCATGCACAGCTTGCCAAACTGCCAAAAAGACTTGAGACCAGGGCTAATGAGGTGTATAGCTTCTATTTCAAGCTGTGCAAAAGAAAATTGGGAGCGAGGAAGAGGACAAAGTGAAGAGGAACCCCTTCCCCTCTCAATTCTGAGGCCTTGAGGGCTCCAATGAGAGTAGGGGTGCCAAGCTCCTGTCTCCTGCAACCATTCAGAGTTGGCAAGAGAAAAATAAACAAAAAATGGCCATCAGCCCAACATTATGACATCACTTCTAGAGAAAACTTGGAAGTGATGTCAGTCCTCTCTAGAATCAATGGAAATACTATGGTTTTACCATAGCGTTTCCAATGATTCCTAGATAAGACAGACATCACTTCCGGGGTTTCCCCACCCCATGTCCTTGCCCTCCTTTGTTTCTCTTTCTTTCCCTCTCCATGACAGACCCCCCCTCCCCCTTCACTTTTCCCACTATGAGGCAATTTTTTCTGCCAAAAAACAGTTTCTCTGCTTTGATTGAGCTGCCCCAAGTAGCATGTTCATATTTGTGGTTTTGAAAGTTTGTTTGTCCTACCCTCACATGCAGATATAATCTTGGTTTTTTAGCCCAGCCCAGGAACTTGATAGGGAAAAGTCCTCTTTACTTTTTGTTGGAAGTGGCACTAGAGACTATATAGCATTCAAAAAGAAATAACAGCTTTATTACTAGGCAGAGATTGAGTAAGTGTAGTCAGGAGATGACAATACAGAGGTTAAAAAAATGGTATTACAGAATACACTTTGTGTAACAGGCAAAATAGTATCCTTGAAGCTCATTTTCATATATTCTTGGTTCTTAACAGTGAGAGGTGTTTTACTTCGCAATTTAGGTACAGCAACAATGTTTCTTCATAGATTCAGAGGAGTTACCCATGTTAGTCCATAGTAGCAAAATAGTAAAGACAGTAAAGATTTTGTAGTAGCAAAATAGTAAAGAGTCAGATGCATCTGACAGAGAGAACTGCAGTTCTTGAAAGCTTATGCTACAGTAAAGTTGGTTAATCTTAAAGGTGCTACTGGACTCTTTACTACAATGTTTCTTC
This sequence comes from Eublepharis macularius, assembly GCF_028583425.1. Taxonomy (NCBI): domain Eukaryota; kingdom Metazoa; phylum Chordata; class Lepidosauria; order Squamata; family Eublepharidae; genus Eublepharis; species Eublepharis macularius. Next base: position 142,338,843 of record NC_072790.1, read on the forward strand.
AGGAAGTTTCCTATGACAGTTCAGGTTTTCTGGAGTTAATCACTTTCTTTTTCCACCTAACTTCTTCTTTTCTTGAAACTAGAGGGTATTTCTATCTCCTGAGTAGTCTAAAACTATTTCTCCTTCACAACAGACCTGGGGTCTTCCTCAGAGCCAAACCCCCTTCGAAACTGAGCCAGAATTAATTATCTTCTCCTCAGAAGATATAATGCCTCCTCTTTTTTTTTTGTTTGAAAGGGAATCTCAACCCACTACCCAATCACTCTTGTTAAAATGCACTCCCAGTTCTCTGGTGTCTGTGTAAAGCATATTCAGCTTATGCTGTCACTTAGAGTTTGAATTCCTCAGATGGAATTCTTTGTCAGGACAGTAATACTAGAGTTAAGGCAAAGGAATCTTCTTCCTTCACTCTAAAGGTGAACCTGTCTTACTTTTTTATCAGACTTGTTGACTCTAAATCCTGTCAGAAACCCAACTGACTGCCTTTTCACTGGTTCTAACTGACCAATCAGAAGAGAAAGCAGCCTATCACTCAAGCTCTCCATTCTAGGGAATAGTTAATCCTTCCCCTCCAGCTTTCTGCACCTTGGAAACCTGCTGTTAAGTGTAGTCCATCACACCTTCCAACAATGCCTACTGTTACACACCCTCACTCACTCACTGTCTTGCACTTTCTCTCTCTCTCTTTGTCTCTGGAATGGAAGTGATGGCATGGTGGGAGCAGTGGTTCCTCCCCCCACACTTACAGTGCCACTGCTAGAGAGAGGGTAATAACAGGGCTGATGGTAGTGGTTCTTCTTTTTCACCCACCCACAACGCCACCACTGGCTCTCTAGCACACAGTATCACTGCTGAGGAAAGGCAGTGATGGCAATGCAGGTAATATCAGTGACACTTATGTGGAAACACTTAGAAGTTCCTTTTTGCAGGTTTAAACCCTATCCCTCCATTTTGAGTAAGTCCTCTAAAGCAAGGTCCAAACATGAGCAGGAAAATTGTTATATTTTGCTTGGGCCCAGGGCTCTTGGGTGGTTTGCTCAGCATGTAAAAATGGTCCATTTATGACATTTAGAAATAAAATAGCTTTTAATTTTTTTCATGGCTTATTCGATTATATATATAGGATAGGAGTGAAGAGAAGATCCAGGTCACAAATTTGTAGGTGCCTCAAAGAAAAATTATTCTTGGATTCCACTAGATGGAAGCATTATAAATGTTCCAACTACCTAACAAGTAAATTCCCCTGAAGAAGATCTATAAATGCTTTAGATATTAAACTATTACACACTATTAGCTTTGCCTTTGCTATGCTTTATTCTTTGTAGAATAATGTCACGTTGATGTTATAATTGTGACTATTATAATGCACCCTTTGTAATTAGGAACTCTGAAAAGGATAACTATACTGTGATAAACGTAGTCTAAATCATTCACACAATAAAATTATATCTGTTCTTCAGACTTAAAGGAGTTTAATGGCCATTTCCTCTTCCTTGGTGACCTTGGAATTGTGGTTTTCTAAAGACAAGTAGCCATTTCTAACAGATTTCAATTCTCAGGATTCTTTAAGGTAAGCCGTAATAGTTAAACAGGGTGAAGTTAATATGTGCTTTGTAGTGAAAATCAGGACAATCTTGTGCACTTACTTCACCTAAGTTCATTGAAAGCAACTGACTTGGAAGGGTGTAACATACTTTAGGATTGCATTGAATAGGACCAAAGGCTTCATGCATAAGAACACATCAAGTAGGCCTTCCATTTTCCCATCAAGGAAAGGGAATTACCCATCCCAACCCCAATTTCCTGTACCAGAGGAATTGAGGAGAGGGGGGAAGTGGCCTACACATAATGGCCCTCTAGAAATGGCCCCTAGTCTCTATGGTAAAAACCATAGAGCCTAGAGGAGGCAGACTAGATTAGAGCATCACCTGGAAATGACATCACATCCCTCCCAAACTTCACCCTCCCTAGACACTGCCTACAAATACTCTGGCATTCGCTGAAGCAGTGTTGGGAATCCTAACACCTAACTGCATAGTTTCAGGTGGCTAGCTGTATTGGTCTGCAATAGAAGAGCAGGATTAAAGTCCAGTAGCACCTTAAATACCAACAAGACTTCTAGGGTATAAACTCTGACAAAGGGAGCTTTGACTCCTAATAGCTTATACCCTGGAAATCTTGCTGGTCTTTGAAAGTGCTACTAGACTTCAACCTAATTGCTCTCCTGCACCTAGATGGGTGGTCTCCTCATGAGTCAGTTGCCTAGCTTGCTGGCCTGTGAGAGAGCTGGAGGCTAGGAGAATGGAGCTGGAACACAAGGCTTGTGCTTGTGCTAAGTGAACTGGTTGATCCAGCACTGAAGCTCTGCCAGGCTCTGGCTCAGCCGCATCTGTCAGCAGGTGTTGGGGCTCCAGAGACTCTGCTCTACTCTGGCCATGGTCCTGCAGGGAAGAATCTTTGTCAGAGTCCTGGCCTGAGTCTACAGGGAGATGGCATACAGACAGCCTTGCACTTTGCCTTCTCTGTGCCACTTCTGCCTGGGCACTTTGCCTCCGCTGCAGTTCCCTTGGCATGGGAAGTGATCTGATTGCCTGGTGGGGCCCCAGTGCTGGACTTTGAGGCAGGTAGCATGGACGTGCTTGCAGGCAGCAAGGGTTTGCCTGCAGGTTCTGGTGGGTGGTCCCAGGGTGTGCTGGGCATGGTCAGCCAGGGCCTCACTTGCAGGTGCTGGTGGAGTGGTCTTTGGTGCATGGTCAGTTGGTGCTTCTGCAGTATCTGGCCCATCCTGACCCTGCAAGTCCCCAAGCTCTTCCACTGAGACCTCCTGGTCTGAATCATTGGCCTAATCAGAGGGCTGGGTCAGAGGTGGTCATGACAGTTGCAAAGCAACCACGCCTTCAGGTTCTTGGTACTATTCTACATAGTTGTGGGATGGATACTGTAATCATATGGATGAGACTAATCAAGTGAGTTTTCTCCACCCAATTGGTTGTCTTATTCACCTTAGCACACCACAGGGAAGCAGACACATGTACCTATTAATCAAAATGTTTCTTTTTTTCTTTCTTTCTTCACTACACCTTGCCTTTTTCAACAATAGGGACCCAAAGCAGCTTACATCTTTCTCCTCTCCCCTGTTTTATACTCATAACAACCCAGTGAGGTAGGGTAGACAGATTGTGTGACCGGCCCAAAATCAGACAGCAAGCTTCCATCACAGAACCTGGGTCTCCCAGATCCTAGTCTGACATTCTAACCCAGTGATACTCACTCTGTAGCTTGCAGAGAGCCATCCCTGGTATGAGGTCTGCAATTCAGGGCTGGAGGACTGCTTACTTATCATCCAGTCCCTGCAATGTCAGCTTTTTCCAGATTGGAACCATAAGCCAAACATAATTGTTCAATTACCTGGAACATGAGGCAGGTACCACACAGGGGAACTGGTTTTGTAGGAGCCACTGATGGCATGTCAGATAGCCATATGTGGCTCCCGTGCTGCTGAGCATCACTGCTCTAATCACTACACCACATTGGCTTTCTATAAGTATTTAATATTATTTGCTGAGTATGTTTCATTAGGTTGATTTTTATTTTGTCATCTGCATCTTTTTGAGCTTCCCCCAAAATTTAAACAATTGGCAGTGGTGGTGCAGAATGTTTTTTTTTTCTCCCTGTATCTCAACACCATTGTCCAGGAGGTTGGAGGGGATAATTCACCTTACATCCTCATTATTCTTGCCATTTTTAAGAGCAGAGTGGCATACGGCTCCTTAAATGCTTGAACAATTACTTCCTCTCATGAGAGTTAGGTCACCATTTTGGTTCCCCTGGTAACAAATACCAGACATGACAACCAAACTCTCACAAGAAGAAGAAATCACGTAAGAATTTGGAAACTGGCATGTGTAGCTTGCTGCACAGCTTTTAAAGAGGCTGGGGCAGGGTAAGGGTGAGGAGATAAGGAGGATTATCTCATTTGGCTCATGAATGAAGGTGGCAGTTGGGCAACTGGCATTTGACCAGCCCAGTTGAGACAGGGAATTTCTGACCCCCCCAAATTTGCAACTTTTTTTAAAATTTTTTTTTATTGGATTAGAAATCTCTATAATATCTATTACAATCAATTTCCTTTAAATATTCCAGTTCTAACCCCCTCCCTTCCCCCCCCTTTTGTTGACTTCCAACAGTTTTCCAACCCCTTATCTGTTTTTTCCCCTTACTCATTTCAAACTTATTTTATTCTATTAAACATATACTTTCACTCTCTTCTAAGCTTCTATTATAACACAGTGCTATCTCTATTCCCTTTCCCACTTAACTTATCGACTAAATGTTACATTCCTGGCATATATTCTTTAATAATAACAGTCATTTGTCTACTTTTGTACTCCATATTCTATCTTATTTCTTGTCTCGTCAATATGGGGCAAACAATTTGTCCCTTATTCTGCATAACTTTAAGTACTTCTATAAGCATTATATACATTCACTATAAGTCAATCAATTTAACTCATACTCTATATGTTGCTCTTTACTTCCTTCTATCTTATATTCATTCTATCTTGGTTATATAATTCCTCCATTATACAATTATCTGCCAGAAATAAAATTAGTTAATTTCTATCCTTATAATGCTTATAGTAACACCTCTATTACTTAGTACTATGTATAGTAGTCAAACAAAATATTTGCTTAGAATTTCTCATTTAACTCTCCTCCCCTCGGTAAAGTCACTTCCCTCTTCTTTTGTTGTATTTCAGTAATTTTCAAACTGCCACAGTTCTCCTCCCACCTCCCATTTTTTCACCAAATATTGCTTCAACTTTTCCCAATCCATGTTGAACTGTCCTGGATCAAGGTCTCTCAGTTTCCTTGTCATTTTGTCCATTTCCACCATGTACAGCAATTCGTAAATCCAGTCCTCGATAGTTGGCACTTCTTGTACTTTCCACTTTTGCGCATACAACAGTCTAGCCGCTGCTGTCATGTAAAATAACAATGTCCTGTATTGTGCCGGAATATCCTCCATTCCCAAGTTCAGTAGCAGGAGTTCTGGGTTCTTATTAACTTGAAATTGTAAAATCTCACTTATCACTCTTATTATTTCCCCCCAGTACTGCCTAGCTACCTCACAAGTCCACCACATGTGGTACAACGATCCTTCATGCTTTTTACATTTCCAGCATTTATTAGACATGTTCAAATTCCCTAACGCAATTTTCCTTGGTGTCAAATACCAACGATAAATCATTTTATAAACGTTCTCTTTAATGTTAGTGCATGTCGTGATCTTCAATGTATTCTTCCCCCAAATTTGCAACTTGACGCATCTCATTATAGAACCAACCCTGGGAATTTGTTATTAACTCTCACCAGGGCTCATTTCAAGGGGGAACACGCAGGAATGCAGTTCTGGCAGTTCCCCAAAGAGGTCACATGTCAAGTGGCCCCACCCACCTGACTCTTGGCCATTTTTGGGTCCATTTCAGCCTGGATTGGGGCTGAAATGGCCCGGATTGGACCTCTGACGGGTGGTGGATCACTCTCCCACTCAGCAGTGGCCCGATCCTGACCATTTTTGGCCCCTTTTCGGCCCTTTTCAGCCATTTTGGGCCCAATTTCGGCCCTGAATGGCCAGGATTGGGTCCAAAACAGCCAGGATAGGTGATGTCAGGGGGTGTGGCATATGCAAATCAGGCATGCTAATGAGTTATGCTAATGAGTTCCTCCAGCTCTTTTTCTACGAAATGACCCCTGACTCTCATATATGTTTACGTTTGTTTATCTGTATCTAAATTAGTAATGCCCCCACCAGTATAAAACTTTGCTGTTATAATGACATAATGCAACTATCATTAAACATGTTCACTCAGAGTGTGGTTGTTAAACTGAGTCCTTAATGCTCTTTACCAAAAAGTAACACTAGAATTTCTGAGGTAGAATGATTCTGCGTTGGTGTTCACGTCACTATGAAAATACCTAGGAAAGTTTGGCAAATTAAAAAAGATGATGTTCAACTTGTGGCGTACCTGACAATTCTGAATGCATTACAAGTATTTCCAAGGTGTGAGAGACATGTTTAGCTAGCTTGTCTGGTTTTACAACTTAGTGTGAGTCTGAGATGCTAGTTAATTACTCTTAGGTTATAACGTGATGAATAGGTTAGATAAGAGAATAATTTGCTGCTATTTCCCCACCCAAACCAGTATTCCAGACATTTTCTTTCAAGTTACAACTCCATAAAACGTAGCCACATACAACACCACTGTTTACATTTGTGAGACAGCAAAAGAAGGTTGCTTGCACATTCCGTTCTAAAGTATATGAATGCATGAAAATATAGAACAGTAGATAAGTATATGCAACTATTCTGGAATGATGACAAGTAAATGTTGGAAGTTGGTCTGTATTTTTGAGACAAAGAAGTGCATCAATCTTCTTGTCTGCATAATGTCCAGGAGCACATTATGTTATGAGTTTCCTTGCCCTAGTTCCATGTCATCAATTGCCACTCCTGGGAAAGTCTGTGATGCTCCCAATCCATGTGACAAGCATTCTGCAATATAGTATGATGGGAATGACGTGCCACAGGGAAGCCATTTTCATTATCATCTCTATAGTGGGCATATCATGTAGCCTGGCTTTTTACACAATGGAATGGGAATACCTCAAGACTTTAATATTTGCTGGAGCATGCCCACAGTATGGACTGAGATGGCTATTACTTTTGTGGTTATATCAACATATCATTTTGCAGGATTATCCATGATTATAACTAGAGGTGGGCATGGTCCAGAATACAGACACAGTCCAGAAATTAGACACAGTCCAGCCCGGTTCGTGAACACACAGTTCATGGGACTCACCTTTTTCATGAATTTTGGTCCATTTGAGCTGGTCCGTTGGTCCGTGGTCCATGAATCCAGACATCCTGGCGCTGATCTATCAATTCCCTAGACAATGGAGGGGACGTTCACAGACCTTTTGCAGCCCTTAAAAACTTAATAGGCAGCTCTGCCTGCCAAGCAGAGAGCTCCCATTCTGCTCTATGGAGCAAAGAGCAAGAATGAATTCCCTAGGCAATGGAGGGGTGGACGTTCTGCAGCCAATTTTAGCCCTCAAAACCTTGATAGGCAGCTCTGCCTGCCAACCAGAGAGCTCTCATTCCTCTCTATACGAGCAAGAAGCAAGAATTAATTCCCTAGGCAACGGCTGGGAAGGTGTTTGTATGATGAGTGAGGGGGCTCTTCCCCCACCCTTTTCTGTTTGATTTTGCCTCATTGCAACTTTTTGGTGCTGCTAGTCAATGCAAGTCAATTGGCATTTGCAACTTCAGTATCTACTGGAAGTTTCCTGGGGGTGGCCGCTTTGGAGGTCTGTAACTCGGACGTCGAAAATGCAATCTTGACTAAATTTGGAGGGTGGCTGGAGGAGAGGCTACTGAAGATTCTCTGTGAGTTTGGGCTCTCTGAGTTTGAAGGGGGTGGAGCCAGGGCTGCCAGAAATGACAGACCGTGGACTGATGAACCGGTCCATGAAAAGTTTGTGGTCCGTGGTCTGTGAAAATTGACAGACCATGGTCCAGTGGTCTATGGAGTTTTCCCAGTCCGTGCTCACCTCTATTTATAACTAATAAATAAATGGAACAAAATACTGTATCTTGTAATACATTAACATTTATTAATTAATGTATAAGCATGATAAGATGGGTAATAACTAAGCATGGTTCCTCAGGTTGGGATCCCAAGGGATTCTTGTGCAAGCAGGAGTCTCCTCTATTTATGCAATAATGGGATCCCTGATTGCTGCCAATGTCCCACTTCATATTCCTTTCCATCTCACAGGGACTCCTGACCTTCACCTGTGGCTTTGTGGGTAGAAACCTCATTCACAAAGAGAATTTCCTTATACTTCTTTGGATCCAGTCCAGAGTGTTTGACTGACATTAGGTATATTCAACACCCACATATAGTCTGGGCTGTTTGAACCAGTAGGTCTCAGATTGTGGGTTGAGAGAGAAAGATAGAGTAACTCTAGCAGCCTCTCATGGTCAAAGTAATTGTGTATTTTATATAATAATTGTATTAATCTGCAGCAGAAACAAATGTGATTGACAGATGCAGGTAGCTAAGCACTCTTGTGCCTATGAACTCTAACTGGGCCGCAGTTCCCAACATTTGCACATGGATATTTAAAGATATGCCATGCTATCTACAGTTAGTGTTGGATGCACTGAATATTATTGCTGGTATATGGGGTAATGTGGGCAGTGGTGGCTCAACTCCAAGTACTTCTGGATGCTACCAATTCTGTACCAACATCAATCCCTTTTAAACACTGGTTTTGCCATGGAAACTATTTCAGCAGAAGCCTTCTGTTGGAAGACAGATTGGGGAGAGTGTGGCATATTGATTCTCTTGGACCTCATGAGATCATGCTATCTTTCTGAAACACTGTGCTGGGATGGACATGGGGATATTCAGTGTTTAAGAAAATAAGGAGCTTCCTGCTGGATCAGACCAATGTTCCATCTAATTCAGCATCTTGTTCCACACAGCAGACAACCTGATTTTTACCTGGAAATTTGGATGTATGTTCCTTCACAAATGCTCCTCCAGATTCTCAAGGCAAAAGAACTTAGGGCTTTTCTTGGCTGGGTACAAACCTGGGCAATGCCTCACATAGGGGTTGGCAGTAGCAGACAGAGAGGGAGACAAAACTTGATGTTTAATCTTTATTCATCAAATAAAAATAACAGAAGAAAAATCCAAAAAAATTAGGTACATAGGGAAACGAATATAAAATACTAAATTTGGGGAATGAATGAGCTACTAGTAACTTTATGGCATTAAGGGAGTAAGAAACAGCATGCAAATCAGATGGTCCCTGGTAGTAGCTGTTCCAGTTATGCTAGATGTGTCCTCCTTCAAGTTAGTCCAAAGTTAGAACCCACCTTTGATGCTATGATCATGCAGTGTTCCCCAGAGAGAGGAGGTAGATGGGAAGGTGAGGATTGCAATTTTTGTATGAGCAGCGCTCAGAGAAGAGGAGAAGAGATAGGTTTGGAGAGCAATGAGGCTAGATCAGGAGGGAAGGGGTTGCAGATTAAAGAAGAAAAACAGAATGCTCTGTGCATTGTCATTCAGCATTCTCAAAGCAGCTGAAGTTCTGAAGTAATGAGGGGAAGGGTCCAGGTAGAAAGAGAAAGTCTCTGTCCTGTGATTTCAGCAGTGGAGGAGTAATCATGGAGATGGGTCTGAACCTTACACCACTAAATTTTGCCATGAAGAGATGGAGGAATAGTCTGGGATGGAACTGAACCCAATATGGTCTTGCCAGGATGTCACCCTTATATTATTTTTGCCTGGGCATTTACTACTGGGGCAAAATCCTATTGGTTGCATTTTGGGTCCTTTCTGTCATTGGGATGAAGCTTGTTTCTATTGGGAGAAGAGCCAGAATCCTGGTTCTTATTGGCAGATTGGATTTTTTCCCCCTTTCTGCATGAAAAGGTACCCAGTGTACGTAAGTGAGAAGAAGAAGGAAAAGATAATGGGGAAAGAAAGGGTCTAAGTGGGATGACTGAATTACCTGAATTACAGTTCAGGTTATTTTTGTTAACAAAGGCCATGAGATGGGTGGTGGCCCTGACTTCACTTTTGATTAGATTTTCAGAGATGTCTCCATTGTAAGGCAGATGGACAATCCTAGAGGGTTGATTATGTTCCCTCAGGCCTTAATCATTAATCATAGTCTGAAGTTTGATGAGTCTTCAGGAAGGCAAAGAATAGAGCCATTGTCAAGGTACCTTGAGCTCCCAGAGGAGACAGAACCCACCCTTGTGTGCTAGCATCTTGATTGCCTCTAGCCTGATCTTAATTTCTCAGCTTTAACATCAAATACAGAGTCTCTTCTGCAGCTCAGGCATCATGAGGACTGAGAAGTCATGGGGGAGTCTCAAAAACATGTCTCCTGATTCAGGATTCTTTGTGGGGTAACAAATTGCTTTAGAAAGCCAACAAGCATGGCATAGAGACCAAGTAGAGATTCCAGGTGCTCACCGGTGGCGGGCAAACTCCCAGCAGTTTGCCTCATTGCTTGCCAATTGGGGGCGATTGGCAGGAGGTGGCAAGCCACTCAGTGGTCGCCTGCCACCAGCTGGCAACTGAGGCAAGTGTGTGGCAGGGCATGAAATGATGTCATTGCACCAGCTGTGGGAGAGCTCTCATGCTTTGCAGCGGCCAATTTCAGTTCCCAATGGGATGCCCTAGGCCTTTTCCTAATGTTGCCTCCTAACACTGGTATTCAGAGCTTAATTTCCTCTGAATATGAAGGGTCCCTTTAGACATTTTGGCTTGCAGCCACTGATGTATCTATGCCTCTGTGTAATCCCAATTTAAGTATTCATTGAGGCAAAAAGTGCTTCCATTTGTCTGCCCGGAACTATTACCCATCCTTCATTGGGTTCTCCTAAATTCTAGTATTATGGGAGGGAGAAAAAGTTTTCTCTATCCACTTTCTCCACCCCTCTCCAATCTCTCAGGCAGGATTCAAAAGATAGTGCTAGGATAATTTTGTTTCAAGGCATTTGTGCTATGGAGTGATTTAAAGTTCATTCTTCCCCCCATGGTATTTAATGTTTCCATGAAACTGCTGTGAGATGTTGCCTAAAGATTGCAGGCAAAGTGCAATCAGTTTACTGAAACACCTAACTTCACTTCTTCTTTTTACCTGCTCCAGATGAAACGAGTGTCTGAATTTGGTATTGCATTAAATAAAGCATAAAAAAGAGATCATTTCTGACAAGATGGATGCATTGTTGATGAGGAATGTGCCAGACCAAAGAAAAAGTATTCACCTGTCCTGTTGCACTCCCTCTAGAGGCATAAGATTTTTAGATTTGAGGGTGCTTTTAATCTAGCCTTTCAATGGATGTACAAGTGTGACCATAAAATATCAGTCATGAAGTATGGGTCACCGACTAGAGTTGCCAGGTCCCTCTAGCCTCCCACCGGAAGGGTTGGGACCTGGCACTTACCTTTGTCTGCCCTGGTTCAAATCTTCATACGCGCATGCGTGCGCATGCGCACTCCGGCGGTGGCATGATGACATCACTTCTGGAAGTGACATCACCATGCCATGTGTGGTGTCGGCATCATTTCTGCGCTCTGCACAGCTCAGATTCAGCCAGTTTGGGGTCCAAATCACTTACAGAAGTCACTTATGGAAGTGACGTCACCGCGCCTGGTGGGAACGTGCGCCGTGCGTTCATTAAATTCATCTTTTATTATTATAGATGACTTTATTATGGTTTTACATTTTAAACATTTTATTGTTAAATTGTTTTATTGTAAACAACTTCGGGCAATTTGTCTGAAAAAGTAAGATATACAGATATTAAATAAATTAATACAAAATAGTGGTAGTTTAAATTCCAGAACTTTTCTCAAGCACATATATACAAACAGTGTCTCAGTTTTGCAAAGACAGACAGCTTTGGTTTAATGAGAAAAAGCTCTAATTAAGAGTTCAGCAAGTTGTGGTGGTTTGTAGTCATGGCACTCAAGCAAATGATTTGTTCCTGGTCTATAAAGACCTCAAAGAATCTCTATGAAATTATTTCTCAAACTAACATTACGGGGCTTTGGTACACAGGACAACGTAAATCAAGTAAAGGGACTAGGAAAAGAGAATATAAAAGCAGAGGAAATGGCTATACATTATTAAGAAGCATAAATAGCAACATTTTTTCCTTGTTCTTGGATGTAGGCTGTTTTTTAAAATACTTCATCAGTTCATCCATGAACATGGTGGTGAAAAGTTTCATACCTTTCCTTCTATATTATGTCAATGAAGGAAATAGAAAAGATGAGACAAATTCATCTGCAAGTTAAATCCAGGGTTGTGTTCTTTACCAACTTGTTTACCAACTTTATAGAAAGTTGGTAAACAAGTATTAATGTCCTCTACTGAGACAAGAAGATTATTAATCTACTTTATGAAAAACACCAACTAGTAGAACCTTTCCAATAGGATTGCACTGCTAGAAGTGTATTTAGAGAGATGCTGCTACCCATGGAATAGACACACATTTTATCATTCCTGCTCCCACAGATTTTTCTGGGCTTTAAAAAAATACAAAAGCTACCTGATAATAGGAAAGTGTACAAGCAGTGATTCCTCTTCAAACTACGGTCTCAGGAGAAATATTTGTTTGACTCCAGTCAAAATCTTTCAGGCAATGGCCAGTAGATATTTGGTCCTATATTCACTGTTTTTTAATGTTTGGAAATAATTTCAGAGATTTTTGATGACTTTTCACATGATGCATGGGAAAAGCCTGCTTGTTGAAAAGATGCTACAAAATTGCCCTTTGAGTGGACAAAAGGATCCTCAAACCCCAGATCTGCAAAACTCTTTCAACTTCTTTCAATTCTTCCTATAGGATACTTCCCACCATTTTAATTTTCTGTTAGGAAAATCCCTTAGGATTAAGAGAGATAATAGTGGAGGCAGTGGTGGTAGATGTAGCCAGAATGGTTCCAAAAGAACCATAAAAATCCAAGGGTCATGGAATAATTGGTCATCTGTGACATGCAATTGTGAAAGGAACAACTTGTTTAATTTGATCCCCCATCCAAATACAATTCTAAACTCATATTGTAAGGACTTTGCTGCCCTGATGGCACCTTTTTATTATTTCACTTTTATGAATATCAAAGCCCTGTTTCATCATTGACCCTTTACATTAAGACAAGTCAGTCTCCAGTAAATTTCTGTGGGTCTCGACTGCTTACTGATTAAGCAGCATCTAGCAGTGCTGACTGCTGAGGGGAGGTGGCTTGTCACCTGGGATGTGTAAGTTCAGACTTCTGGGCCCTCTGAGAGGTGGGATAATTCCCAGAAAGCTAGGTAGTCCTGGGCCAGTTGCAGAACCAGCTGGTTTTGCTGTTGACAAAGGAAGGACGTTTCTGTTTTTAAGATGGTTTGAAATGGTGACAAAGAAGCAGGTTTTTTTCTAAATAACTCAAATCCAGTTCTGCCATTCTTACCTGTCATGAGGTTTCTTGCTTCCTCCAATGACCCCACTGTTCTGCCCAGATCTTTCTTAGGCCTTGAAATGCCTCCCAGAATACCTGTGTGATGCCATCTCATTGTTCTAAATCCCATTTCTGTGAAGCATTTGACACAACCCAGTAGCTTCCCTTCCCTACTGAAACTATGACTAAGCACATGTAAATGGAATGAAAGAATATCAGTCACCTGCCTCAACTTCCTTTCCCTCCATTTGTTGATTCTTACTGTCAGATCTTAAACTCTTTGGAGTAGCATCCTTATTTCTTGTTCTCGTTACGGTGCTAGCCAGATTGATGGCATCAAATAACAGAGAAATAAAGACATGGATCATTGTAATCCACCATATTACTGATAACAGAAACAACTTGCAAGGGTTTAGATATTTCAGTACATTCAGCAAACTAAGCAGGGTAAGAAAGTACACTGAAAATAGCAGTCTTCTACCACCAAGTTTTTCTAAATGAACAATCCAATCCGAAACAGTGTTACTTTGTTTAGGATTGCACAGTAAATCTGAAGTTTTTTATATCAGATTAATGGTTACTGTAAACAGTAGTTTATGACTTAGCACTCAGAGCTTATTTTGCCCAGTTCTGATCTGACATATGCTGCTCTTTAAGACAAACTATGAAGGTCGACTTCCCTTTTCTGCCTTTCCTCAGTCTGTTTCACGTAGTTAGCCTTTAGGTAGCTTCTTTTCTCTGGGCTTCCCAGGTCTTTCTATCTCTTCCCAATTTATTCGCCCCCCCCCCCATTCCTTTCCATTAATGCTATGCACATAAATGCCTTTCAGGACAATCCTCTTTGTTGGGAACATCTACAGTCCTTCTGGCAGGAAGACAGACTTGTCTATTAAGTTATCTGTTGTGTTAATCTCTTCCCTCACTGTTCCTTGTACTACCCTCACCACATGCAGTTGTGGAAAGCAAGCAGCAAAGTGCCGGAATAATAATCATTTTGGAGGCTTCCTGAAGATAAAGGCCATTACTTTTAGCCATCAGATTCTGTATATTAAAGATCCTGGAGGTGATTATATTTTAATTAATTTCCAAATGTGTGCCCTAAGTTAGACTGTACAAGAGATAAAATAAATTATATACTGACAAGAGGATCCAAAGCATAGGGTGGGTGGCAATTGTGCAGCCAAGCAACATTATTCAAAGCTGTGTAAAAATACATTTACAGTGAAATCCTAAGCAGAGTTACTTCAGTCTATGCCCATTGACTTCAATGGGCTTAGGCTGTAGTAACTCTTTTTAGGATTTCACTATTAGTTGAGGTTTCTTCCTCGCAAAGCAAAACAGAAGTAACTTTCAGATTCATAGGTCATGATAATCCCTTTTTCACAAATTACATTACAGTTTTAAGAATAAATTTAAGTCCTCCTTCTGATTGGTGTCTGTTGTCATAATAAAGGTTTTTCATCTATCACTTTTTAAGAGAGTACAGGTCCTCACACACAAAAAGCAGGTTTTCACTGGTTAAGTAAACAGTTGCAGAAAGCCAAACCTGAGGATTACATAAAGACTAGAAGATAATAACTGGTTATCTGATCTCAGCTAGACCATGCAAATCAAGCAATTGGCCACGAGGCAATGGGCTAATCTTTTTATTATATAACACCACAATCTCCTGCCCACCCAGAATTTAGCCAGACACACTATCTTGTTGTGAACCCTGAGGTTTTGTTTCATTTGTGTACATGGAGCTGCACTGAATCCAGTGTTATTTGATAATGGAAACAAGTCTGTAGTCTTGTGGGAGGTGAGTGCCTTCAGGAAGGGGAGTGATCACTGTACAAGTTGTGGGGAAGGTGCCAGGAAGCTAATGGGCTGTTCGGAGCACTCAGAGAATGAAAGAGCACACACAATAAAAGTAAAAGCAAGAGACACATCATTGGGACAAACATCTATGAGAGGAAGTTGCTGGCAGCTGAGAAGTCAGTATTCCTGGCTGGGTTTGTTTGCTGAGATGAACAACACAGGCCTGTTGTCAATTGTATACCACCTATCAAATGAAACTTTGATAATGTCAGGCTTTCATATCTTTGCTGTGTACACCTTAGATTTATTCATAAGGTTATACTGTCTTTCTCCAGTTATCTCATAAGGCACACACACCTCTAATAATTTCCCTTATTCTGACTGCATACTATAACAGTTCTTGTAATCGTCATCTGGACTGGTAACACCTCAGGGTGTTTTCCGACTATTCTAATTCATTTCAGCACCCATTTTTTCTCATTTCCAAAACCGGCTTTCCAACATTTTTTGTGTAATTATCTCAGCTTCAATGTAGCTTCCTTGCCAAGCTTTCTTAAATGAACATATTATGAGAGGCATTTATTTTAACCAAACAGACTGGTGATACATGCACGTTTATAAAACAGCTTGGCAGGGTAGGATCACATTTGGTCTTCCTGTGCTGGTTTAATGGAACTAGTCATCAAATAGTGCTATGTGGAAGCTGTGCTGCACAAAATATTTATGCTGCATAGCTAAAGTGCCTCAGTGGTGCTGAGATAATTGCATGCACAAGACCAAGCAGAGGTGGAAAAGGATATGCAGAAAAGGGAAAATAGAGGCACTGCCAGGTTACTCAGCAGTAGAGATGGGCACGAACAGAAAAAAAGCATGAACATGATGTTCGTTGTTCATTGCCATCCACGAACAGGGACTCATGAACAACCACGAACATGGCCCTGTTCACGAACATGTTCATGGTAGGCTGTTCGTGGGGGCCAGCAGGCTCTCCTCCAGCCATCATCCAAGTTTCGTCAAGATCCCTACTGCACCACTCCCAGAAACCTGACCTGAGCAGGCACCAGGAAAGGTACCAATAATAAATAATAGCTTGACCCCAGAGCCTGGCAGCAGCCCTGGAACTTGAAGGGGTAGATCCCTACCGTACCACTTCCAGAAACCTTACCTGAGCAGGCAGCAGGAAAGGTACCAATAATAAATAATAGCTTGGCCCAGAGCCTGGCAGCAGCCCTGGAACTTGAAGGGGTAGATCCCTATCCCACCACACACTAAGAAAATTCAAGCTCCAATGCACTCTCTATATCAAAATGCCAACAGCAACTGTCTCTCCCTCTCCACTGTCTACAAAAGCCAGAACTGGGAGCCCCCCTCCCCCCTGCTCTTTGCTCCCTTGTAACAAATTTGGAGCTCCACACTTGAAAGGAAGACCTGCCTATCAAGCAAAATTGGGCTTAGATTGGGGTTTCCAGGGCAACAGCAGGAGTTCAGACAAAGTTCAGACAGTCCCTGCCTACATTGCCAAGGGAATTGATTGCAGGTGCCAGACTGTCCGGCTTGACGAACAGCAACGAATGAGGCTTGCAACAGCCACCTGTTCATTTAGAATGGGGCCTCATGAACAGCTTGTTTGCGAACAACAGATTGGGCTGTTCATGGCTTTTTTTTGTTTGTTTTGCTGTTCGTGCCCATCTCTACTCAGCAGTCTGTCTACTGTCCAAGAATTGGACCATCTCTTGGTTGCCACTAGGGATGAGCTGAAAAGAGTGACTGTGCCTTGCTCAAATATTTTGGCAGCATCAGTTGGCTTTGCTTACCTTCAGTGCCATCAGCACATAGCCAAATCTAACTATGTAGTATTATGACTGTGTGCAGCTTGTGATCCTCAGTTGGCTGACAGCGATCTGACTAAAGAAAAAGATGCTCTAATAACAAGAATAAATGGCAGCAAAGCAGGAGGAAGGATACAGGAGGAACACAGAAATTAGGATTGTTGAAAGAAATATTTCATATACACCCACACAACTTTGGTGCCCAGATCTATAAAACACACACACAAGAAGTGAATATGAATTCAAAACACATCTTATGCCCAAAGCACAGTTCCTGAGAACAACCTCTACTCCTAAATAGGGGGGAGATGATTGAGGCTAGCTCAGAGAAAACAACAGGAGTAGAAGCTTTGTCAGAAGAAAAAGCTGGCAACACATGTACAGTATAAGGCCCAAGGACTCTAGCAGAAGGACCTAGGCATCTAATTAACCTCATCACCCTGATAGATCACCAGAAAAAATTGTCACTGGTCTGTTCTCTGCGGCACTTCTGCACTACCATGGTGGATGGCAAGAGAATGCTATTGCAGCGACCTCTGCAGTAGTGTTCAAGAGGCACAAAGAGCCAATAGAGTTCTGTGTATCATTCCTTCTGACTCTAGCCTGGTTGCTCAGTCTGAGCTACCCTTAGACTGCCTGTTCTAGCTTGCTGGCTTAATGGACTACTTGCTAGATGACTTGCCTGCTTCCCAGTGTGACTGCCAGCTCTAACATAAGGCTCTTTGACAGTCTAGCCTCCTTCCAAAAGAAATGTAATTATAAGAAAATTTATATTTCACGTCTTTGGTAATAAAAGTGAACACGAGAGATAAAGTTAATTAAAGGAATATGATGGCTTTGGAATGGGAAGCAGTTTTTTTCAGGTCTGAATATAATGCCTTTAACAGTTTTTCTTCCCCTCCTCACCATGTTAGGCTGGGAAAAATCAGTTTGATTCAATAATAATTGTATAAAATCTAATACATTTAAAATTTTACTCGTTAATGTGACATTCATTGACTTTACACTAAGAGATAGCATTGTCTGTCAAACATTTTCAAGTAGGTCATCTTTCAGGGATTAGACTAACAGTTGCTATCTGTTGACATTTCACATGTGACATCATAAGCTTCTTAGAAATCGAATGAATTCTGCTTCTCTTTCCTTGGAGGCTAAACACAGATGATAGGTGAAAGCTTGCCATTTAATAAGACTCAATTTCTCTTCCAAAAGTAACTACTATAGAATTTGGGAGTCCTGATAGGCAAATTTGGGTTTGGCCACCCAGTGATTGTGCATGTATGTTTTATATCAGTGATATAGTTTTAAGAGAGGTGCTGGAAGTTGAAGCTGCTTGAAGTTCTGTCCTTCAGCCCATAAACCCTGACTTCTAATTCTTGACTGGTGGGGACTGTCTGGTTGTGATTACATTTTAAACACTCCCTTGCTACCAGAGCCGGATTTAGATGAAGAGAGGCCCTAGGCTACTCCACTTGTGAGGCCCCTCCCAATCCCCCACCTTCACGACTAGAAGAAAATGGAAGAGTGTTATAAACAAAATTGAGTGAAGCCAAGGGTGATGATGGGTATTTAAAAATCTGCAATTCACAATTTCTCCTCTAAAGGACATAAAATGCTATTGTTAAATACCATAGTGATTGTAAAAAAAATGCATAAATGTTAAAATTAACCCTGAAAAACTTTTGCAATAACTGAACTTTGTAAACCTTTTGTGGAATAAGCATTAATTTTTAGGAAAATGAAGTTGTAATGTTATTCTTAAAAAAAAAAACTTGAGTTTACAAATTATATTGCCTGGGAAGTGTAAATAATATGATCGTGATTGACAGTGTGGCACTTTTAGAATCAACTTTATGTTGCCATTAAACAGTCAGTTTTAAAATACATATTAAGAAGTAAACTACAACCATCAAATACAGTAAGACTTAAAATGTTTTTTTCCTAGCCTTCCTCATAGCAAAATCATCCAAAATTTCATCAAAATTTGTTTGTCTAAGTCTGTCACTTTCAATGTACAGAATGCTCAGCGCGGACAACCTCTCTTGAGACATCGTGGCCCTTAATTTATTTTTAATTCTTTTGAGTCTTGAAAAACTCTTATCTCCCGAGCAGTTAGTGACCATAAAGCTAAGAAACAGCCGCAAGATTGCTTCCACATTAGGAAGGCCATCTGAATTTTTTCCTTGTATATCATTTGATAAAGGTCTGTATGAGACAGAGAGTGCTCTTCTGTAAGCCTATGGCTTTGTCTCACGTACAGGTGAAAGTGCAAAAGTTCATCAATAAGTTTCAGGTCAATATCTTCTGGCTATGCTTCCATCAACAGTTCAACACCTTGCTGAATTTCTTGCTTAGATGCTGTCAGATTAGCAAGAACGGAAAACAATTGTGCAACATCACTGTACACAGTACTTCTTCTCTTTAAATTGGCTTCAAGTGTATCTAATATAGGAATAAAGGATTTTATCCTAAACTTATCTCTTGAAGAAAGTGCATCTAAGGCATCAGGTGCACTTCTGTCATTTCTTTGCCGTTCCCTTACTCTTTGTCTCTTTGTTTTGTAGTTAAACATTTGGCAAGGTGGCTTTTGCTTGTTTCTCAAGCTCATCAAAATCTTCTCTAATTTTCCTTAAAAAATCCAGAAGTGAACTGTACAAACTTGCACAAGAACTCAATAACAGGTCTGATTTCTGAAGGGCTTTGCTGACCTTGTGAAAATGACCTAGCACACAGGTCCAAAAATGCAGCATAAACACAAATTCCAGTTCTTCCATTTTCTGCAAAAGATTGTTAGCTTGAAGCCTGGTCTCCCCCTTCTCATTAATGTCAGAGTACAAATGACTGAGGGCATCAGTGATAGCACTGTAACTTTCCAAAACAGCTTCTGTGGCTTTTGCGTGTGCATCCCACCTAGTGTCTGACAAATATTTAGGCACTTTAGACTGAGGTGGCAAAACTGATTTTAGAACTGCCCATCTCTTTGTGGAGGATGAAAAGAAGGTATAAATTTCATTGGTAATGCCAAAACAGTTCACTGCATCAAGGCAGCAATCCACAGCTGAACGGCCCACCAGATTTAAAGAGTGACCTGCGCATGGAATAAATCTTGCAAATTGGTTTTTTTCAATGATTTTTTGCTGCATACCGTTGTACTTACCAGCCATGTTGGCAGCGTTGTCATAACACTGCCCTCGGCATTTTCTAAAGTCAATTTCAAGCTCAGTAGTGAAATAGTTGAACAGTAAATCAGCCATGCTTTCTCCTGAGTGGTCTTTTAGCTCAAGGAAAGTTAAAAATCTCTCAGTTGACAAACCATCTTCAGGTGATACATATCTGATAATTAAAATCAACTGATCAGTATGTGAAATGTCAGGAGTGGAATCTACTGAAAAGCTGAAATATCCAGCCTCTCTCACATCAGCCAGAATTGCATCCTTAACTTTTTTTGCCATGAGTTGAATAATTTCCTCACATATAGTTTTTGACAAATAAGAGGGATTGTCTGATCCAGAATGTCCATACCGAATGATATGAGCAAGTAAAAATGGATCAAATTTTGCCACTAGTTCTAAAAGACCAAGATAATTGCCATTATTTGGACATCCAAAGTGTTCATTGTCTCCTCTGAATGGTAAGCCTCGTTCTACAAGAGTGCATATTACAGCAATAATTCTCTCCATCACATGCCGCCAGTACTGCTGTTCTGCTTTTATTTGTTCCTCTAGCTTGGAAGTTAACATTTGCCCTCGCTTCCTTGTTAGGTAGGCCAACATGGCATTCCTATGCTTCTCTGAGTTTTCATGAGTTTGGATAAGATGGGGTTTTTGCCAGTCATCAAACCCTTCAGTAGCTAAAGCTGTGGAAGAAGATGCAAGGTTTGGAAAGAGTTTACAAACAAAGCAATAAATCTGGCCTTTTGAGGGAGAATATACAAGCCACTCTCGGCTATATGTTTCCCCATTTGCTTTTGTTGAATAAAAAAGAGCTTTTGTGCAAAACCTGGACTGCTTTTTGTACACTCGCTTGGAATTTGAAAATGGTCCACAATGATGCAGAACTTGCGAGGGACCCCTCTCTACCCAATAGGATACTTCCTCGTGTGATAATTCTGACCACAAACCAACATCTGTTACAGTAGATATATGTTTGGTATTATCTTTATCTGCATCTGGAACACCTTGGACTTGCCCTATCTTACCAGGTGTGAACTGCAAAATCTGACTATTTACATTATTTTCTTGTGGCTCTTTAGCCTCTCCCTGTCCAGTCAGTGACTCTTGAATTAGTTCTATATTTTCAGTTTGAGCCAGCATCATGGCTGCTTCCTCGTAATCAGCTTGCTGTTCCACATCCTGCTTCACTGTTTCTCTTTCAGGGAGGTTTTTGTCTGGTTGCTAGTATTTGGCTCAGGCTGGATAGCTTCACTGCTGGATCTTATTGCTTCAATGAGTGGTTGATGCACGAAAGCAGTGATTGGTCTTAACTTCATTACCATAGCATTTTCAAGTCTCTGTCTCTTGCGCTTGCTAGCACCACTTTCAAATCTTTTACTCATGCTCAGATTAGAATCTAAAAATAAAAATTAAAATTAATCTTCAACTGGATAAACACATGGATCAGAGGTCCATCAGTGGCTATTGGCACAAGGCAGGGCTCATTTGGAGCTGGAACGCACAGGAACGGCGTTCCGGTAGATCTGAAAAGAGGTCACGTGGGTTTTGGCCCCGCCCACATGATTTCTTTTCCTCCGAGTGCAAGGCGAGTGGGGCTGGGCTTCAAAGGAACAGTAAGCTGCTTGGATTCATTCTGCTCTGCTCCTTTACTTTCATTTATGACTTGGGGCGGGAGAGAGAGAGAAAATGAGTGAATAAGTGCAAAGTGAGTGGTGCTGAGCTCCAAAGGAACACAAGCTGCTTGGATTCATTCTGCTTTGCTCCTTTACTTTCATTTGTGACTGGGGGTGGGAGAGAGAGAGAAAATGAATGAATGAGTGCAAGGCGAGTGGTGCTGGGCTCCAAAGGAACGTAAGCTGCTTGGAATTCATGCTGCTTTATTTTCATTTGTGACTTGTAAGAGAGAGTGCGTGCATGGATGCAAGCAGGGCTGGCTCTCCAGAGGAGGGTAAGCTGCTTTGAGTTCATTCTGCTTTAAGGAAATACCTGGAGATTTTTGCAGAAAGGGGCCTGAGGGGTGGATGTTGCCTTCTGACACACTTCCAGTGATGTCAGGGGGTGTGGCATATGCTAATGAGTTTTGCTAATGAGTTCCTGCAGTTCTTTTTCTAGGGAATGACCCCTGGCACAAGGTATAGATGGTTGCTGCTGAAGGTTTACAGAATTCAGTTTGGCACCTGCACATTTTGGGGCTTTTCCCCTCCCAGGACCCTTCTTAAGGCACTGGTAGCAGGCAGAGTGGGGGAGACTCCGTGGTCAGAGCACCAGACTGGGGTTTTAAATAAAGAACAAAGATTTTATTGACTATTTACAAGTAACAGGATTTTAAACACAAAAGGCACTTTAAATCAAACACAGAAAGGAAAACACCACCGGGCACAAATAAAATAAGACAAAACGCAGTTCCTCTGTCCCTGAACTGATCCCTATACTTATTTTCCCTCGGGATGAGGTTCAGTTACCAACCTGCAGCCTGGCCTGCTGCCTTCTACAGGTAGTTCTGGATCCCTCCAAGGATCCCTTCCCACTGCTGCCTTCCCTGATCCCCAATGCCTCTCTCTGCCTGTGGGCAATCTGCAGCAAGAACTTCCTGGCCTCTCTGAGGGTTGCAGGACCACTCCCCCCTCCCAGGCTGGCTGGAGCATTTATATCTTCTGACTCCGCCCCCTGGCTTTCCCGCACTTTTTGGCCATAGAGGCACCTGGGATTTGTAGGCCTACCCTGGAGTTTTGCCCAACTTCCCAGGGTGGGTGGCCATTTTAACTTAACTAAACAACCTAAATTAAAGCAAACACAAGATGGAGTCTTTCTGTCACATCCAACAAACCAACCCTATAGCACAACATCATTTTCCATTCTAAACATTTTCAAAAGTTTATAAACTCCCAAAATTGCCAAAAGGATTCAGAATAATTTTCTCCAAGACACATGCATTTAGGAGGCTTGAAAATGATGCAAAAACATAGGTTAATAATTAACTATAATTTCTCATCTAATAATGCCAGTAGCAGCAAACACCAGACTTCCATCCAATAATCAATACTAGCCATTTAAAAGAGCCAACTGCCAAAAAATGTTATATAAAATAAATATGTAAAACTTTGATTAGATTCTGCAATGGCTTTAGAACAATTTATCTACTATTAATGTATGAAGCAGTATTGTTTGGATTTATTGGCATGACAATTGACAACATCAATATTTCTTTTCATATCCAAGAAGTTCTGAGAAAGGGGTTGCAAGTGCCTGCTGCAGGCAGGGCCCTGTGAAGTGTGAAAGATAGAATTCCCTGCCTGGGAGCAGTGAGGCCAGTGCCAGTCACATGTGCTTGCCTTGCTCTGTTCAAGCCAAGGAGGAGGGAATGAATGGAAGGGACTTGGGAGAGCTTGCTTGCTTGGTCTATCTGCCCCAGCCGACCCCCCACTCGCACTCTCCCACTGATTAAAGTGCAGCACGTACCACTACTGACCTGACCCTTGAGCTGGGGAAGGCTGTGCAGCTAGTTGTTGACTCTGGGCTGCTGGCTCTGGAGTCCTGGTGTCTGTACTCTGAATAGTGGGACCAGGGACCTAGAAGGGGCAGGGCTTGTCAGTCCAACCCCTGCACAGTCTCATCAGGGCTGGCCTTATGGCAATTGGAGCACTTTGGCTAAATTAGGCCCTGTGGGCCGTTCCTAAGGGGGCCCCTGCATCAGGGCAATCTAGATGGATTTTATTTATATCTCTAAGATTCTGCAGACTTTGGCTGTGAACTGCCGCCCCCCCCCCCCAAAATTTCAAGTTGGGCCCCAGAGTTTCAAATTGGGCCCCACTTGCTGGCCCTAAGTCTCATAGTTGCTGGGCCCGAGTTGCCGGCCCCTGCCCTCGCATGAAGTCTTGGGTTTGCAATTTTGGGAGAGGGGAGACTGCTCGCTGGGGAGGGGGGCAGGGGTGTGGAGGCCCCCTAGATTTAGAGGCCCTAGGCTTCAGCCTACTTAGCCTGTACATAAATCCGGCACTGCTTGTTACTTCACATTAGGACTAAGCTCTAAGGTAAAAGCTCCCCTGTCTGAACTCTGGAAAGCCATAGCCTAAATTATGCCTGGGTTCTCTTCTTCACAACCATGAATACTGGTTATGATCACCAAGTTATCTACAAAGCCCAGTTTACAGATGAGTGCATGGAATTTCAGACGTGTTTAATGTCTATCTAAAGCTGTTCCGATGGGCAGTCCTTTAGTAGGTATGGGGACTGTAAAAAGCGAGCATGTATGGCATAGCTACTATTGCCAAAGGTCATTCAGATTAAGGAGTATTTCTTACTCTATGGCATCACAGCTCATAAGGGCCTCACTATGGGTTGGGTACTTTAGTAGCTCTGGCAAATGATCTCCAGCTGCAAATGGATAAGAGGAATATTTCCCTTCTGATTTGGCTAGCGCGGTTTTATTTGAAATAGTAGACAATGTATTTTTATTATGTTGGCTGGAGCAGGGCTGTAGAGTAATGGGCTCTACCTCCAGTGTTTTGTTTTGTTTTAACAGATGGCAGACAATTTCCTTCTGAGAGGTTTGTTCAACACCTTGGAAAGTTCCATGTGTCAAGAAGGAGCTTTTTGAAGTGCTGCTCCTGTAAGTCAGCAAGGGGTAGCAGTTAGTGACTTTTGCGTGGGTTGCCTCTTGTCTAAGGCAGAGGTGCTGGAATAGTGCCCTCAGGTGGCACCTGAGGGTGACACTAAACAGTATGCACCTCCTATTTAGAGACCCATCCATAGGCTATTTGTTTACAGGTTCAGTTCTAGCTCCAGGCTGGATTACTGTAACTCGCTCCACATTGGGCTACCCTTGGGCCTGCTCCAGAAGTTACAACTGGTCCAAAATGCAGCGGTGCATATTCTAACCGGGATGCCATTCTGAATGCAGATTACACCTGTTTTGCGCCAGCTGCATTGGCTCCCAGTGGAATTCTGGATCAGGTTCAAGGTTTTGGTTTTAACCTTCAAGGCCACTAATGGACTGGGACCAGCATACCTGCGGGACCATCTCTCACCGTATTTCCCCCTGAGAATGCTCCAATCAGCAGAAAATCAGCTGCTGATGATCAGTGGCCCCAAGGAGATTTGCCTCGCCTCAACCAGGGTCAGGGCTTTTTCAACCCTGGCACCCACCTAGTGGAACTCTCTGTCTTTGGAGACCTGGACCCAGAGGGACCTACTGTCATTCCACCAAGCTTGTAAGACAGATGTTCCGCCAGGCTTACAAGGGTTCAGGTGGACAGATTCTCTAACCGGCCTCCTGCCAGTGGAGGCGGGGAGGACATGTGTCCTCTCAATTTAGGTTGTCATCAGGTGGATGGCCACCCTGACCCACGAGCCCTAATATTTGGAACATGAGGATGCACTGTGTCCTTTATTATATTATCTTAATATAATGTAGCTGCTACCATTGTTTTTATCCCTATGTACATTATTATGTTGTGCTCAGCTCTGAGCCCGCTTTGTGGGGAGAGTAGACTAAAAGTCTAATAATAATACAAATAAATAATAATGCTTGTGCTTATGTTTAAAGCTCTTCACCCCCTTGGAACTACATACTTTAAAACAACCTCTCCCTGTGTGTACCATGTGGCATCTCTGCTCATCCCATCAGTGTCTCCTTTCCATCCCACCCACCCTCAGTTGGAGTATGATCAGCAGTGGTGCAGAAACAGGCATTTTCAGTTGCTGTCCTGATCCTATGGAATAGCCTCTGAGAAGACATGAAAAAACTTCTACTTGGTTGGTCTTTAAGACAAGCTGGAATATTCAACAGGGCTTTGGGGCCTGGTTCAGAACTGATCTTTGGTCCATGAGCATATTAACTGGTTTTTTTGTATTATTATCACGGCAGCTAAGCTATTATCCAGCTTGTCCTATTAGTGAGATTGTTGTGTTGGTTTAATTAAATAAGGACACCTTCCTGACAGTCCAAAGGACACCTTCCTGATAGTAAGCCCAACTGGGGAGTCATGGCCTAAATTATGCTCTGGGTTCTCTTTTTCATGGCCACAAATACCGATTGTGACACCACCAACAAAGTCCAATCTACAGGATGCGTGTATAGAATTTCCAAGTAGACCTGCTTCCTTATTGTTTTATTTTTATGTTGTTACTTGCTTTGGATCCCAACTGTGCTAGGGGAAAATTAGGCTTAAAATATTTTAAATAAAATCAGTCAATAAAAAAATTGTATATTATTTGTGCCCACAACCATCTGCTTCCCTGGATTGCAAAAGATCTGCATTGGCTGTACAAGAGGAATATTAATTACCAATGAAACAGATTCCTTCCATCTGACTAAAATTTGGCTGAGAAGACCCTTGAATGAGGGGTATGGTCCTTAAGAACATCCAAAATCAGTGAAAAACAACATAACAGCTGGAGATATGTTTCCCACTGAAGTCTATGGAAACAAAGGAAAACAATACAAAATTTTAAAACTAAAATGAACAAGTGACAACAAAAATAACATTTTGAATTGTACCTATCTATGTGGGTCATGGAAGTGTGAGTATAAATGCTGCAAATAAAAATCCTTTCCTGTGAGTCTATCCAGTGAACAAGTGCAAATTATATATGCATTTTAAAACTTCAGTGAGGGTTGTGACTGAGTGTGAAATCTGAACAATATGTGGTTCTTACTGCATTTCAGGTGGGTTGGATCCCACTGAACTAGCCCAATAACTGTGGGGTTTTTCTTTAATGCAAAGAGCCTTTCATTGATGCAGGAAAGCTTCTTGCACTGCAAAGGAGTGCTGATGTCAGCAGAATGGATTATGGGACCCAATCCAATGACATTTAGATTCTTCAAAATGAGGCACTGTTTCTTTGATTCTCTGTTTCTTAAGTTCAAAGCCCCTTACAGCACTGAAATCTTTTAAATGTCATGCATATTCATCCACATTTTATTAAAAATTGGTTTGGGGCCTTATAACTAAAACATAACCAAAAAACAGCTTAACTGCCACAGATTTTGCTTTGGTGACTGGTTAGTTTGCAACATGCCCCTCCTAACTCTACCCTCCTTCCTCCTCCAACAGTAATCACACACGCAAAAGAATTTGTCTCACCTGCATTGCACATACAATTATTTAATGCTGTTTTCTGAGGGGAGCATCAAGAATCAGATGCTGAGAGTCTACTCGCTGTTAATAACATTAGTCACCATCTTTTAGGTCTTTGTATTGATCAACCTAAAGTTCTCTCCCAGTTGTTAATAGATGGCCTATTCTCTGCCTTTAATTGATTGTTAATTCATCAGTATTTATCTACTGCCTCATGCCATTTGCTGGCTGTTATTAATCGCCTGTGGCCTCTTATACATTGCTTTTAATTGCCATTTATTTACAGCACAAGTTGTATTCTTGGTCAGCCCCAGAAAGAGACACAGCTTGTTCTCCATTTTACATTTTCTCCATTCTTCTTTGAAGGTGGCTTCTCGCATTACATTTTGGTGACTTGGGAATGTTCTTCCATTTTATTCCTGTCTAAAATCTAGTTGTTGCATATTTATTAAGGGTCATATTGAATGGGGTAAGAATAGAATGGCCACCATATACTGCACAGTCCATAATAAATCATAAGAGCTGTGATTCATGAACTGCAGACTTCAGTGATCAAATAGCCGTGTAGTGGTTGGAGTGTCATACGAGGATCTTGGAGACCTAGGTTTGAATCCCCACTCTGCCATGGAAGCTCACCGATGACCTTGGACCATCAGTCACTCTCAGCCTAACCTACCTCACAGGGTTGTTGTGAGAATAAAATGAAGAGAAGAACAATGTAAGCAAGCTTTGGGTCCTTTCACAATGACAAGGAAACTACATGGTGATTGCACAAGTCACTATGTGGATGGCCTGAAATCACAGCTCTTAAACTGGATTTTTTTCTCTTGCATGGAAAGGGAGCCAGTTTGGTGTAGTGGTTAAGAGCAGCAGGACTCTAATCTGGAGAACTGGGTTTGATTCCTCACTCCTCCGCTTGAAGTCAGCTGGGTGACCTTGGGTCAGCTCTCTCAGCCCCACCCACCTCACAGGGTGTTTTGTTGTGGAGATAATAACAACATACTTTGTAAACTACTCTGAGTGGGTGTTAAGTTGGCTGGAAGGGTGGTATATAAATCAAATGTTGCTGTTGTTATTGTTTTCATTGTTATTATAGATTTCATACTTTTTCGTCATTGGCAGAAACTCCACAAATGCTAGTTTCTCTAACATTAGAATCATAGGGTTGGAAGGGACCTCTAGGGTCCTCTAGTCCAACCCCCCGCAGAATGCAGGAAATTCACAACTCTCTTTCCACACCCCCTGTGACCCCTGCTTCATGCCCAGAAGATATCTACAACAAAAAGGAATTAATGTAAGACTAATAAAAACTACAACTGTGTAATAAGAAAATTTACATACAATGAGACAGGATTTCATATGTTTCTATGAGACAGGATTGTTACTAGACAATTATATGATGACTACTAATCATGCCCAGATGACAAAACACCATCAGGATCCCTAACCAAACTGGCCTGGGGAAAATTGCTACCTGACCCCAATACATGTGAGTATAATGACAGGAAGAGCTTCACATCTTAAAACTGTGGCCCTTTATGCAGGGAATGAAGACACAGCACACTACTAGAAAACAGGTGGCAAAACTCTGATACAAATATCTTGCATTCATGTGCTCTATATGACTAGGAATGACTTAAAATAAAAACAGGCAAAGGAACAGTATCATAAGATAAATATGTTTACAAGAAGAAGGCACTTTTTCAAAATTACTTGAATAACAGGGATAGAGGTACTGAAATTAATTTTTCTTTTAATTTGATATTCAAGAATGGTGTTCATGTACGTTTTAGTTCATAACATTTTGGAAAAAAATAGAATACTCAAGCATCTGAAAGACACTTCAGAATAATCCACCAAAAGATCTTCAGAACATACTTGTGAGCGCTGAGTTTGCCTTTATAGTAATTTGTCACCCAAATTTAAGGTTTCATGTTAAATAAACTGTAAAACTGTGAGGGGGGCTTCCTTTTAGCAGGAAGTCTCTATTTAGTACAGAGGGAAGTCACTTGCTGCTTGATCCTTGATCTTGCAAGGTTTGTCTAAAAGCTAAACAACAATAATGGAGCAATGAAAGGAAATTTACAAACATTTGCAACATCTAATGAAGAGTCCACATTACTGAGGAAAGTTACTGAAATTCAGCTGGCTGCCAACATGTCTTATAATTAAAGTGCAACCTGCTGCAGTTATAGGTGAAAAGAAAAATGTCACAACTGATGTAAGGCCACATAAAATGCTTATCAATTTGTGATTTTTTTTTTGTTGGCCCTAACAAAATTTTTTGCTCTTTTTTAGTTGCCTTGGAAAGCACAATAACTTCTAGGATGAAGTCTGTTGACATTTTCAGCCCTTATGTAGTTTTCAAAGGTATTTTTGCAAAGTGTTTCCCTGGTCTCTGTTGGGATGAGAGTAAAAGGTCTGAAAAAATGCAGCTTTCCAAACAAAATGTATTTCAGCTTGCCACACAAAATTATCTTTGTAGTAGGTGGTTAGAACATTTCCCTTCCCTGCACTGAATCCTTTTGGGGACAGAAGCGCATGACCCACATGGATGCAGCAATCATGACCTCTGTGCTCTTAAGACAGAACAAAACAGAATCATACTTCCTGTTCAGTGTGGATGTGCAGCAAGAATTAGCCATGGATTTCTCTCTGCTGTGTGAACTTCTCTTGGACTTTCTGCATATGAGATAGGTTATGCCTATCTAATAGCTACTTATATAGTTATGCATAGCAATCATAAGTCAGGAGCACACAAAGAGATGGTTAAATGAATCTAACATTGCTTATTGCTTCACACAGGAGCCTGTGGACTGCCCCCCACCCCCAGCTACACAGAAGCTTCTGGCTGACTGTAGCTTCCAGTTCTCATAGCTGATGTGACTAAAGAGAATCTTGTTCCACCCTACCCAGCAGCAGTGCTGCCATGGCTGTTGGCATCAGGCACTCTGTTTTCTTTTCTTGGCAGTGCCTGGCTTTATACTTCTTTTGCAGTACAAACAAGCCAGGCATTGCTGAGGTGGGTGAGGAGGATGAAACAGTCAAGCTGTGAGGGAATTGTCACAATCAGGATTGAAATTGGGCTCTCTAGCTAACGACAGCAGATGCCAGAGCCAGTAGCTGCTATAGTCAAGTGGAAGATTTTGCACACAAGGCCCTAAGATCTTCTGCTCTGTATTCCTATGGCAAAATCACTGACATGGTGTCTTTTCTATATGCTGGGTCTGTGCTAGGGTTGCCAACCTGCAAATGAGGTCTGGAGTTCTCCCAGAATTATAACTGATCTCCAGACCACAGAGATCAGTTTCCCTGGAGAAAATGACAGCTGTGGAAGATAGACTCTGAACCCTGCACAGTTTTCTCCCTTCCCCATACTCAACCCTCCCCAAATTCCACCCACAAACCTCCAGGAATTTTCCCACCTGCAGTTGGCAACCTTGGTCTGCACTGGGTTGTTACTCCATTCTTCAAAGCCATTAGACAGAAGCAACAAGTGTTTTTATTTATTAAAACAATTTTATCTTACGTTTCTGCCCAATTAAAGTCCTCGTGGTGGCAAACAACAATTAAAAATGAACTTAAGAACAGTACACATATATAAAATCAGCAATTAAAAACAAACAAGAAGTAAGGTCAGTAAGGGAACTTCACACCAAACTGAAAAGTCATCAGCTGTTGGAAGAAGTGATCGAGTGGTACCTATGAATCTCCCTAGGGAAGGAATTCCATCAATTTGGTGCCATGATCAAGAAGACCCTTTCTCAGGTTATCAACCCATCTAGCTTCAGGTGATGAGGGCAACCAAAGCAGTGCCCCTGAAGAAGCAGTAAGTAAGGGGCAGGCAGGTTTGCATAAGAGCAGGAGCTCCTTAAGGTATGCAGCTCCCAAGCTCAATAGGCCTTTAAAAGTCAATACTAGCACCTTGAATTGGGCCCTGAAGCAGACTGGAAACCATGGAATAAGATCTATGACCCACTCCATACCCTATTCTTGCTGCAGTATACCAACTGTAGTTTCTGGATGCTCTTCATGGGCAGCCAAATCACTGGAAGGTGAGTCATGAAGCAGGACTGGCTAGCAGCCCCACACCACGGAGATATACAAAGATTTAAGGACAAAAGAAGTTTGTGAGTTAATCTCCGCCACACCCTTCCGATCTTCTCTCACCCAACTTCCTAGTCAAGGCTACTCAGGGATCTGATAGCCTTTCCTATCCAATTATTGTGGGTCATCAATCAACTTTCCTACCTTTAGTAACACTCAGGAAGGTTTAAGCCTTTCCCATTTTATTGTCTCACCTCCAGACAGCCACTAAGCTACTGTGGGGGGTGGGGGGCAGAAGACGTGATCCTGCCCAAGGGTATGTTCCACAGTATAACTGGACTATCCTGCCATGTGCTCAGTGTATGTGTGTTCCTGGGACCCCATGTACACCCTCAGATATGTGTCTGAGCCTTCTCCTTCCTCTTGCCACAAAGCTTTGGTTGCTCAGCCGCTAGTCTCTACAGATTCCCTCTATCTCCTAGACTGGTAAATATTACCTGACTCTGAATCTCTCTCCCTCTTCCTTCCTGTTTTCTAGTTAGCTCTGTGCATATGTTGTGTGTGTTTTCTTGTGTGTTTGTTTTTGCTTCCCTTTTAATAAAACCATTCCTTTTAAACATCCGCTTGGTTCTTTCAGAGAGTTCTCTAAGGGAATGCTCAGAGTATACATTGGTGGAGATCCTGCTAGTTACCCCCTCTTGCTGCATCTCCTTGTATGCTAATTCTCCCAAACTCACAAGGAAACCCCTCCACTTAGGTAACAACATAATTACAGGAATCCTGCAAATGCTACAAATGGAATATTACAAAAGAATTTTCTCAGTCACTCAGTTTGCATATTAATTTTCCTGGAAGCGACTGATTCAAACTTCTAGAAAGAGATGTTTGGTGTTTTAAAAAGTTATGGTAGTAAATAACACTTTGTATTCCAGAAGAGGGACTAGAAGGTGTGAAGAATCAAAATAAGTTACCAAAGCAATTATTCTTTTTGAGTATAATTTTAAAACATTTTAAGTGGTTTAATCTGTGTTTTGAGTGAAGTTTTCCTGCGGTAAAAGGGTGGGTGGAGGGAGATCCTTGTGGTGTATAGCATGCTTCTTGATTCCTATATGTCACCATTTCTTTGTTGACCTGGGATCCTTTCTTTCCTCCATTGCCTTGTGGGTTATACTGTTAAGAAGCACTGTCTCCCAACATACAGCATAGACTCCTGAAAGTTACATGAACAGATTAAGACACACCCTCTTTATTGTGAATCTATATTAACCATGTGGCTCCAGATGGATTGGGAGATGGCAAATGAGACTTTGTTACAACCACATTACAATTTCCAAGTAACTCATGAATGGTTTAGGCTGCAATTGTATAAGCATAATGAATTGGGAAGAACTTGCTTCCTATGTAATAATGATACTAAAAACAGCTGGCTTTTTCTGTGGCTGCACTGATACTGTGGGACAGTGTACTGGAGTCACCGCTAGGCTTACCATGTGCCAGCTTATGGTGGGCAGTCTCCTGGTTATTATTTCTGTTACCCGTTGCCACTCAGAGTGGTGGTATGAGAATAATAAAGAAAAACCATTGCCAACCTCTGTATCAGGGCAAATGCTATGGTAAAACCATAGAGTTTCCAGCAATTCCTAGAGCTACCCATTGGCAATTCTGGGTTGTACCAGGAAGGTACTGAGTTTAGTAAAGTCACTGATGTCGCCCCCATGTCCCTGTCCCCAACCTCCTGCTGGTTGCCACACATGCTCAGCCTAACCTACTTGACAGGCTTGTTGTGAGGATAAAATGGACAGGAAAATTATGCAGGCTGTTTTGAATCCCCATTGTGGGGAAAGGTAGAGTATAAATGAAAGAAATAAACAATAAGTATAACTGAATATAGGGGCAGGTGAAAAGTTGGTTGGTGGGTGGGTAAGAAGGAAAACAGAAAGCAGAGAAAGGTGAGGTTTTGGGGACTGCCAGGAGGGAAAAAAAAAGAAATAGTGTGGAGAGGGGGATACAGGGGGAAGGAATGTGTCCCACCACAAGTGCAGGTTATCTACTGTGCAACTGGGCTCAGCCCAGCCTGTGGCCAGAACTGCATGGAGTTTTCTTAAGGAGAAGATGCTGGGGGAAGGAAGGAAACCTGAAGACAGGGGAACAGATATAGGTAGGTTGGCTGGTGGGTGAGAAAGAGAGAAGGAAGCAGGAAAAGGGGAGAGATTATGGGGGTTTTCAGGGCAGGAAAAGAGAAAATAGTGGGGATGGGGGAAAATAAGATCTTCCCTGCAAGTACTTGTGGGTCCTCCACTTGTAAATGTATCATGACCCTTACATCATATATAATACATAAAGCATTTTAAAACAATGTTATACAAAAATTTAATTTACATACACACAACTTCCATTTGTAGGGCTGCCAGGTCCCCTGGGCATGAAAGTGGGGACAGGTTGAAGGGTTGGGGTGGAGCCCCAATCCAGAGACTTACTTTGCATGTGTGCTCAGTACAGTGGGGCTCCAGAGCACTTCTGCATCATGCCAGGAATGTTGTTCCCACCATGACACGGAAGCGAAGGGTTACGTGTGTGGTTGATTTAGTAAAAATCAGCCCCAAATACTAGATTGGTGCTGACTTTGACTAAATCAGTCCCACACGCAACCTGTTGCCTCTGCGTTGTGCCTGGAATTACATCATTCCCACTGTGATATAGAAGTGTTCTGGAGTGTGCAGGAGAGTGCTGAAGTGTTCCCAGTTCTTGTGTTTCCCCCCCACTGGTGATATGAGAGGTGGGGGGAGTGGAGGCTGGGAGCAGGAGTTCCCCAGCCCCCACCAGGAGAATGGGAACCCTACCATTTGTAGATTTACAATCCCAGTCTTAGTTCAGGATTGAGTTGTAAATCTGGATTAATGCTGTACGAAAGTACCTCTGGGAACAAGGCTACAATACATTCTAAAATGGTAAGAACTTGAGTAATCACCGAAAGAGAGTACAATGTTTGTATATACACAAGCAATCTTGTGCTTGGGAAATGGGTATCTATGGTGACTTGAAAGGCTTTGGGGGCATATAGGGGAATAGTCTCAAGACCTTGCTATTTCCTACTTGCTCTTTCGGTGCTGTCATGAATTTATTGTATAAGCACTGGATTTGAAGCAGGGAAACTTTTAGTCCAATATTTGATCATGTACTGTCAAAGTAATCCAGTTATTATGATCTACTTCAAAACGTTATTGTAAGAATGGAAGAGGGACTGTGGGTCATAGCAATTGCTTTGTAGAACATCCCCAGTTCAATCCTTGGTATCTCCAGTTGAAAATGATCAGATAAGATAGTAGGTTATATGAAAGATCTCTACCTGAAACCCTGGAGAGCTGCCAATCAGAGTAGCTCTCTGATTGGCAACTCTCCAGGGTTGAAAGAATATATATATTCAACGACAAATATATACTGCATTGTGCTCTAAGACATTCATTAATAGTATTTGCTATTTTTAAAAAAAGTTAGCTTAAAAAACACAAGTAAGCTTGTGTATGAAGCCTGCAGGTTTCCTTCATATGAGTAATTTGATGAAAATCGATGTATTGTAAAATTCATTCATTGCAGCAGCCAGGAAGATGAAACTTTACTTGGTTATTATGGTTTCCTGCTGTGGTTTTCACTAGCTCATTGATTTATTCTTGTTTAGAAATTTCTAAGGCTACATGTTAGTACATTTACCCTTTTTGCAGTCTATTCAAATATGCTATAATCTCACTGACATTAATGGCAAATTGAAACAGATACAGAAGATACCATTCTCATTTACCAATTCTCCTTGCACACATTTGGGCATGTATTGTAATCCACAACCTAATGTCAAAAGACATTATAGCATAAATATGAACTCCACAATGCCCCCACTACTACTTTAGGTACACAGGCTGTGTGTACTTTGCACTAAGAAAATGAAATTTCTAGTGATACTACAATGCTTACAAATGAAATTCTCAATAACTAAACTTACCCTTCTCACAATGCTAATTTTCTGTTGACAATATATTATCATGCTAAGTCATGATAATAGTTGTGACATATGCAATGCACAGAGCAATGCATGGTTGCTTATGTAATCCAATACATTCCAACACACCCAAACCACAATTCTCAAACAGCAATGCAAGAACATGCATGCACAAACTTTTTCCAATCCAATTTAGAACACATGGCTAAAAGTGAACAGGTTTTGTTTTGGTGTGTTTGCAGATGTATCTCACACATTTTGGTATCAAGGTGAATTGTACTGAGAATTCTGGAAAAATGAAGTATGTTTGCGCACATTTGATCATTTTGCATGATACATTCTGGCTCTGCTGTTCATGAAGTGTAAACAGAAGGGCCTTGTTTGGGGGTCTCTAAGAAGCTAGGCAGGCGGCTACCTACTTAATTTTGTTTTTTCTTTCTTTCCTGTTATGATGCTTGCAATTTCAAGAATTTTGCAACTACTAGAAGCCCTTCTAGGAATCCTCAATCACTCATTTTAACTCTTTGCTTGACTTGAAAACATAGGAAGTACCAGGGCTATTTTTTCTGAGAAAAGAGGTGGTGGAACTCAGGACCGCACAATGACATCACTTTGGATCAACTGGAACAAGGGGGGAGTTTTTAAAATTGCCCTCGGTGAAGATGGTCACATGACTGGTGGCCCCGCCCCCTGATCTCCAGACATTGGGGAGTTTAGATTGCTCTCCACGCCGCTCAGCATTCAGAAATTCACAATTCCAAGGATCTGGGGAGCCAGGCAAAGTGCTGCTGGGGGACACCAGTGGCAGCATCCTTGTTCTAATCAAGAGCTAGTTCTAGTCCTCTGGATCCCCCTCCCCACCTTCTTCTTAATATGAGGGAGACCCAGAGGAAATCCTGTTTGGGGTATCATGGTCTGGGCTTCAGCAACCCTGTCCTGGAACTCTGGTGGAGAAAGTGGGAAAATAGTATGGAAAGTCATGACAGCAAGGCCTTGGGACACTTTTCTGTTTTACAGGCAGATTTTTACATTGGAATGTTAAAAGGAGGGTGTGAAGATTCAACTATGTGAGTCTGACTGGTTTATGAAGCTTTGAAAAAACAATTTATAAGCTGAGGGGTCAGACTAGGCTCTGGGAATTCCAGGTTTGAATCCCTGCTCTGCCATAGACGCTTGCTGGGTGGCCTTGGGCCAATCATACTCTCGGCCTAACTTATCTCACAGGCTTGTTGTGAGGAGAAAATGGAGGAGAGAAGAATTTTGGGTCCCTATTGGGTACAAAGACAAGGCACAAAATAAATAAATAAATAATACAATATAATATAAGAAGAGCTTTATATCAAAATGAGTAAATTGATGAGATGTGACAAGGTTAACTGCAATGTTTCTCAAGATTATTCAAAATCTGTATCGTTAATATGTAAGGAAACATGCAAATATAAATGTTTCTTCCGTCTTAGTAGTTACTGTAGAATAGGAAGGTATTTATTTTTTATTTTTATTTATGTCATTTATAGGCCACCTTTCTCACTGAGACTCAAGGCGGATTACACAGTATGAGATTAGTACAATCAGTATCAAGTACATTTTAATTCAGTATCAAGGACATTTCCATAAACAATGCCATAGGGTAAATAGATAAAAGTTTAAAAAACATAGTATTAGCAAGAATAATACCAAGTAGTAAAAATACTGAAGCAGAACAATCAAGTCTAGGACTAACATTAGACAACATGGAGCACTGGTGGTACATAGGAGTACATATTTAAAGCAGCAGATAACATCTAAGGCAATATAGTGATGAAGTCTATGGTCCCTAACTAATTAGCGAAGCATCTGAGACCCCATCCTTATGATACAGCCTTCTCATTTGAGTAAAAAGCCTTTTTGAATAGTTCGGTTTTGCATTGTTTACAAAAAGCCAGAAGAGTGGGGCCTCTTCTGACTTCCTCAAGCAGGTCATTCCACAGGATAGGGGCCACCACAGAGAAAGCCTGTGTATGGGCTGCTGCTGACTTCACCTGTGTGCAGCCTGGCACCTGCAGGAGACCCTGTTCAGATGAGCGAAGCTGTCGTGGAGGAACATAGGGAGGGAGGCAGTCCCGTAGGTATGCTGGACCAAAGCTGTGAAGTACTTTGTATGTTTTAATACGTTGAACTGAGTACGGTAACTGATTTGTATCTTATAACAGAGTTCTAGGATGTTGCATTAATTCACAGGGTTAAATTCTTCTTCTCAACAACTCATAACACATCTCACGACTTACTGCCAAAAGAAAATCAGCTCAATATCAGACTTCAAAACAGGGATTGTGGTATGAACCATGCCTTTTCACCATGCTATCCTAACTGTCCTAAATATAGCTTGGTGTCTTCCTTAAGGTACACTTGCTCTCTTTCTGTTTAACAATACAATTAGTCAAAAAGGAAGCTGCTGTGAAGATGTATCCATAATACTACTGAAACATAGCTTGCTTCCACACATTGGCTTAATACATAGCCATGACAGTTCACAACTGAACTTTCCTGTGTAAAGAAGACAATCCATTTGTGAATTATTGCTATAGCATGATAACAGTGCAATATCCAGTGATGTGTGGTTCCAGCCACAGTGGCATCACCAGAAAACTTTGCCTTGTGCAGTGAACAGAGGGACTGAATCAAAGAGTGCAATTTCGATAGAGATATGCAATTATAACTTTACTATTTAAGATCAGCCCTGAACCACATCCCAATCAGATATACAAAAAAGGTCCCTAACCCAACCAAAATTATTTTGAGATTTGGGATGGGGCAGAAGTCTTACAGTTTAATGGTTATAGTGCTTTCTTATCTGGGTTTTGATTTCCTCTGATAGGGGAGGTCAGCCAGGACAAGAGAAAAATGCTGAAAGAAATGGAGTAGTTAGGTAAGGGTGAGAGGAGACTATGCGCTATGTTACTGTAAAACACCTCTCCAGCCAAGCAACTTCAACAAACAATCCAGATCCTCTCAACCTGCCACTTGAAACTTGTCAGAAAGGAGAGAAAAGTTTTTTCACAATCCAATTCATGCTTCCCCATGCCTTATCTAACACAAATCCAAATAACCGCTGGCTTTTATATTTTTAAAATAGAGAAGCTATTGCATATTTGTCTTGCAGTCTTTTGATTCAATCTGAGATCT
The DNA here is from genome assembly GCF_028583425.1 of Eublepharis macularius. Classification (NCBI taxonomy): domain Eukaryota; kingdom Metazoa; phylum Chordata; class Lepidosauria; order Squamata; family Eublepharidae; genus Eublepharis; species Eublepharis macularius. The sequence goes on from NC_072790.1 coordinate 142,376,967, forward strand.
TTCTTACATCTAGCATTATCTAACTTGATTATATAATTTAATTTTAAAATGGAATATATCTGCTCTGTTCCATTTAAAATTTGTCACTGAAATCAGTTGGCCCTCTTGGGCAAATATCAACTGCTGTAATTTGGCATCTAGCAAAAGCAGTTTCATTTTTCAGTTCCAATTCTGTTTGACTCTTGCTGGCATCTAAGTCAGGTAGGGTTCTAGTGAACTTGAAAACTTGTCTTTTTTAGTTGGTCCTAATAAAGGTTGGTCCTAATAAAGGCCGTACCTTAATGCTTATAGATTTTTTTTGTCTAATAGACCAACATGATAGTCTGCAGTTTCACTGACCAATAACATTTTCATATAAATGTTACAAGGGTCAAGCCATAAGGATTTCAGGGAGCCAAAGAATTAACATCCTTAAAAATAACACTTTTATTAATGGATCCTCCAAATATACAGCCATATGATCATAGCTAAGCTATAGTTTTGCTAAATAAGCCAGTCTGGCCACCATTATATCGGCAAAGCAATTATTTTCTAGAATGTGGACAATAACAGTGCAGCGCCTAACAGTGACTTCAATGGATGTAGAAGGGTGTAGCTTGCACTGCAAGTAATCCATCTTCTAGTAAAAAGACAGGATAATTTGTCTTTTTGTACAAACATTCCCCCCCTCAAAACCTGATAGACAAGACATAGATTGTAAAAATGTATTTAAGGTACGAAACACACAACCTGATTCTAACAACATAAGCATTTATAAGGTATAGTTATAGGTCAACCTGCACAATGTTGTAAAGCATATTATGCTGACATGGCAGAGATATTGTGAACGAATCAGAATCAGATGTGCTGCGGATTAAGATGCCCGAGATGAAACCTGATACCAGTTTCCCCCAGATATTGTAAGCATCCAACTGGATGACCAGAGCAACGATCACCCACAGACCACACACATTCAGGCCCAGAAAAGGGTTGATCTAATTCCAACATGGTAATCAGCATGGGGTGGGAGAGCTATTACACCTGACCAACCACTGCTTCTGGTCTCTGAAGGCATTTTCTGTTTCAGTTGTCTTCCTGCTACCATTGCTCCCAGCAGTAGTGTTGGGAAAGCTCCAGAGTCAGCAATTCTGCTTTGTATCATTGTATGGCTGAAAATACAATCTCTGCAGGCTTTAATATGCGACACAAATTCTGATTTACAGTGGAACAGTGATTGCCAGATTAAATGGTGGCTTGCAAATTACTACTGTCTTATGGGAGTCTCCTGGGTGATTTAGTGGTGCCCTGTTCCCAGCAGTGGTTACTGGCAACTTTACAGCACAAGGTGCTATGGAGCTTTCTGTTCTGGGCCAACTGTGTGAGGTGGCAGATATCTTAAAGACATAGATGGCATTTTTTTTAAAAAAAATTCTCAACTTTCCATTCTACTGGCAAGAGCAAACCTCAGTCCTTTAATAAGGGTAGTAATTTAGATATGGGGGAAATCAAGGACAGATGAAAAAAAATGTTATTTACCCATGGCAAGTCTTCCTCTGGCTAGCAATTTGACTTTGTTCTTATTTTTCTTACTTTTAACAGGAATTACTTTTAATGGCATAATATATATTTCATAAGCTACTCCAAAAGTGATATTTTAAACAGTAAAAATTAATGAGAGTTGGAAGCATACACTAGCAGCAAAATACTTTCTGGCTGTTTGCACTAATTGCCTAGTAAGGCATCCACACCCTCTCATGGCTTGTTACCAGAAATAGACCTTACTCAAGCTATGCCTCAGTTGCTTCATAAAGGGGAGAAAACAACATTTACATTTTATCTATCTCAAAGGGCTGTTGAACCTTAATTAGATCTTGGGGGTTTTCAAAAGGCATTTAAGAGTCATAGTTACTAGGGGCCTTACATACTTATGCATATTTAGAAGAAGGCTTTTTTATAAATTAATTAGAACAGTGGGACATACGTAGTGCTTCAACTGGCTCAAAATGACTGCTTTTGAAATACTTGTAGTTAAAACTAACCAGGTTTGGTTGATTGAGTTTAAAAGTCATTCTGCATTTGGTGAAAAAAAGAAAAAGAACTGAAAAATTACTTTAGTCAGAACATTGTTCCCCCAAAGCTAGCAGAAATAAACACAAACAGATCAAAGGGTATCTACTTCTGTTTCTCTCTCACAGGGTGTTTATAGGATGAGCACTTAATAGCACTTAGACATTAAAAGGGCTATGCCAATGCATGAAGTTATACACTTAAGTATTTTGGTGAACCAAGGCAAAGGATCATAAAGATCTGGAAGCTATAAAGCAGCACCCTGGCATAGGTTTCTGGGTTTTGCCTTCACTTCCACGCTTTGCATTGTTGTAATTTTTTAAATATAGGTTAAACAAATTTTTTGCTAAAAGCTCGACTGGCAGTATTTGGAAACTGTTCTGACCTACTGTCATTTAAGTCATAGGGAAGGGCCAAAATAAAGGAAAACAGATGAATTTATACTTCTGCCTATCTTTTAAAAGTAGTTAAGAGTTTCAGTGGAACAATGTAATTTTACACAGAAGCAAGATTGCAGATTAGGGCAATGACCATAAACACATTTACAGGCCATTCCTATGCAGAATTAGGCATGCCTAAATCTATTCATTTCATAGGGTTTAGGCACACCTAACTTTACATAGGGTTTGGCTGTTACATGCGTTTGATACGAATAGCATGCATAGCATCAAGAGGTTGAATGTCATGAAATATATTAGTCCTCAAATTCTTGTTTGTATACTAAAATCTACTTGCCCATCCTTCCATATTGAAATTTATGTGAAAAATCTAATTGGATTACAAAAACAGATACTTCATTGCTCAAAATATACTCAACAAGGATGAGTTAATTTGACACTGAGATTTTTCTTTTCCCAACTTGTGTTTTCCCTGCCCAAACATGTCAAATTTATTCAGGATAAATCTTGTACTTCAACAGGTGTTTTACTTTAGTATAAACAGCAGCAGGAGACTTTAAGCACCATTGTTTAGTTTCCTTTTCCTACAAGATCTTTCATTTCATAATACTGAAGTTTTTATATTTGAGTACATGTCACCATACAAATTCAAATGCCTGCCTTTTCTTGGAGGAAGCAAAACAGTATTAACTTTTTCCTGAACATTTCTCTCAAGGGGTTTCCAGGTACTGCAGTATCTTTTTTTGTTAAGTACCAGATTTTGATTCTTGGCACCATCTAGATTTGCTAAACAGCAACAATATCAACAACAAACTGATCAACGTAGCTATGTGGCACGTCCATGATTGACCCAGAAACCTCAGGAAATTGGCATAGTAACGATTAAGTTTGTAAGTTATTTCAAATCTACAGCTAAGACTAATAAATAAACCCTATCCAGTAAGTACCTCTCTTTGAAGGTAGAATTTAGAAAAAAGCACTAAAAGATTTAACATTAAGTCACCCAGAAATTCAAGTTCTAGACTCAATACAAATTGTACATATTAAAAATTATTCTGACTGTAGATTATTGGAATTTTACATTGAAACTGTGGTAGAAGGAGGCAACAAACTGATGCCTACCTTGCAAGATTATCAGCAGTTTTGTAAAAGTTAGCATGCCCCCTGAGCCTTAGCAATATAGTGATCAACACACTGTGGCAAAGTCAATGTCAAAGAGCAACTTGATAGGAAACAGTGCACGATTCCTGAACCAGCGGCAGATACTGGTAATTTCTGAAAGCTTTTCCCTACTGCAATTTATTTATTAAAAAAATTATATGACAGCCAGAGATTCTGTTACAACATTCTGTACTAGAAAGCCAGACCAGAAATTCAGGATGTAAACCTAAGCACAGTGGATTCTTCTGCAGTAAAATGTGGCAACTAATCCAGCCATTGGATTAATTAAATAAACAAACAGGACTTTGATTCATTCTTACCTCCCTTTAATTGGCTTGAAGATATTTATTGTTGTTATACATGTCTTCTTTGGCTGTGAGTATTTTATTACTTTCCTTAAAAATAAAAAAACTTTTTGTTTCCAGATTTGTTTCAGTGCAATAAATGTCACTCTAATCATTTGTTGTATGCAATCCAGGTTTTTCCTCTTTTCAGTCCTGTTGTAGAGGTATCACATTTTGTCTACGCTCCCATTTGTACAGCAGAATGTTGAAAATTCTTCATTCAGAATGTGCGGCCATTGCAAATACCATGCAAAATAAATACTTCCCAAGATGTGACTGGTGATAAAAACACCCTCCTCCCCATGGCTGTGCTAGTCTGTGACTTTACTCTTTTAAAATTATAATTTTAAAATATAAGTTATATGAACCCAGTGTAGGAACATTAATCTTGAATATAAAAATAAGTGCCAAAAATATCAAGATTGCACCAACAGCAATGCTCTACTATTATGTGAACTTTCTTTCAGTTGCAATGTATATGCATTCCCTATAATAAACTGTTATGCTGAATATGGACTTGCAGAAATTTTTCAAAAGGGTAAAACATGTGTTCACTGATAATGCCTAGATAATGGACTGGTTATTTAACAGAAACTGGTTTATTAATATTGTTTTAAACAGTGTTTTTTATCATAAAAGATTTCTCACTCAACTCTAACTTACTACTTTGACCACTTAGAAGTATACAGCAAACATTTAACTTTCCTAGATGACAGTTCAAGAGTTATTATTTATTGTCCACCATTCTCACTGAGATCCAAGGCAGATTACACAGTGTGAATGAAAATACATGGAACATGCAGGAAAACATAACTGATGAGCTAGATCAAAGTACAAAAATAAGAACTACACATCAATCCAGACAGCATTCAAGTAGAACATGCAGTTTTGTACTGATGTTGGGTACGTCTATTACATTAACTTGCTAAACTTATGGTCTCTGATAACTGTTTGATACATGTGAATGCTCTTACATACCTTGTTTTGGCCTCTTCTGCAAAACCTTCTTCCTAATGAGTCCCGCCCCACCCCCCAGCAATTTTATTTTATTTGTTAAAAGCATTTTTACCCAGCATCTCTTAGCTTACAAACATAACATTTAAAAATAATAAAATCTGATTCTAACATAGAGTTAAAATCATTGTAATGATATAATAATGCTAAATGTATTAATAATACTGTAATAATGCTAGGAGAAAGAAAGAAGCATTAATCCACTTAAAACATATATCCACCACGGTTTTTCTTTACATGTCTATAAAAAAAATAATGACACTGTGTTTTCATATACTGGACTGGAATAGAAAGTGGGAAGACTGCTGCGGTGGGATAAATTTAATGTTTTTTTCCTGTTAAAAATAAAATCTGATTAAATATACTCTCCAACATAGAATGGGAGAACACAGACACAAAATCATAAATCAAACCTACACATAATAGTGAATCAATTCTGAGGTTCAGAAATCTTGGTTATTTTAATTACTCAAAAGTATTTTACATGACTGTTTCTGCACTAGAATTGTACAGCACCAGGAACATAAAGCCTACAGAATGAGCAAAGGAAAGACACACAAAACGGTGCAAGAATGCAGAGTGAGCATTGTGTTGCTGATGATTCATTGTGTCACAAAAATATCCTGCTGCTGCTCATAGCACTTGTACAATCAAGTTCCACCCAGCAATTTTAATACGAATGAATAGGCTATCTGCAAAATGACTGTTTCCTTTGTACAAATATTGTGGTTTAAATGGTCAGATAATGAGATATCCCTGCAATAGAAGTACAACCTAGATGGAAGACAGAAGGGCAATGATCAAGAACTAAGGAACAAACCTCATACATTTACACAACAATACACCTATTGCATAGAAAAGTTGTAAGAAATTGTCTAAAAATGATATTAGAGTTCTAAAAGAGACTATGGAATTGAAGATTTCCCCTAATTCAAGTGGCCTTTTAAAAAAGCTTCCAGAGATCACTGTATCACAGGACTACAGAGAACACAGTTATAAATGCGAGTATTTTAACAAATATAAAAATGGGAGGACACAATGATTTATACTCGAAACAGCACATATAACACAACTTCCATTTAAAGCAGACACTAACTAAAACAGAAGTAATTTTCTGATTTTTGAGAACATGTTCTGGGATTATGTGGGACTTCCCAACTTCTTATCTTCCATCCCAGCCTTTCCCCGCCACCCCTGCCCCCAGACAAAGCCCTTAAATCTTGTAAAACCTTTGCTGTTGTGTTTCTTCTGGCCCCCATTATCTTGTGGAATCGCCTGCTGAGGTCAGGAGTGTTCCCACACCTGTCATTCTGCAAACTATGTAAAACAGAATTGTTCAGGAGGGCCATTCTATAACAACAACAAGGCCATATGATAACAGAATAGGTCAGGAAGGTGCTTTATAATAAAGGGAATGGGACAATGGCCTATATTGCTTATATAGGACATATTATCCGTTTGCTGCATGTATTATCCTGTTGTTACTGTGTTATAATCTACTGAAATAATGCTATTTTGCTGCATTGTATCTACATTTTATCATATGTAATAAATTGTGTTTGCTCAGATTTCCATAGTTTTAGTCCGAATACACTGTTTATTAGATGTGTCATCGTACCAATTTGCACTGTGTAATTCACTTTGAGTCTTGGTGAAAAAGAGAAACTATAAATACAGTCAAGAAATAAAATCATTCTACTAATCTAATCTTAGGAGTCAAATGATTTCAACAAAGAGTCAACAGTTTTTAATGAACAGGATGTAAACTGAAGTTGCCATGGACTGAACTATGTGGAAAGTTGGGAAATAAGTATTTTAATAAATAATTTAAAAAATTGAACCTGGAAGCTGGAATCCACAAACCTACGGACATGGTACTAAAAAGCACCACAATGAATATGCTGAACATTACCTTTTCTGTGAACTGACAATTAATTGGTTACTTTAGTGATTGACAGGGCTTTTTTTCTGGGAAAAGAGGTGGTGGAACTCTCTATTATCACATGTGCGAGCGCAAAGTGCGCGCACGCTTCCGGAAATGAGTGATGATATCACTCCCGGAAACCAGCACAATGTATTGTGATGAGATAAAAGTTAGTAAGCTTGGAAAATTACACTATTATGGGTTTTTTCCTTTCTGTATTTTCTACAAAAAGTGAAATCTTCCATTCCCTTTCCCAAACATTTCATTTCTTTGGAATCATATTTTAAAATATGCAAGAAAGAGAGGCCCTCTAAAAATCCAAAACCCATCTCACAAATCTAAATTCTAACAGATCCCCTCTGCCAGCATATACAAAAAAATTCCAAAATTCTTTCTCAAAATTCCAGAGTCTGAAATTCCTGATCCAATGAATATTGAATTTTCAGATTTTCAGGGAGGGTTTGGCTTTAATGGAATAATTCAGAATTAGATACTCAACTTTAGCTGCATTAGATTTATACTCAGTTTAAAATGGCGTTTTTTGTTGCCTGCCAACTCTACTTTACCAATGGCTAAGCTGTTGTGACATTGTGAAATGCTCATAAATAGAGATGGGCATGAACCGCATTACGAACTTCAAAAACCCACGAAATTGGTGATCGCGATCCGGCAGCTTGTGATTGTCCACGGCCAACAAACCAGCATTTGGGAGAGGCCTGGTTGTGCGTTTGGCCGCCGTTTGGGAAGCCAGACAGTCAGGCATCAGCAATCAATTCCCCTGGCAACGGAGCCGGGGGAATGCCTGAACTCTGTCTGCGCTCCTTCTGTTGCCCTGGAAACCTGAATGGAAGTCCAGCTTACCTTGATCGGCAGGTCTTCCTTCCAACCAAGGAGCTGCAAAGCGGTTACAAATTGGGAGAAGACACCCAGGGAGGGAGGGGGAAGGGGGTGTTCTGTAGCCATGGGCACTCCAATCTCATCCCTGCAAACCCTGATAGGCAGCTCTGACGGCCAAACACAGACCCCCCGCATTGCTCAATGGGACCTGTGCTTATAAATAGCCATGGTCTCCCAGGCTGGGTTTCACTTTCAGCGAGCAGTGTAGTGGGACAGAGCTCTTGCTTGCCACTTGCTAGCATTTGGGGAGAGAGACTGAGAATATAATTGAGCTTGGATTTTTGTGGGAGTTTCCGGGGGTCTTGGATTGGAGAGGGTATAACTCAAAGATCCCTTTTGCAATCTTGTCCAAACTTGAGTGATGGCTGTAGGAGAGCCTGCAAAAGACTCCCTGGGAATATGGGCTCTCTAAGTGCCACGGGGGCCATTCTGCGCCCAATGAACCACGAACCGGTTTGGCAATGGAAAATGTTTGTTGCAGTTCGTGACTTTGGGATCGTGGTCGGCACTGAACCACAAATGGCTTATTCATTAATTTTTTTTGGTTCGTGCCCATGTCTACTCATAAATATTCCAATGTCCCACACAAACAATATTCATAAAAACTTCCTTAACACCCATATGTCCACTTCAATTTCAGTGATGTTAATCAGCTGAGGGTGGGGAGAACCATTTGAGTTACAACTATTAAGACATAAGAACACCTATATGCTGATTAATGCATTCTGTGACTTGGACACAGCTATCCATTCCTAGAATAAAACTGGAATAACCATAACTGATATTGTAACTAAAACAAATAACCATAACTGATATATTTAACTAACATAGAACGAATCTGCATTCAAAAGCTGAAATCATAACGTTAACTTCGATCAACAAAAGAATGAAAGCAACACACCCATATACATGGATGCACAGCCCATCAACCCCCTGAAAAAATGCAGAATGAACTCAAAGCAGCACACACACACAGCCCTCCACAGCCCCCACACTCCATGAAAGAAAGCAGAATGAACTCAAAGCAGCACACACACACTCACAGCCCCACCCCCTGAAATGAACTCAAAGCAGCACACATACACACACAGCCCCATCCACCCACTCCCCCAATGAAAATAAAACAGAATGAACTCAAACAGCACACACATACTCAGAAACCCTTGAATGAAATGAAATTGAGTTCATGAAATGAACTCAAAGCAGTTTAACCTCCTTTGGAGAGCCGCCCCAGCAGCTCTGCTTGTTCTCTCTCTCTCTCTCTCTCACACACACACACACGCACGCACGCACGCACGCAAATGAAAAAAAACAGAATGAACTCAAAGCAGCTAAACCTCCTCTGCAGAGCTCGTGCTTGTCCCTCCAGCTCTCTCTCTCACTCACAGAGGAATGGAAAAAAAGCAGAATGAACTCAAATCAACAAACCCTCCTCTGCAGAGCCAGCACCAGGCTCGAGCAGCATCTGCTTACGTGTGCTCGCTCACTCGATCTCTCACTCAAGAAAGCAGAACGAACTCAAAAGTAGCTTGGCCTTCTCTGCAGAGCCCACAGAGCCGAAGGAGGAATGAATCATGTGGGCAGATTCTAGAGCTTCTGGAACCGTGTTCCCAAGCTTTCCCCCTCAAAAAAGCCCTGGTGATTGATATATTTATTACTGTTTTTACCCTAAGATTCTTAACACTTAACAATTGGAAACGTGAAGTGACTTCCTCTTTCCAAAATTCAGATTTGAATTTCCCATTTCATATCACTTGCCATTTCTCCTGCTTTACATCACTTGTAGGCTTTTGTATGCATATGTTCAGTATGCCATACTAGCCCTTTGATCCTAAATATCTGTGCAGGCATAAATGCCCAAGATCTAGTTCTATTCAATCTAAAAAACAAATCCTCCTCATGTTTTTTTTTAGTGTTAAGGAGAAAAATCTACTGATGACTCATAGGACACCAGCTGACAACAGCAGTCCCAGCCCTCATTTTATCGACTAGTCTGTTTTTATTTATTTTATGACTGTTGTTTTATTTATATTGTAAGCTGCCTTGAGTTCCTACAAGGTAACAAGGCAACTAATAATTACTTCAATTAATTAAATAATATAGCAGCTGAGAACTGCTACTGACAGCAAACTGCCTGGTGCTTAGGCCAGGGCAAGCCTTGAAGCACTTTTCGATATCATCTCATGCCAAACCTTAACGCAGCACAGTTACTTATTGTACCCATTTTCCATTCTGACTGCTGTTCGTATAAACAGACTAATAGGATAAGCAAGGGAGGACTAGCGATGGTAGGGGCCTAATTTGCTACTGATCTGCCAAAACCCTAGGCTAGCACTAGGGCTCGGCAGCATCGGAGAAATTTCAGACAGTAATTCCTGTTGCTGGAAGAGCTGATTTTAGGAAGCAGCTTTACAACGCGCTAACTGTGCTTACTCAGGAGTACGTTCAACAGGACTTACTTTCAAATAAGCGCGCTTGGACGTGCATTCTTATTTCTTACCCATCCATCCCCACCTTTGCAACCAGTGCCTGCTGGAAGAAGTCTTATGTAACTCGAAACCTTCCCACTTTAACAGGCTACCATTATGGTTATTTTATACATAGAAAACTGCAGGTGGAAGAGAAATTTCCGCATAAATCCATGAAGAAATTTCAACCCGGGTCTCATAGATCCAACAAGTCCTACTCGCTCGCAGTGTGTGCGCTTTTTATTGTTTAGATTTCTTTTTCCCCAACGGTAGACTGTAAAAATCTTAAAGCCTTCTGAGTCATCAGATGAAACGGAAAAAATAAATCTCGTAAGAAGAAAAATCCAGCCGCGTCCCTCTGCAACCCGCGACTACAACCAGACGTAAACCCAACCCCCTTCGGCCGCCACCCTGCATTGTTCTTGCTGCCTCGGCAGGCTACTGCGCTGCTCTGTCCGTCCTCTCTGTTCAAACCAAAACGCCCCTCAACTGCCAATTTCTCCTCAAGCAGAGAAAGCGAGAGACGCTTTGATAGGCGCAAGCACCATGCGCTCGGCCCCTTTCGGGGCGCGCACTCGCCGGTTGTTGACCCGACACACACACGCTCTCTCACGTGCGCGCGCAAAGAAGGGTGGGTGAGGAGGAGACGAGCGGTGCTTGTGACGCGCTCTTGGAGAACGGCTGAGCGGCCGCGCGCACGGAACGGTGTCTCGTTCTCGCTGTGAGAAAAGGCGGGGAGGGAGGCGGTCGCGTTCCGTGAGGCGAAGGAGCAGGAAGCGCTGCCACCGAGCCAGGAGCCAGTCAGTGCGTGCCCCGGAGCGAAGGGGGGTAGACTCTGGGCTGGTGAAAGAAGGATCTGTACGGCGAGGGGCGGCACCAGAGGACTGACCTCTTTCATCTCCCCTCCCCAAATCCTGCGTTTTACAATCCACCGGGAACTCCGTTTTGAAGCCGCGCGGCCCTCCCGGCGTTTGGGTGACTCCGAGAGTCCCGGAGGGCGGCCGAGGAGGATGTCGGGCGGCAGTGGCGGCAGCCGGGAAGAGGAGCGGCGCAAGCTGGCCGACATTATCAACCACTGGAACGCGAACCGGCTGGACCTGTTCGAGATCAGCCCCCCCACTGAGGTGAGCAGTTGAGAAACAAGGCTGCCTATCCCCCTTCACAGAGGCAATGCCACCCGCCCCGCCGATCCCCTCCCCCGAAGCGGCCAGCCTCCAGGCGCTCACATACCTCGTCCATCTACGCCCCCCCTCCCCCGGAGGTAAGGCCGCCGGCCGCTGCGCTTCCTACCAACGCCTCCATCCTCGCCGAGCAGAAGCCCCGCCTCTTCCCGAGGTGAGAGACCCGTCAGCTCCAGTGCGGCACCCCCTCCCGCTTCCCGGGAAAGAGGTCTCTTCCTTTTGCTTCCCCTTCCTCCTGGGTGTATTCAAGGAGGCGATGACCGGCACCCCTGAAAATCCGCTCTCCCTTTGACCAAGGGGAGGCCTTCGCTTGCTCTCGGCTGGAAAATAAGCCCCTCCAGTACCTGTGGCCATTTGGAAACACCCTGCCCCCACCCTTTGCGTCCTGCTCCCGCGGGGGAGGTTCTCTCCTTCTCCCTCCCCACCGCCCTTTATTGACTGATTCCCGATCCCTTGATTCACGAGCCCTTCTCCCGGCAAGCTTTCTGTTTGGAGGCGACACCGTTCCCGGTACAGGCCTCGCTCGCCCGCCCCGCCCCCTTCCAACTCTCAGGTTAGCCTTGCTTTTCCTTGCTTTTGACGGTGCCCTGATACTCCCCAACCCCTTCTCTGCATCCTCGCAAGAACCAACTGGCATGTCCCCAACATTTCCCCTACCAAGGGCTCCCGTGTTTCAGGATTTTAAGTAGAAACAATGCGACTCCGAGTCATTCGAAATCAAGAGGGGTCCAGTTCCAGTTCCCAGGGTCCAGATTGCAGCCAAACCCAAAAAGGACTTACAGTATTTTAAAGAGTAATAGAGACTTTGTTCTGATGAAAGGAGCTTGAACTCTCCAAAGCTCATACTATGGAAATCTAGTTGGTCTTTACGGTGCTACTGGACCCAAATCTTGCTCTTCTACTCCAGACTAATACAGCTACCTAAAACTAGATTAAGCGTGGCCTTCCTTTTTGTGAAATCTTTCTGTTTATTGTTGAAGGTTGGAGAAAGTACTTCTAAATGTCTTTAACAGGCTTGTGAGAGTCCTGACATCTGGAGTGGGGAGAGTGTCATCAGAAAATTCATCATAATTGGGAAAGGGAAATCTAAGCTGGTTTTTGTAATAGTTATTTGAGGGTGGGGAAAACAGCTATACAAAAATATTACCTGTCAATAAATAACTTTCCTAAAATGAATAGTGGAATGGATTGCTAAAAGAGAAGGAGATCATTGCATTCATACGATGTAACAGAACATTGGCAGAATGAATCATGAACCTCTGAACATGCCACTTATTCTCTAAAAGTATATATTATGATGACGTTTCACTGTCCTGAAAACTGCCAACCTGTACTGGCAAAATACAGTGGGTAATTTCTTATTTTAAACTGAATCTTATTTAAAACTGAATAGTTTTCTCCAAGTAACATTAAGGTCACACCCCATTACTATGTCACATTCTTTTTACTAGTAAGTGTGTATGTGTGAGTTGGTATGAAAAGTGTGGGTGAAGTATTAATAGGCAGTTCATTCTGTTGTGATCAAAACAGAATTATGCTCTCTCTTCATTGGGTGCAGGCTGATCATGTGCCTGCTTGCAAAGAAGGAAATTTACACTTGTTTAAAGCCCAGTGATTAATAATTAATTTGCTTTCTTCAGCTTTAGGTGGACAAAGTCTAGACAAAATAATTCTGAGCTTACTTGAGCTTAAAGGAAGGAAACATGTTTGTGGGCAGGGGCAGCGGTAGAACATCTGCATGGCATGCACATGGTTCCAGGTTCAATCTTGGCATTTCCAATTAAATGATCTGAGATAATGTGTGCTGAGGAAGACCCTTCTCTGTTTCAGTCCCTGGAATCCTGCTGGCAGTTAAGCATAAAAAAACCCTTGAGCTAGATGGACCGAAGTCTGACTTGTTATAAGGCAGCTTCATATTTTTATGTTCTCATTCTCATGATTTTTGTGCAATACTTGAGCATGTAACAGATGAACTCTTGCAGGGATATATAGTCACATTAAACCTTACTTGGTTTTGGAGGGAAGTGATTTTTTAGTTCAGAATTCTTTTTTACTCAGGATCACTGGATTCATAAAAACATTGGTGTTTAATTTAACATTAGTATTCTCTGGCCTACCTTCTAATTTTATGACAGGTTAAATTTGTGCAGTCATTATGTTAGCAGCTGCCAACTAAAACTTGAAAATCTAGTTATTTTAGGTCAGCTGTGCAATATACTGTGATAGTTTCTTCTATGATAAAAATATTTCCCAACATGATAAGACTCGGGCAACTGGAATTGCTTGTTGAAATATGTGGCAAGTTGTATGGTAAACCACCACTCAGTTTTTGAGTATGTATTTTGATGTCTCTGCATTTGTGTTTTGATAAAAATCTGCATTTATGGTTGTCAAGTCACTAGAACGTAATCCTATTATCATAAATATGCATAAATTAATGTTGTCTTTAATGCACTGTAATGATTCAGTATAGCTTCTTTTTGTCATTTTTCAGTATTCATATTGCAGCATAAACTTTGTACATGTGTGCATGTATATATAAAATTATACATAGTTTATGCTGCTGAGTCTAGCAGCATTGATAGTAATTGATGGGTATACTGTGTGGAATGACTGTTGCTTTATTTGTAGCTATTTTGTGTGTTCTTGTACCACTTTTTGTTACGTTATACCTTGACCAGTGGCACAGGAGCCATAACTGTAATAGGATGTGTGCACTATTGTTGCAGTGATGGCTGGGCCACTTCCCTGCCACTGTCTTAAAGTGGCTGTACCATCTCCTCTCTAACTGTGATGTGGAGAAACATGCAAACACAGCAATAACCAGGTCTCTCTTTGTCTCTCCTCCTTGTACATTATATACCTCAATACAGTTATTTGAATCTTCCAGGAATTTTGAATCCATAGTGGGGAGGTTGTGTTTTCTCTGATCCCCTTTTAGTAGACATTTTGAGAAATATGCAGTATTTATGATTGAACCTAGACTTTGATTTTATTGCTTTAAGAACATAAAATGTATAATAGTAGTAAATAACATTGTACTGTTTGGCATATCATGAAATGTAAATCCTTTATTCAAACAATTTTTTTAAAAAAATCTGATAGTAGAAAAAGAAGAGAAAGCTCCATCCTACTACATACTTTGCTACCTGAATACATACATCTTTTGTTTTGCATCTGAGGCTTTCTCCTGAAATGTTTTGTTACTTATAACAATAGACATTTTGCAGTTTCTATCTTCTGCCTCATTTTGGCTGTGGTGAGGAAGGCCCTGGGCTGGCAATGGAGGGGGCACTGGCTGTGGTGGAAGGGCTTTTGTTGGCCCTTGATGTGGAAGTCCTGCTGGGCAAGTTGCCAGCTCCTAGGAAGATCAGACGCTGTCGGTCCCATCTCAAGTGCTGGTTGAAAGAGTTTGGCTATACTTAAGCCAGATGGGGTGTGGCTGGCTAGCATTCATTACAGCCATGGAAGGAGATGGGATCCCACTCAGCTTACAGTGGGAGCTAGGCAGATGGGGTGCAGAGGGGCCCCGTTTACTGAAGTGGTCCGGTTTCTGGGATGGGCCTTAAAGAAAGTAGCCAGAAAGAGCCTGAGGATGGACCAGAGTAGACAGGGAGGTTTGGGGGATTGGGGAATTGAATAACTTTCTGGGTCTTAACAATGGGGCAACAAAGAAGGGTTTACTTGAAGTAAAGGAAGCAGCTCAAAATGCTTATGTTTCCTGTGCCATCCAAAGGGGGAGGAATCTGCATTGTGCACAGTGAAGAAATGCCAGCCTCCCAGCTTATCGTGCGCTTTAGTGCTCACACTGACTTTGTACTCCAGTAAGCAAGGCCACTTGTTTCCCTGTAGCAAGGTCAGTGTGCTAGTCCTCTAAGGAGAGAGGTAAAAAGGTGGCCCATGGGGCAGGGGCAGATTAATAGGATAGCTGATTCAGGTTACTGGTTTCTGGTAGCATCTTGACTAGGCTAGATCAAAGTCTCCCAGGAAAAGGCAGGTACCATTCCACAAGCAAAGTCGATCCCTAAATACTCTTCATTATTTTAAAAAATTATTTTCATTTATTATGCTCTTAGTTTGCATTTCCTTCGACTTAGTTTGCAAAGCCTTCGACAATATATTATGCTCTTAGTTTGCGTTTCCTGCAAGGAGCTTAGGGTGGTGCACGCTATTCTTCTCCCTTCTACTTTACCTTAAAGTGTTATTGTGAGGAAAAGTTAGATGGTTGAGAGTTGACTGGCCCAAGGTTATGAAGTGAATATGACAGCATGCTCTAAATTCAGAAATGCATCTTGGATTTGAGTGTTGCATATGTTTACAGTATGCACAGGAATGATCATTTATGTTGCAGATTTTCTTGCATAAAAATCTTTATACTGCACAAATCTTAGAAGGAATTTTGAATGAGTGAAACCTTGTGTCCCAAGAGAGGATATTTCATAGCGTTCTCCCTGCCCTAGTGCTACTCCAAGTTTACAGTTTTCCCATTGGAAAAATGAGCAAAAAATCTGGTGGGCGGGGATGAAGAAATAAAGTTACTTGCTTTGACTGACCCCACCCTTCACATCTGTACTTCTGTGGTATCTTTGGCATGGTCGCCTGTTTGCTACACATAGTTGTCTTGTGCTCAGTCAGGTAAATGAATATTTATTGTGAAAGTGCAGCATAGTTAAAGCATGTTTTGTGGAGGACAAGTACTTTCAAGATCATTATTGTGTATGGTCTGGAGAAGGCAGACGCAGAATATTTTTCTCCTTCCCAAAATAGTAAAATTTAGTGTGACATGCATGGATAGTAGATTCAGGACAGACAAAAGAAAGTACTTCTTCATACATAGCCTAATGAACTGGTGGAATGTACTGAGATCCCATATTGTAAGGGATGCTGCCTAAGATGGCTTTAAATGGGGGTTAGTCAAAATCATGGAGGATAGGCTCATTGCTACCTAGCTGAATAGAATGTAGTATGCCTCTAAATGATAGATGTTAGGATCAGTGCCAGAGAGAGACTTTCACTACTGTGTCCCTGCTCGGAGGCCTTCCTGTACAACTGATTGGTCACTGTGGAAAACAGGATGCTGGAGTAGATGAACCATCAGTCTAATTCAGCGTGGCTGTTATGATTTGACATGTAACACTGTTGAATTTTTGGATTTAAAGTGACCAGAATGCAAATGTGAGTAGTAGTAGTAATACTTGACAGGTGTTACAGAAATGCTTTGTTTTTTTTAAAAAAGCTTCCAAGATCTTATCTCAGTAATACTGAAATAGCCCAAAAAGGCAGGTTAGCATTATTGCCCACATACTGTGGATGAGATTGATAAAGGCTTTTCTAAGGCTCCATATAGTAAATGCTTGATTCTGCTGGTGATCAGAAATAAATTAGTCTGAGTAAAGACTAGATCACACTGGCTGATTGCATTAAATGGATCACATATGGGGTGAACATATCTGTACCTCTTTATCTTGCAAAGAGCTCAGAGCTGTGTAAGTGATTATCCCTTCCCCAATTTTATTTTTAGAACAACCCCTTGAGATAGGTCTTTAAAAAAGGTTCTATAGCACTTTCCCATGATTAAACAATGTCCACAAGAGTAAAACATGAATACCTTAACAAAAGCCTTTTTATTGGGACAATGAGTGAGGAAACTGTGAAATTAGTGACTTCTGTTTGGTTTTATGTTCATAATGCAAGGATGCTAAGCAAGATTATTTACTTGAAAGGAAGGCCCACAGTACAGTCCTGTGCACCTAAGTGCCCAGACGTTTCCAGATATGAGACCAAGGGGACCACATCTTGTGCCAAGGCAAGAGTCACTCAGTGGTTGAAAGGATTCCTCTATAGCTCAAGCCCTGGATTTGTTTCTGTCAGGTGTATCTCCTGGGGCTAGGTTTGTTTTCCTTCTGCCCATTTGCTTCGGTCTGTGGTTCTAGACTTGACACAGGTGACATCATAACTTTGAGATGGATTCAGTGCTAAGATAATAGATATTCTTGGCTACTTCTCCTCCCAGCAGTCCTTTCTAACCCAGGAAAGTTTATTCCCAGGGTCACGTAGCTTGCATGCAGTAATAGCAAACAGCAGCTGAAGGGAGCAATTTCCCCCTCTCCCCCCCGGCAGCTTTCCAACCTGTGTGGGTCCTGTAGTCATGTGAATATCAACTTTATCCAGGGTCAGAAAGGGTTGTTGGTGGGAAGGGAAAGCTGGAAAGGTATGTGACCATCAGCACCTTCTGTTGACGCTGGACTCAATCTTCTGGCTCCCACCATCCCTGAATGATATTTCTTTGTGGATTTTTTGATCCGAGTGATGGGGGCTATGTTCAGGATAAAATGTTACATTCTGTTTTCTGTTCTAGTTTCACAGGTTAAATACTTTATTAATGGTGGTTGTTGTGGGTTTTCCGGGCTGTATTGGCGTGGTCTTGGCATTGTAGTTCCTGACGTTTCGCCAACAGTTGTGGCTGGCATCTTCAGAGGTGTAGCACCAAAAGACAGAGATCTCTCAGTGTCACAGTGTGGAAAAGATGTTTGCAGGTCATTTATATCTACTCAGGAGGGGTGGGGTTGAGCTGAGTCATCCTGTAAGAGTTTCCCAGAGTGTGGAATG
Organism: Eublepharis macularius; assembly: GCF_028583425.1. Lineage (NCBI taxonomy): Eukaryota > Metazoa > Chordata > Lepidosauria > Squamata > Eublepharidae > Eublepharis > Eublepharis macularius. Next base: position 142,395,009 of record NC_072790.1, read on the forward strand.
CTAATGGCGGGAGGCTTCACTGTATCCTGAGGAGGTTCTTTTGCATATGGATTGGTGCTTGATGTGCTAATCTTCTCTGCATGGCTATTGTCGAATATAGAGTGTTTTGTTAGCCTGGTGTTTTTCAGAACTGGAAACCATGCTCTGTTCATTCTTAAGGTTTCTTCTTTCCTGTTGAAGTTTTACTTATGCTTGTGAATTTCAATGGCTTCCCTGTGCAGTCTGACAAAGTAGTTGGAAGTGTTGTCCAGTATTTTGGTGTCCTGGAATAAGATACTGTGCCCTGTTTGAGTTAGGCTATGTTCAGCCACTGCTGATTTTTCAGGTTGTCCAAGTCTGCAGTGTCTTTCATGTTCTTTTCTTCTTGTCTGGATGCTACGCTTTGTGGTGTCGATGTAAACTTGTCCACAGCTGCAGGGTATATGGTATACTCCTGCAGAGGTGAGGGGGTCTCTACTGTCTTTTGCTGATCGTAGCATCTGTTGTGTTTTTCGGGTGGGTCTGAATACTGCTTGAAGGTTATGCTTTGTTGGAAGTATCTTGGTAAAATAGTATTTACTCCAGAGTGAGAATAATTTTTTTCCAGTTATGCCATCCACACACAAAAAAAGACTAGGGGGTCTGTTACATTCACATACAAGTTACAGTTATGTCCTGTAAATTTTGGGGGGGTATATAACATTTTTTTTGGGGGGGGGAGGATCATCTTACATTCAGGGCCACCTTCCTTTCGAATAAATACTCTTTTGCTCTTCATGCAGGATTTTAAACTTTAGCAAGTTTTTTTTTAAACCCTTGCATTGTATTTGTTGCTTTGTAAAAAAAAATGAACAAAGGGAGAAAAATGAGTAAGCAGTGGTGGAAGTATTTTGTTGGCATTCATGAGGTTTATGTGTTCTGAACACGTGTACTGATCTTTAGTGAGCATTCTGATTCTTAATATATTGTTATTCTATTGCTCAGTCCCAAACCAAACTGCTGAATCAGATAGTCAATGGTTAGGCTCAGTTTTCCTAATTTTGATCAGTTGGTGTGCTAGTATCATGATCCTGAACATCTTTATTTGGAAATAAGCATGCATTTGAGTGTTAGATTCTTTTCTTCTGGTTGCCACTGTCTATGTACATATAGACATCATTTATTATTCATTTATTATTTATTGTCTGCCTTTCTCTCTGAGGTGGAAGTCAGGTGCTTTTTGTTACTGGTTGGCAGCAACTTCAGTGTTTGAATGGGCGTTTTTTCAGAAATGGCCACACCTTATTCATTGTAGTGACAATTTGTTCCCAATAAGGATATTTAAAAGATCAGTCAAGGATAACTCAAATTATAGCAACATTTGTCATTTGGGTGGCCTTGACGTTATATTTATTAGAACAGGTATATGCTTTTGAGTTGGTAAGTTTCGCAAAATTAAATGTGTTATTAAGGCATTTATTATTTAGTATTCCTGAACATTTCACTACAGATCAGCAAAAGTTACTGGATGGTTTCATTTTAGAAGGCAAGAGGCTGAAGATTAATGGAGAAGTTATGCATAGTGTCAAAGATAAGACAGCATACCTAATTTTTTACTTTGCTGTAGAGCTGTGAGATTACAAACAATTGCAGGGTACACAGGGAAGCAAATCGATACTAGTTTGCTCACAATTGAGCAGCACTTCACAAAAATACTTTTTGTATGCATTTGTATGGCTTGAGAAAAGAAAAAATTCTGTAGATACGATAATGCAATCATTAATAATATGTGTATGAGGCAAATGCAGTAAGTGTTCTGTCCCTCTCAGAACACTTACTGAAGTCTCAGTTATCTTCAGTAGTTGGAGATAAAGGGTTTATCTAAAAGGTGAATGAGTATTTAGTAAGTATTTGTATTTATAGATTCACTGAAGTTATTACATGTATCTATGCTTTTTTGTAACTGAATTAATAATAAATTCTTAAAAAAATAAAATATCACACTTCATAACTCAAAGCTCTCTTCAAGATCATATGCTGGAAATCTAGTTGGTTTCTCAGGTGCTAGCAGACCAGAATCTTGCTCTTCTACTACAGACCAACATGGCTACCCACCTGACTATCTTCTTAGGTTGTTATGGATTGATAGATATCTGGCAGTTCTTTGGAGGTAAATTGTAGGAGACTGTTTATATTTAAAGTTTCTGAACCTGAAAGCCAGAATTAATCAGTAGTTAGGGAATCACTTAGCTACAAATAAAGTACCTGTTACATTATTTGTTCTATTTGATGGCAAGATAGCTATGTCTGAATGCTGCTTTTGCAGCACATGCTCGATATAGATAGATGATGGAGTGTTTTACTTTTGAAATAGTAGTGTCACTTTGGAGTATGATAAATGACATCTTTGCCATTATTTTGCTTAATGCTTTGGTCAGAATAATGAGATGCCTGCTAATTGCATAAAGGAAATGTTTGTTTAATATTAGATTAGATAAGGTGACTACTAAGGCTTTCAAACCTATACATTATTACTTGAAACTGCCAAGGTTGCCTGATATTGTATTGGCGGTGAGGTTTGTTCATTGTGGAAAAGTTTCTGCAGAAAAATAAAGCACTGGAAAATTTTCCACCCTATAGAGCCACACATCCTTAACTCCCATCAAGATAGCAAGCAGCCCCATTTCTCAGGTTTCCCTGATCCCAAATAAGTAGTATTAAGAGACTTGTCTAATTTTTGTAAGACAAGGGTCTCACAGGTGCTTTCTTAAAATATGTGCTAATCTTTTATAATGAAAGGAAGAAAAGTTGAGATGACATTTTTGTTTAGAATAACAATAGTTCTCTTTTTATTTGGACTGATAGTTTGAAAAGTGATGTAAAAACTTGTGTTCTTTTTGTGGGGGCGGGGGGAGGAATAGGATTTTTTTGGCCTAACAATTACCATCAGCAGATTAGCTCCATTGGCTGTATCTGGATTTTTTTTTTAATCTGAGGAGCTGTTTTCGATTATATTAAGTATAGGAAGTAAGGTGGTGACTCGCATGACTCAGAGAGATGTGAAAAATAATTTCTTGTTTGGCCTGCATAACTTAGGTGGAGTAGGAAGACATGTGATGAAGTAACTAGAAGACTATTATGGTGAGGTATTAAAGACATGGAAGAGAGCTACTGACTTGTATTATTACAGTTGTAAACTTTTTACCATTTTTTTTAAATGAGCATTTTATGCATGACCTCAGCATTTTTGCTGTGGTTAAATAATTTCACAGAACATGTCATATAAAGAATTTGTGTTCTCCTGGGCGGTGTGAAGGGAGAGTTAGCTGAACTCAATGGTACTTCCTCTCAGGTATAAATAAGAACACCATTTGAACATATTTTTCAAATAAAATTTAAATAGAAATTTTTAACATTTAATTGTTAATGTAGACTTGCTATCTTTATTGCTGAATTGAAGATGAGCTTTCAAAAATACTATTTTATTAATTTACTTGGTAAATAAATACCAATGGTAAATAATTACCATTATTTTGCTCAAGCAAGAGGCAGGCTGACTCCGTTTCTTTTCTTTCTGTTATGTAGCTGCAAACCTTGTGCAAGGCAGCTTTTCAAATTCTGTGTGCTCTCTTTTATCTGTAGTAATTCAGTAAAGACCTTTCTTATTAAGACAAGCTGTGTCAAGCCTTACCTGCGTTTCTACTGCTCAGTCACTTGCTTGGAGTGACTCTGCATGCAAGCTGGCTTTGGCTGAAGATTTTCAGTTGGATTTCTCTAGCCTAGTGTTTTGGAAATAAAGATGAGATTCTTGCACTGCGTTATTATTTAAAATGACCAGAATAGTGTCATACAATCTTTTTGGTCTAGGATAACTTGTACAATAGAATACTGTTTATAGGGATTTCGTTTAAGGCAGCTTTGCAGTGTGGCAGTGACTCACAGATGACGAGTAATAATAATTCTTTCTGGCCTTGTAGATGACTAGTTCCACTACTCAAGCTTTCTTCTGTTACCAAAGACATGCAAAATAGTGTGATTTTTATAAACTGGTCATTATTTTGTCCTTTTCTGTAAGCTTTTATTAAACATATAAGGTGTGAAAGATAATCACAGTTATTGACTAATAACGTTGAATATGTAAGGGGTCCATTAACTTCATTTGGCAACTTGTTTTCACATGATATGGATTGCCATTGATGCTTGAAACAGTGTTGTTAACATGGTGGTTATGTTCAAGAATCCCTTACTCAAGGAAGTAAAATCCTAGTTGCTCGTTTTTTTAAAAAACATAACTGTTATTTAATTAAAGATGTTTGCCAGTAGGGTTTTTTACTTGTTTAACTGGAAAGATATAGGAATTAGTAGAATACTGTTATTTAATACTCAAGTATATTTTCATAAATGCTTTGAAAGGGATTTTTTCTGTGTACATGAATGAAAAACGTATGCATGCTTAGGGCATCTTAGGTAGAATGCATGTTGTTGGAACAAAGTCAGATATTCAGTAGAATTAAGAATGATCTTGTAGCCTATCCTTCTAACCACATCATGATGTTATATTATAGCTATTTCAGAGGGATTCTTTGCTTCCTAGCCTACGTAGTCCTTTGAGCATACTTGCTCTGCATTAGGGGCATAAATATTTTTACATACTGGCTATCTCTTATGGTATCTTTGGGTCCATTGTAAGTGAGCTTTTCTTGGGGTTTAGAAATAAAAGCCTAGAGGAACTGTTCAATTCTATAGATATAGATATAAATAGATATTTGTATAACAGAAATTATTAGAATGGCTTAAATTTGCATTTCATAATTTAACTTGCTCTGTTTCAATTCTAAAAAACAAGTACATGACTGTATTGGTCTAAACACATTGTAACATTGCACCCTTTTTGCCTCTCACTAAAACTTCTTAGTTAGGAAAGCAATCCATACTTCTGTAGCTTACTACAGAGAGCCAGTTTGGTGTAGTGGTTAAGAGTGCAGGACTGTAATCTGGAGAGCCGGGTTTGATTCCCCACTCCTCCACTTGAAGCCAGCTGGGTGACCTTGGGCTAGTCACGGCTCTCTGGAGCTCTCTCAGCCCCACCCACCTCACAGGGTGCTTTGTGGTAGGGGTAATAATGGCATACTTTGTAAACAGCTCTGAGTAGGCATTAAGTTGTCCTGAAGGGTGGTATATAAATCAAATGTTGTTGTTGTTATTATTACTACTACTACTACTACTACTACTACTACTAGGTAGAGGCAACCCTGATAGACACCCAAGTCCTCTCAGCACCAAGACCAGCAGGTTTTGTGATGAGTGGAGCTCAGGAGCACTAGCTTTTTGCCCTGGCAGTAGGAGAGTAGACACTGGGGCAGCTACAAGGAAACACACAACAGCACTTTCAAAAAAGGCACTTCTCCAATAGCTAATGGGGGAAATATATTCATTTTTTTTAAAATACAGGTAAATATATAAAAAAATATTTAAAAGAATTAAATAAAACATATAAATACACAGAGCCACTGAGATTTTGTGAGGGAATGCCAAAGAAAACAAAAATTTCACCTGCTGGTGGAGGAAAATGATAGAGACAGACAGATAAATCTTCCTGAAGTTCCAGGGTTTTGGTACTATGGTCACAAAAGATCTTTCTTGGGTTGCCATATATCTTGGCTCCAGTGGGCGTCTGACGATTATTAGAGTTGACAGTTAGGCCTTAATGTATGCTTGGCCTTAATATATGCTGGTCCTCAGCAGTATAGGGCTTTAAAATTCAATACCAGCACCTTGAATTGGGCCCACGTGTTAGTCAGGGCCCATGGGTTTGGATGTCACTAAAGAGGATGCTGACAAGATGGCAAAATGCACATTTGTCCAGCAACAGACTGAGTAGCAGCAACGGAAGACAGAGGCTAGATTAGAACCCATAACTTGCATACTCTAAACGCATCCAACAGGACCTTGCATGAGGCACTAAGGCATGGAAGACTGTAGAGAAAGGCATAGTGCAATGGTCAGTCACAAGCTGCTTCAAAACCTGCATGTGTCTGGGAAGTCTATAAGTCCCAGGCAAAGCTGAGATCTCGTCGTATCAAACATAACTACTTGGGATACACTGCTGATGGCTAGTGGTTAGCCCATTATTTTGGGCCAGCACTCCCCCCTGCACTGTCTTCCTGATGCACTGGTGTGCTCATTAGTTTCATCTACTCCCAATTTTCACAGCAACTTTTGTTCTCTGTTACTCCCTCCCTTTTCATGCAGGCTGCTTGGCTTATCAGATGCCAGCAGTGATCTGAGGGAGTGCACAACCTGAGAAACCTGCTCCTCCTCTTCACAAGAGCATACCTATACAAATATTGGACTATATTCTCAGCCCTTCCCAGATCTTTACGCAGGTCTGTATCAAGCAGGAATTATGAGCTGTTCCCTATCTACTAAACCCTAATAATACAGACACAGCTGTAAATCATTCGTTGAACATTATTAGGGAAGCAAGTCAAATTATTTATTTATTTAATTTGATTTATACCCCGCCCTCCCCATAGATGGGCTCAGGGCGGATTTGGATTTGTCATTTCCTTATTCCTGCAAGGCTCCTGCGCCTTTGCAAGCTGCACAGATTACAGGACCCCAGGTGAAGCTGTCTCTATCACAACATGCTAATGAGACGAACACCTGTGCTGAACCTGTGCTGCACAGATTACAGGACCCCAGGTGAAGCTGTCTCTATCACAACATGCTGATGAGACGAACACCTGTGCTGCTGGTTCTGCACCTATGAAGCAGCTTGCTTGGAACAGGGAGTAAGCAAGAAAATAGCAAAGAGCAAGTGAGCTCCAAAGTCGGGGCATAGTGCTTTTGCAGTTTCCTCAGTTTCCTCTCCTCTTTGGGTTCCTACTTAGTGAGATGCGCCTTGTTGGGATGTGTATAGTACATCCACTGAGTCAGTACTTACAGCAAGTTGCATTTGAAACTATGTCTTCATTGTCTTCTGGGGCTCTGACCATGAAGGTGCACAAGTTGAAGTTGGGCAAAAATACTTTGAACCACTGCAGCCACCTGGTTTTCAAAGATGACTGCTTTGTTGAGCAGCTCTACCAAACTGCAAAGCTGACTTTTCAAGGGGAGTTTAACTCCATCAAAGACAGGAAAGATCTCAAGCCTATGGTTTGCCTTTCTACTAACCCAGAGAACATGTGTCTTGTCAGGATTAAGTTTCAGCTTGTTCAGTCCCATCCAGCCCATTACTGATTCCAAACACTGCTTCAAAACAGCAATAGCGTCCTTGGAATTAAGTGGAAAAGAAAGATATAGTGGGTATCATCTCCATATTGGTGAAACCGCAGCTCCAACCTCCTGATGACATCTCCCAGTAGCTTCATAGAGATACTGAATAGCATGGGGGATAAGATTGAACTCATAGGGCAACAACCAAGGGGCAGAGCAGGAATCCTGCCACACCTTTCGAGGCTAACCTCCCAGGTATGATTCAGACCATCATAACATGGTGCCACTTCGTCCCAGTGCTGAAAGATGGCTCAATAGAATACTATGGTTATTATTTATTTAATTTGAATTCTATTTTGCTCTGCCTACAAGTGTGCTCAGAACAGATCACAATTTTTTAAAAATATACAATAAATGGAATAAAATTTGCAGCAATATAAATATTAATAACATATCAGTTGTAAAACAGCCGCAGACATTTTGCCCAACCACCTCAGACTAAATAACCCACAGAGTTGGATGGCCCTCCTTAACCACCAAATGCCTGGTGGAACATCTCTGCCTTTCAGGCCCGACAGAAGGATAACAAATCCGAATGGGCCATCATTGACACAGGCAGAGAGTTCCGCCAGGTTGAGGCCAGGGTTGAGAAATCCCTGGCCCTGGTTGAAGCAAGGCGAACCTCCTCGGGGCCGTGGATCACTAGTAAGTGTTTATGTGCTGAACGAAGCAGCCTCTGGGGAACATATAGTGAGAGGCAGTCCCTTAGGTATGCTGGTTCCAATCCACTAAAATTGATAGTATTGAAGGCTGCTGAGAGATCCAGCAAAACTAGCAGGGTCACATTCACTTTGTCTAGTTCTTGTTGGAGCAGTACAGTGTTTACATGTTCTGGCCGTTTGTGCAAAAGTACTCCCTTTTTGTGCAAGGTGTTATTTCTGTGGAATTCTGATCATCCAAATCCTCAAAATTGTATTCTAAATGTGTATGATGGGGGACAGAGAGAGGGGGGGGGAGACTGACTGCTGTGTCATGTGCCCTATCACTTGAGCCAGGGGTGACCTGGCTGTGGTTTACATAGTGTTCAGGAGGGCTATGATTGGCTGCACAGCTAGTTAGTATCCTGAGCTGCACCAGGGTTTGGGGTAGGGGGAAAGGCTGGGATAGGGGACTTGTATTTTAATTGTCTATGTGAGAGTATGGATTTTTAAAGGTTCTCTAGTTTAATTGCTGCTAGAGTGTTATGCCTGTTGGACATGACTAGGACTGAAGATGTTTAGGATGCTGACTAAGCTTGGTTCCTCCTCCAGCATGCTCCTGATGCTACCCAATTCTGTGTCAGTGCCAGAGTTACACCAGTGCAGGCCTGCATATCTTTGGGATACATGAGCATAGGACTTATTTACCACTCTATTCAGGGACAGGGTTTGGGATTGAGGTGCAGAAAACAAATCTTAACTGTGTTGAGAGAGTTCTAAAATATGTTCTGGATTGTATCTAAATGGAACATGACTTTAAAATATCTCTTGATACAATTTTATGTGAATTCTTATTTTCTTCTCACATTACTACCTTATACATGTATTGTGACCAGTCTTGGCTGCTGGGAGAAGGCAGATAACCTGCTGCTTTCTTACAGCTTCCAGTTTTATTATTCTGATACTGATTGTGCTCTTGCCTTCTCCCTGGAATAGGATCTCAACTGCTGCTCTATTTATAAGACAGATTCAGAGCACAAACTCCAGGACAGATAATACTGGGGAGACCTGTCTTAGCAGCTGCCTCTTACCTTGTGGAGAGTTGCTGGTGATAGAAATGTGCATATATTGAACTGTTTTGAGGGAAATGCTAAACAGTTACGATGCAGAATTCACAACTGGGAATATCTGGAATTAATTCCTGCAATTTGGAAAATGAACTGTTTATGAGCCAAGTCTCAGCCTCCCTGCAATTTAGGTCTGTTCCCCAGTTCCAGATAACTATTTTGCTGCCATTACTCTTCTCCCTTCTGAAAAATTTACTCTGGTGATCAGACAGCAGCAGGGATAGCTGATGTGGAGGGTTTTAACAACAGCTTCAGCTTTATGGTCTGGACTTTCTTGTGAAACACCCATTGCCACTGGGGGAGTGGTTCTTGGAAATGGAGGATGTAAGGGAAAGAAACTACTTTGCAGAACATTCCCTGTTTTCTCTTCAGCATTATGTGGTTTACATTGAATACTGACTGTGTTGGAAAAATAATAAGAGTGGAAATATATGTGCTTATAAAAAAAACCCTTCAATCAGCTATTGGATTTTCATTCTTTTTCTTTATTTCATTACAGGATTTGGAATTCCATGGAGTTATGAGATTTTATTTTCAAGACAAAGCAGCTGGAAATTTTGCAACTAAGTGTATCCGTGTGTCTAGCACTGCCACAACACAGGATGTAATAGAGACACTTGCAGAGAAATTCCGTCCAGATATGCGAATGTTGTCATCCCCTAAATACTCGCTTTATGAAGTGCATGTCAGTGGAGGTTAGTGTATTCTCTCTGGGACTTAAAAACAAAATATGGTCTGTTCAATACAGAAATGGTTTTTCTGCTTGTGGGCATAAGTGAACTAATAGGACTAGGCTCTGAAAACATACTAATGCCTCAAACATTTTACAAAATTAGAAAATGCAGACTCTACTTTTATGGCTTGAATAAGGCTGTGAGCTCATCAGTATTCTCCAAATGTCTTTGAAAAGAGGGAAGACTTTGCATTGTTTTTTGAAGAGTTGCTAGTTTGGGCTGAGAGAATGGTCTCTTTAGGAAGCATATTCCAGAATGTTGGTGTTTACAACTATCAAGAAGGGTTTTTCATTAGCCTGTGCGATTTGGTGTTACCTATCCATGTCTTGTATCTTGAAAAATTGATTATTTGAATTGCCCTTCCAAAAAGATTGGAATTTTCAATTCATGGAGAATATGGCAGCCTGTCTCCTAAAAGAATAAAGGATCAAGGAACATATACAGCCATGATTTTTTTAGCTGACATACTTTCTGTTTTCTTTCCAGTTATATCGCTGAGGCCTGGGGAGACTCTGTATAGCAAGCCTCTGGGTTTGTTATAATTAAAAGAAGTTTTGCTAAACGTCTTTTTAAGTAGGGAGAATAAATTTGGGAAGGAGATGAAACAGGGCTTCTAAATAAAAGAAAAACAATCCTGTTAAAAGCAATGGATTGTCTTCTATTAATTTGCCTTTGGTTGTTATAAGTAGCTTTTAAGTTACATAGGTTTCACTTGATATATGTGTTGTTAGTCTTTCATCTTGAAGTGGGAAATAAAAATATTTCAGATCTGTAATAAAATGATAAAAATTCTCAAATGGAAAGTAGAGGAGCTGTTTCTTAAACATTACTGGTTTGTTACTTCACTATAGTTTGTAATAAAAGAAAACACCTGTGTTTTTCTGTTATACATGATGTGCATCTTTCAGTTTTGATAGGTGAAAAGTGGTGTGGGTAGTTTTTTCCTTTATTCTTGCAGATCAGTTTTGAACTTCCATTGTCTATGCAGTATTTGAATAGCTTATTTTTGATCAGTAGCACTGTCCAGCAGGATTTGAGTCCAGTCGCACCTTAAAGACCAACAAGATTTTCAGAGTATAAGCTTTTGAGAGTCAACGCTCCCTTCAGATATCTGGAGATAGCAGGTACCTGAAGAAGGGAACTCTGACTTTCAGAAGCTTATGTTCTGAAAATCTTGTTTGTCTCTTAGGTGCCACTGGTCTCAAATCCTGCTGTTCTACTGCAGACCAACATGGCAATTCACTAAAAACTAGCACTATATAGTATCTGTACTACTTGTAGCCTAAAAACTTTATCTGACACTCCTACTCTGGAGAGTGACATAAAAGGATATTTTATATACTAGAGTAAGGAGATGGTTTAAGAAATTTAAACCATCCATCATTTAAAGGGTGGATTTAAGGTTGAGGCTGCCCCTCCTTAATTTCAGGAAGAAGGGCAATAGATTACTGTTGCTTAAAGAGACAACATCTAGTGAGGGGGAGTGAATTGGAGTGAACTAAGTTTCTGGATGGCATAGGAAAAAGAAATCTTGGGAGTAAATTGAAATATATGTAATAGATTTGTACTTAAGAAGTAGTACATAAAATGATACTTTCTAGCTCAGAGCTGTCCAAGGGCCATGTAATCAGAAATCCATATAAGTTCAGGTCACAGGGTTGTTTTTTTTTGTAACAGTGATGGTGTGTACCTATTTAGAAATAAGATTTTCTGGTAATACAAAGCAGTAAAAACAGGTTAATCAACTTTATTCATACAAAATGGCACAGTTACAGGTGTGGCATTAGTCTATGATCAATTTTGATCAAGTTAATGAGAATACTGGTATTTAACAGACTGTTATACATGTATAACAGATTCTTGAGAACAGGGGGTATATTCAGTCAGGACACATCCAAATTCTGACTGTGGGTTTGCATTACACAGATAGGACGCTAGTCAGTTTTGCTGATAATATCAGGTTTGCTTTTTCGCCGGGTCAGGTGCAGTGTGTCGTGCTCCGGCATAGCACCCGGGGCACGGCTGAGGCTGGGCTAGGTTGCTCACCCAGACGGGCGGGTTAAAGGCAAAGTCCGTTTGAGCAAAGTCCAAGGTTGGCAGTCCAGGTCGAATCCAGTCAAAGCAGTCCAAACAAGGGGCAGGCAGGGGCAGAGTCCAAAGGCAAGCTGAAGTCCAAGTCCGGGAATCAGTCCAAGGGGGGAACAAGGCTCAAAGAAGGTGGGAAGGTCTTCAGGTGTGAGGCTCCGGTAGCAGAGTAGCTGACGACTGAAGTTGTTTTATGCTGCTCTGCGTTCAGCGTTTGCTCTTATGCTCCGCCTTGTATGAGAGGCGAACGGGCCAGGTGCTTCTTCATCCATTCATTGCTCTGCCTTGTCACCTGGATCAGCTCCAGCCACCTCTGCGCTTGGAGTCGGGTGCTGTGGCACCATTGCTCAACCACCTCTCACGCCTGACCCCTCCTCCGGGCGATTGGCTCTGACTGCTCTCCCCGAGTGGCGGCCGGGGTTGTTTGTGTGTTGCTCGGCTCCTCGGCCCCAGCGTTCTCCCTGGGAGGCATGGGCTGTACCCCTGGCTGCATGGCCGGCTCCTCCAATCCCGCTTCTCCTGGCTCGGGGTCTGCCTGCACGGGGTGCATGGCCGGCTCCTCCGATCCCGCTTCTCCTGGTGCGGGGTCTGCCTGCATGGGATCTGCCTGCCCAAAGCAGTCCTCCTCCTCTGATGAGGACTTGCTGGCGGGCAGCCAGAGCTCGGTCCGAGACTGGGTCATGACACAGTGTATTTGTTCTATGGGCCGGAAGTTGTTTTTCTGTTTTCTAGATATATTCATGAAATAAGTACAAATTTATATTCTGATACCCAGGCTGTGAACTACAGTAGCCTTATGAAAACCTCTTTCTGTTGGTTAACATACAGGAAGGAAGAAAATAATATTTCTTATTTATTTATTTGATTTGATTTATACCTCGCCCTCCCCACAAATGGGCTCAGGGCAGCTAACAACATTCCAAAAAATACATCATTGTAGCAAAAAAGGCAATATCTGGAGTAGTAGTAGTATGCAAACCTCAACATTACCATGCAGAAACAGAAGATATATTTCTACAGTGAACTCAGAAATGCCTTATCAGTATAATGTAATTGACCAGTTGTGGTATTAAGGACCAGGAACAGATTTTGCTATTAAGCAAAACTTTACAGTGCTGGCTCTTTGATATCATCACCATCGTTATATGTATAGTATGTTAGCAGTGTAATGAAGTAATTACTTTAAAATGTTTCATTATTTATAAAGTATTTCTTTCCCAGAGGGTATCTTTCATTTTCTGCCAAGTATCCAAGTTTTCCTTCCTGAGTCCAGGGTGAGGTGGGGAGAGTGAATGTGTGTGTATTCTGTTTATCCTGCCCTCCAGTCTCATGAATAGTAGGTTGATGATGTACCTAGAATGGCAAAATAAAGACAATTGTATAGATTTGGCTCATTATGAATTGGGGAACCCCCCCCCCGATTTTCTAATACTGTTACAGTCATGAGTGGGTACTGAGATTATCTACCAGTGCTATTAACACTATCAGCATCTGGAACAAGGGCAACAAAATGTTTGCTCCTTTTGACTAATACTCTTGGCTTTGACTAATACTGCCTTGGGATTCAGCACCAAGGTTCCATCCTGTTACTGATATTGTTTGAGTTTTACAATAAAGCTGCTGGATGAGATTGTCCAGAAACTTGGAATGAGATCTCACCACGTTCCTGATAAAGCCTGAGCTTATTTCATTCTTGGCTGACTTAAAAACACTATTATGAATCAGTTAGAACCCCAAGGAACAATCCTAAGCATGTCTACTCAGTAGTAAGTCTCATGTTATTCAATGATGCTTACTCCCAGGATGTGTCCTTAGGACTGCAACTTCAGTGTGGCAATGAATTAAGGGGAAATGTGGTAATCTGAAGCTGCATCTAGGTGAGATGTGGTTGATGACTGAGTATGCTTGATCTAGAGGTATAGCTATTGTATTGGGGTATTGTTGTAAAAATATTTTAAGTTTGTAAGTTTTACTGTTCTTTTGTATACTTCACTATATGTAGTACTTTTGTATCCTTAGGACATCTTGAGTGACTACTATTTAGCAGAACAGTGACTGAGATTAAAAATAAGGATGGTTGTCTTGTGGATCTCTGACCTTAGGCCACTTTAGCCATTTGAAAATACTAACATGGCACTGGGGAATTGTCACTTAATGTGGTGTTAAAAACTTGAAATGCTGGAAGACTGCATAAGAGCATGGAAAAACCTTTGGTCTGTATATTCTGATACTGTAATACGTTTACTATATCAGAAATGCATACTTGATAATTTGTCTACTGCTGGTTGAAAGAAGGCTTTTAGTTACTGTGATTTCAATGCTATTGAGTTGAGCTTCTTCAAAGCTTCTTTAAAAGATGTTGAGTTCCTTATATATGAAGTTTGCATAGTTTGAAGATGATATTTCTCACAGAGAAAATGGGAAAGAGGGGCTGCTTTAGGTGCAAGTGTAAATGCTATGTACTAGTATGATCCTACTGGGTAGTTCTATGTTTAATGTCAGTCTGGGAATTGCTTATGCTCTGTTTTAGCATTTCTCAACTCTTTATTGGATTTTTGCTGATGTTATGTCTTTGCAAATTTGCATTCATATATCGTGTGGTATTTGCTGAAATGTCTGATACTGACTGTGGTAATCTCATATTATGTGATCTGTCTTGAGTCTCAATGAGAAAGGCAGACTATAAATGACATATATAAATAAACTTTGCCATGTTGATGGCAGAATTTAATTATATTTTGCTTTGAAAAGTAGAAAGATTTGACAGGATCTTTCACTGCTATAGAAAAGCATTTATAATTAAAAAAAAAGAAATATAGCAATCTCGTTCTCTGTTACTAAGTCTAATGTAATACAGTTTTGATGTTAAAGTAGTAAGTAACCATTAGTTATGCCCTTTTTCTTTCATATTTTGAAGAAGAAAGAAGATTGGATATTGATGAGAAACCTCTTGTTGTGCAATTAAATTGGAACAAAGATGATAGAGAAGGACGGTTCGTACTCAAGAATGAAAATGATGCACTTCCTCCAAAGGTATGAAATAACATGAGCATGAGTTTTAGCAATTTTGAGAGTTAACCACGTCATTTTAACATATCCTGGGTGTACATGGTAGATTCTCTCATATTTTTTCTCCATTATGCTCATATGAGTGTAGCCTATGAGTGTGTGCCATCAAGTAGGCTGATCTGCTTTGATGTTATAGTGTGGCAAGGTAGGTAGTAAAATCATGTCCTGTCTGGCTACTAATGACAGCTGGTGAGACTGGGAAGCTGGCTGATTAGGGGTTCTAGGGAGATTTGTCGAAGAGTCATGGTCAGTATCTCAAGATAAACTGTATAAATGTTACCTGCAGGCAGTGAGCTTTCAGTGAAAATCTTTTGGTGCAGCAAACTGGTTGAATGATTACAGAACCTGTAAGTGAAATTATGGGCCCTAGACAGGGCCCATGTGGCTTATATACTGATAAAAATGTGGCTTATATACTGATAAAATTGCTAATGTTCATATGTACTTCTTTTTTAAGTTGATCTTGCTTGCATACTTAGGAAGTCACAGCCAGATTTTCCCTCACTTTCTTTATACTTTTGAGCATCTATGCTAGAGTTAATTGGAAAATTGTATTATGTCTCACTGATCTTTGGGACTTGTGATGAAGCAGTATGTGTAACTGCAGTTTCTTTCATTCCCTAATTTCCTCCCTTGTGTCTATTAACGCATTTTAAAATGTCATAGGTATGCACTTCCAGGATCCATAGCTTTATAAAGATTCTCTAATGTGTTGTTATTAGATAATTGTTATAGATGGACTTAGCAGTCACACAATTGTAATGAAGATATAGTTACAAGTGTACTATTATGAATATCTCTGAGTGGTGGAAATGAGCACACAGATACAGTGTCAATAATTGGCAGACACTAAGAACCTTGGTAAAGACCTGGGCTTTACTATTGATTCCTGAATTGCTGAACCCTGGAAGTGCACACCCCACAGCAAGTAATTCTACCCCCCTCAGTTATTTAGTATTGTAAATATTCTCAGATCATTTAAATTTGCTGTGTTTTAGCACTTCCAATCAGTGTAGAGCACTGAACAGTTATTTTTTTGCCCCCTGGAGGGAATGGATTCCATGAGATTCCTCAGAATTTAGCAGAAGACTATCACAGCAAATCCAAAGGAGTACAGAGGGATTGACTCTCAAGCAGGATAGAGCTACTCATCCCTTTTATTTACTTATGGTGACGTTTACACTGAGGAAGTAGCAGATTGTTGCATGGTTATGTGTAAGCTGTTTAGGGTTTCTTTAAGGAAACTGGATCTTTTGACACAGTTTGTAAAATGCTCATTCATACTTGGATAACTTAAAAGTCAACAAGAAATAAGCTATAACCAAACAAAGCTGAGATGAAGTCATACAAGAAAACCTAGAGTGGTGCTAGTTATTAATGATCAAACATCCTGTACAGAAAATTAGTTTGTTTCTGACATGTTAAACTGCAAAGCTTCTGTCCACTCTCTGCTTGGACTCAATTTAAAACCACAGTCTAAACCTATCAATTAAACACAGTTCTAAATAAAAATGTCTTCATCTGCCTCCTTCAGTTTGAAAGTTAGGGGGCTATGCACAACTCTCTGGAGAGGTAGCTTCATAATCATGGGGCTACCACAGAAAAAGGCCCTCTCTTGTTTAGTCATCCCATCAGCCTCTTTAGGCCTCTCCCTGTGATGGTCCTTTAGATACCCGTGTCTCAAGCCATGTAAGGGCTTTAAAGGCCAAGACCAACACCTTGAATTGGAATCAAGAGTGGATTGGTAGCCAGTGTAATTGCTGTAGTATTGGGGTCACATGTTCCCGGTAGCTGGCCCTGACCAACAATCTAGTCTCAGCATTCTGCATTAGCTGTACCTTCCAGAGACTCTTCAGGGGTAGCCCCAAGTAGAGTGGTTTGCAGTAGTCTAGTCAAGATGTAACTAAGACATGGATCACTGTGTCTATATCTGATTGAACTAGAAATGGTCACAGCTGATGCACCAGCCAAAGCTGGCAAAAGCGCTTGGTACCACTGAAGCCACCTGGCTTTCTAAGGAGACTACTGTGTCAAGTAGCACTCTGAAGCTCCAGACCTGATTTTTCAAGGGGAGTATGACTCTATCCAAGACTGGAGTGATCTCAACTCAGTGGACCTCCTTTCTACTAATGCAGAGAACCTCTGTCTTGTCAGGATTCAGTTAGTTCACTCTCATCCAGCCTATTACTGATTCAGAACATCAATAGCAACCTCAGAATTAGGTTGAAAAGTTTGAAAGTTTAAGAAAAAAACCTGAGGAGAGATATGCGGAGGTAGCTTGTAAACTAGGACAGTTTACTAAAGCAGTGGCTATAGAAAGCTGAGAGCTGGCAAGATGTTGTCATGTCAGTCTTAGAGGATTGGAACGGTTTTATAAAATAATACCCACTGAATACTGCTGGCTGGTGCAAGATAAAAAAGCCAGGAACAGCAATCAGTTGTTTCATATAGATATTAAATAGTATGGTGTATAAGATAAAACCTTGTGGAACCCCACAGGCTAACAGCCATGGGGCAGAGCAAGAACGCCCCCAATGCTACCTTCTGAGACCAACCCCCCCAGTAGGATTTAAACCACCATAACACAGTGCCCCTTAGTCCCAATGCTGAGAGATGGCTCAGTAGAATACTATGGTTGATAGTATTGGAGGCTGCTGAGAGATCCAACAGAAGTACCTGGGTCACATTTCCTTTGCCTAGTTCTCTGTAGAGGTCACCAACCAAGGCAAATAAAGCAATCTCTGTTCCAGATTCTGGCCTGAAGTCAGAGAGAAATGGGTTTGGAAAATCAGTTTTACCAAGAGGCCATAGAGATGAGAAGTAACGACCCACTCTAGCACTTTGCCCAAGAATAGAAGATTGAGAGCATAGTGGTTAAGTGGCTGGCTGGGTTGTGAATCAGCACTCTGCTAGTTTGACTCCCACTACTGCCATGAGCTCAGCAGGTGACCTTGAGTAAGCCACTCTTCTCAGCCCCAGCTCCCCAGCTGTATTATGAGGATAATAATAATACTGATCGGTACTTACACAAAAACTCCAATCACCACCCCCGACAGAAAAGAGGCATAATGAAAACATTAGTGGATCGTGCAAGACGGATATGTGAGCCGCACTTTCTCAGTGAGGAAATTAATCATCTAAACCACGCACTTCAGGCAAATGGCTACTCCAGAAATGAAATCCAAAGAGCAATCAAACCCAGGATGAATCAAACAACCAAGGAAAAACAGTCTCCTACAGGAAAAGTGTTTTTGCCATATATCAAAGGAATTACTGATCAGATGGGAAAGCTTATGAAAAAGCATAACCTTCAAGCAGTATTCAGACCCACCCGAAAAATACAACAGATGCTACGATCAGCAAAAGACAGTAGAGACCCCCTCACCTCTGCAGGAGTATACCGTATACCCTGCAGCTGTGGACAAGTTTACATCGGGACCACAAAGCGTAGCATCCAGACAAGAAGAAAAGAACATGAAAGACACTGCAGACTTGGACAACCTGAAAAATCAGCAGTGGCTGAACATAGCCTAACTCAAACAGGGCACAGTATCTTATTCCAGGACACCAAAATACTAGACAACACTTCCAACTACTTTGTCAGACTGCACAGGGAAGCCATTGAAATTCAAAAGCATAAGCAAAACTTCAACAGGAAAGAAGAAACCTTAAGAATGAACAGAGCATGGTTTCCAGTTCTGAAAAACACCAGGCTAACAAAACACTCTATACTCAGCAATAGCCCTGCAGAGAAGATTAGCACATCAAGCCCCAATCCATATGCAAAAGAACCTCCTCAGGATACAGTGAAGCCTCCCTCCATTAGCATTCCACACCCTGGGAAACTCTTACAGGATGACTCAGCTCAACTCCACCCCTCCTGAGTAGATATAAATGACCTGCCAACATCTTTTCCACACTGTGACACTGAGAGATCTCTGTCTTTTGGTGCTACACCTCTGAAGATGCCAGCCACAGCTGCTGGCGAAATGTCAGGAACGACAATGCCAAGACCACGCCAATACAGCCCAGAAAACCCACAACAACCATCGTTCTCCGGCCGTGAAAGCCTTCGACAATGCAATACTGACCTTGTTCACTGCTTTGAGTGGGGCACTAATCTGTCTTGAAGGGCAGTATATAAGCATACTGTTATTGTTGTTATTGTTATTAAGATTAAGATGGGGTCTGGATGGGATGTTATAAAAGTTCTCAGATTGTTTAAATCTGCTGTAATATAGTAGACTCAAATTGCTTTTGATCAAATATTTTTGTTTATTCTTTGAATATGGGCTGGTAAATCTTAAGAGAACAACTTATCTTTTTAGTTCTGTTCAGATGTGCAAAAATGTTGATATAATTATTACATTGGATTCACTTTGTCCTTTACATAGTATCATAGACAGCGTCTTGTTCTTACTTAGTAAAGGTTTAGAAGGGGAAAACTGGAATAATCAATGAAATGATGATTCATCTTGTTTAAAGTCTGATTTTTGTACAGAGACATTGATACCTAATTAAGGCCATATAAGCATAGATACAGAGTATCTGTGTTTAAGATTATACATTGTCTGTTTATGATTATACACTGTTTTACACTGACTGGGAGGGTTTTTTTGCTGATTTACCCTCTCCCAATTTTAGACCTCCATGCTGTGACTAGTACTGTTCTTGTGAGTACCCTGAATCTTAGCAACAATGTTTTGGAGGGTGCAGTGGGAGAGGATGGGAAAGAAAAGTCCATTCCACAATCAGAGCTCTTCTTGCAACTCATTGGATGCAACCTGTATTCTGAAACAGCATGCGGCACCAGAAATTTTTCTCAAAGTTAAAAAACCATTTTAAAAACTGAAGCTTATTGAGCATGGCATTGGGTAGATTGTATAGATCACACTGATCACTTGTTTGTTTGAGGGGACTGAACCTATCCTTGCTGTCAGTGGTTTGAGGCTAGGAGGTGTAGTCACAGAAGGCATAATTTTTTAAAAATCTGAACTCCTTTCATTTATCTAAAAATGTATATAATTGTCTTCAGTTTAATATATTCTTGTTCCAAAATAGGATTTGACTTGGAAATTAATGTAGTTATAGTTGTTTACTGGTTTGTTTCAGAAGGCTCAAAGCAATGGCCCTGAAAAACAAGAGAAAGAGGGAGTGATCCAGAACTTCAAACGAACTCTATCAAAGAAAGAAAAGAAGGAAAAAAAGAGGCGAGAGAAAGAAGCATTGCGGCAAGCTTTGGATGATAGACCATTTCATGGGGATGATATGTGAGTCTTAGTTCCTTATTTATACATTCCTGTCTATTGAAGAATAGCGCCAGAGTGGAGATAGAACATTCTTATAATATTTTTCATAATTAACTATAATTTGTTCATTGGTGGATTTAGTTTTCATATTGGAAAGAGGGCTATGCTGTAGTTCTGAGTCTGCAGTACTTTCACCTCTTTTTTAAACCTTCGTTGGCATAAATGTTTGTGTTTCTGTATTTTCTTTTATGATTGCAGCATGAAGGAAAAAAAACATATTACAGGAATGCACACATTCTACAGCCTTCTTCTATCTTGCGTATAGGATGTTTGACTCTTACCCCGTAATACATTCAGTGTTTCTTGGCAGATGTTTTTAAAGGTCCTTTTCCCCTGGGCAGGAGTTAGAATCACCAATTTCCAGTTGGGGACTGTTCCTGGGGAAGGATGGAGTTTGGAGAGGGGAGGGAGCTCAGCAAGGATGTGATGTCACCTCTAAGTCAAAGGTCAGCTTCTCTCGTTCCTGTGAAGTTACTTCCGCCCATCAAAGTCCAGTTTTTAAATTTAAATGTCTTGCTTTATGTCACTTAACCTATCAAAATTGTCTTCAGCCTTTTCTCAGTGTTAAGGATAAAATCTGATTTGATGACTCATCGGATAATGCCAGCTAAAAGCAGTCCTTTTTCTCTTTTATTCTCCTCCAGCCTTTAATGTCTGGACAGACAACTGTCATTCAGTTTCTTTGGTCTCTATGGTATACTGTAAGACGATCTACTGCCTCTACTCTCTGTAGCTAATCTAAGACTTATGTTTCTCCTAGGCTCTTTAGTTCTTTAAGGGGAAAAATAATCTCTGTAGTCTGGAAAGCAGTTGTAATTTCCAGAAAACACTAGGTCCCACCTGGAGGTTGGCAGCAGTAATAGGAGCAGCAATGTGATAATGTATTCCAGTCTAAAGGACACATTTGGTGCTCTGTTCATTTCACTAATGAGTGAAAAAATTCATAGAGGCGCTCCTTTTAAGGAAATGGCTTCTCTCCCATTTTCATTCAGACATAATTTATCTTGATAACTCTTGGTTTTACATTTATTATAATTTTGAAAAGTACAGTAGATTTCACAGATATTAGAAACCCAAATAATTCCAAGCTTTGTTCCGAAAAGCATACATTCTAGTTTCTGTAGGTCTTTGTATTAATTCAACACACACTCTTTGGGCTGGATGCTTACCCAAGCAGATCTTACCAGTTGGATCATAAACAGTTTTTTGATAGAGCCATGTAATGAAAGCTTCTCAGAAGGGAATGCAGATTGGCAGACTAATACAACTTTTGTATAATATTTAAAACCAAATTTGGTAGCTGAAAGCTATTTATTTGATAGCTATTTGGTAGACAACAGCTATTGTTTAGACTCAGGCATTCCTTTTATCACTTCAGTACTGGAATGCTTGGCAGCTGAAGCAATCTGCAGTACTTCTCTTAAAAGCTGTTTGGACTGGTACATTCCCTTGTCTTGTCAGGATGAATGAATGGTCACCCAAGAATTTTTCACTTTATTTCAGAAGTGGCTCTCAGTTACTCTGTTAAAAAAAATCTTTTTCTGAGTTTTAGTAACTGTCTCATAAATGTATATGCTACTTTGCCTGGTCATGTGTGACTTCTATCAAATGTCCTTAATTAAGGTGAGGAGTTGGTTTTACTTCCCCCCTGACTGTATAAAAACAGTTTTCAGTGTCGCAAGATTGTATGTATGTAGAGTTTGGATATTTGTGTGTGCGTGAAAAATTGGCATTTGGAGGCAAAACAATCATTACTGTTGCCCCTTTAATGTATTTTAATGTATTTAATTAATTTGCTGCTTTGACTGCACAATATTTAATAGTATATGTAGTATGTACAGTATGGTTTACATCTGTAAATATCTTGGTTAGAGTTGATGTTGTAGGTCAGTGCAAAGCTTACTCTAAGGCTAGTAGAATGAACTTTATATGGAAATTCAGTATAATATCATCCCTTTCAGAGTCCTGTATGTACTTCGTTTAGATTGATACCTTGGGGCAATAAGAATGAATAATGTGTAATTAGTTAAATTATTTTGGCAGTGAGAATTCTCGTCTTGCAGCAGAAGTCTACAAAGACATGCCTGAAACCAGTTTCACTCGCACAATATCCAATCCAGAGGTGGTAATGAAACGACGGAGGCAGCAAAAACTAGAGAAGAGAATGCAAGAGTTCCGGAGCTCTGATGGCAGGCCAGATTCAGGTGATTGTTTAGTCACAAATTGTATGAAAGGTGAAACTATTCAGAAACCTTAGAATTTGCACTGTTCCCCGCTAGCTCTTAATAATGCTTAGAACTCCACCTTTCCTTTTTTCCATTAGACAGGGAAAGCTTTGATACCAGCACTTATGGGGACTAAGGGTTGTTGGTTAACTAAATGTGCTAGACACTCAAGCAGATTTCTCTGCCCCATCTTCTAAAAAAAAACAATTGGTGACCATACTTACCATACTGGGATTTCTGTGGTAGTAGCCCCCGTACCTGGTAGAACCCTTCTTCCCATAGAGTAGGCAAACAAGTGGCCAGTTGCCTGGGTTCCTTGCTGCAGAGGTAGCTTCCAACAGCTTCAGGCAGGCTGAGGTTGATGGAGGCACCTGAGGATCACATCAGCTGGAAGCACTGACAGAGAAGCTGAGCAATGACTGGAAGGCATCAAGCTGGCCAGCTAGAGAGGCAGGAGTAGGGCATGCATTTGCCTGAAGATAAAGGGCCGTGGTCACTGAGGGGGAAGAACTGTTAACTGAGCATTCTGTCTGGATTATTAAGTGCTGGATAACAAAGCTTTAACTCTACACATTAAAATTGTCATGTCCTCAGCATTATACTTTAGCATCTAAGCAGAGTGCTACACTGCTTAGGAATGCACTGGGAAGCACAGATAGACATTCTTGATAGATACTTGTATAAGGATACTTGATAGAAATTTGTATAAAAATCTTATTTCCTGAAGACTTGTTTGTTAATTTCTGTCCCTCATTAATAGGGATAAACTAGCCTTGAAGGGACT
Source organism: Eublepharis macularius (assembly GCF_028583425.1). Lineage (NCBI taxonomy): Eukaryota > Metazoa > Chordata > Lepidosauria > Squamata > Eublepharidae > Eublepharis > Eublepharis macularius. The sequence continues at coordinate 142,418,216 of NC_072790.1, forward strand.
TGGGGTGGGGAGAGCAGCAGCTATAGCTCAGTATTTAAAGAATGTGCAAATACACAAGAAAATCATAAGACAAAACTTCTAGAAGTCAATTAATGCTTTAACCAATAGAAATTCATAACTTGATAGCATGATTTAAAAAGAGCAGAACCGACTCCTTCAAAATGGCATCCTAAACAAGAACATATTTGTTAATCTTCTGAAGTTTAGAAAAGAGATGACCAAGTGTATTGTCTTCCTTGGACAGGGAGTTCCCAAGTGGAAGCTGCCTCTAGATCTAATAGCTACAGAAATGCAGAAGGTGGAAAAATGTTACAAAGAGAGGCTAATTTGACACTATAATATATTAGTCAGAAAACAATCCTTTCAGAGTGAGTGAGGACCACCCCAAATTGTTGAAGATAGGCAGAGCAGAACTGACATAAAATGAGATCTAAACAAGGAAGGTACGATGTGAAACATGATAAGCAGACTTCTTTTAGATTTGTTTTCTGGAAGAGTGTGATTCATCTGAAATAGGCCCAGCAATTTAAAACATCAGTCACCTTTATTTCTGAAACTTTGTTCTGCCCTTTCTATTGTTAAGAAAGATAAATCCTCTATTGAACTCTGTATTTTTTTTTTTTTGCTGGTGTACGGATTAGATTTGTAAGAGAAACAACTTCAGGTTTTCAGAATGCATTTGTATCTTATTAAAATGTAATGAAATGCATTTCATAGGTGGAACACTGAGGATTTATGCAGACAGTTTGAAACCAAATATACCATACAAGACAATCCTACTATCCACTACAGATACTGCAGATTTTGCAGTTATTGAAGCTCTGGAGAAGTATGGTTTGGAAAAGGAAAATCCCAAGGATTACTGTATTGCTCGTGTGAGTAAATTGATTAAAGAAAATCACTTGAAGATAGTTTTGATTTTTGAAAGCTAATTATTGGGCCATATTTTCTTATGTCTTTGTAAAATATAGTGACGCTTCTCTCAGTCTCTTACTCAGTCTGAACTTTTAAAATTTGGAAAGGCACCCAAATGACTTTTTGTATAGCTGCTTCATTGCAAAAGCAGTATGATATCAACAATAGAATGTTACTTTTATTTGAAGCGAACACTAAGTAGAAGTGACACAATACTGTTTTCTGTGCTTGAGCTAAATGGGTTCCATGCTTTGAACTAAATGGGTCTTTGTAGGGCATACTGATTATTTATTGATTCTATGAAATTGTACAAAGTTCAAATCTTAATAGATTATTTGTTTTTGCTAGAACTTTGATACAAAGTGGATTGAGGAAAAAGGCTGTTTGCCATCAGGGGCTAAGCACACTCACCTATTCTGCCAACCTCCTTGCCCTCAGGGACTTTTGTCTAGTTCCCTAGATAGAGCAGGATAAGTCCTTAATATGAACTTGAAGCCAAGGCCCATAGATTTGACTCATCGGTACAGGGGAGTTAGCCTTGTTGAATAACAGCCAGAGAGCTCCCCTTCATCTGATTTACAATTGCAATTTACCGACTAGTCTAAATGGGTAGAGCTGTTGAGTCCTTCAGGATTTTCATATCTGGGACCCTGGGCTACTGTTGGATAAGCAGGTGGCCATTGCCAGGAGTGCTGTTTACCAGCTTCAGCTGGTTAGCCCACTGTGCCCATTCCTGGGCAGAAAAGATCTAGTCACTATGGTGCATGTCCTGGTAACATTTAGATTATGTTACTGCAGTGCATTCTATGTGGGGCTGCCATTCAGAGTGTTTAGAAACTTCAGTTGGTATAGAATGTTGCAGTCAGGATGTTGACTGGAGTGAGTCACTCCAATCTTGGCTCATTTACTCGATTCTCAATTTGTTTCTGGGCCCAATTCAGGGTGCTGGCATTTTGCCTTTAAACTTCTATATGATTTGGGAATGGCATACCTTAAGGATCACCTACTCCCTAATGAACTTACCCAACTACTGTGGTCATCTTCTGAGGCTAGACTTCAGGTCCTGTTGTCATCTGAGGTTAGATAGGTGGCAACCCAAGAGAGGGCTTTGGATGAGGCACCAAAATTACGGAACTTCTTCCCTAGAGATGTTTGCCCCCTTTTATCACAGTCTGCTGCCACCAGGTGAAGACTTTTTTGTTTTGTCAGGCGTTCCCTCAGTGACCTTACTGTGCTATGTTTTAAATTCTGTCTTTGTGGTTTTTATTTAGGTAAATTAGTTACGGTTTTAATTGGTTTTATGCTATGTTGTACCTGTTACTTACTTTGATTGCCGTGTTTGTTTCGAAATGAAAGACATAAATTTTATAAATAAGTCTAAGACTTGATAAAATTGGACCAGATTCTTTGTTTTTTGTCATAAGAAGTGTTTACCTGTTGAGCTGATACTTGTCTTGATCTGGCATTTTGCCCAAAAGGAACAATGATTTTTATTGGAAAGCAGCAAGCGTTACTAAAAGCAAAGTACTGAGTTAGGTTCACTATTTGTTTTAAACTAAGATTTTTGCTTAAAGAAAATTCTAAAAGCCCTGTCAAAGATGACCACTGTTGTCTATAGCAGCAGTGGCTGTTATTAGCTCATCCTACTGTTTAGCTGTGTCACCATGAGAAAGTGGTTTGTGATTACTGACTGTCATTGGCAGCGTTCTCTGGTGAATGAGTTTTGGCACTAGATTAAAACTGTGGTTGTGATAAATTGCCGAAAGCCAATTGGTTCTGTATTTTTTGTACAGGAGTGATGATGGGCATAGATAATCTATCCTCTGGCAATATTGCTAAAAGTTTGAAAAGGCTGATCAAAAAGATAGAATGCTGCATATTAAGATAGTTATGACAATTAAGCTTTAAAATATCTTGCATACTATGAATATAAAATAGACCAGGCCTTGACAAATTTTCTTTGCTGAAGGAAACAAACCAACAATTTAGCTGTCAGACTCATTTTTCAGCCTTTGGGTTTTATATTTTAATGATCAAACTTTCTAATTAGTGCTATCACAAAACTTACTACTAAACACTTCATAATTTTACTCAAGCTATGGTCTAACTTTGCTGTTATCATAATAAAATCATTTCTGATATTACTAGATGCCACAGTGAATTTCCTAGGTGCCATGACTATCTGTTGTCTGGAATTTGTTGAGCCCTAACAGAGTTCTTGAACAGTAAGGAATTCATTCTAACTCATTCTAACAGTAAGGAGCGCCCATTCTAACTTGTTCATTCTGAACAAGATGTGCCCTTTCAGACACCAAAGCACAAGACAAATCCAAAAACTGACACAGTACCATTTGCCAGACTCCAGCTCCAGCCATTACAAAATTGGTTTGTTAGCATTTTTCATCCACACTACAAGAACCTGTACAAGTGGCTCTTGGTTCCAAGGATTGTTCACTGATCCCTGTCATGGTGGAACATCAAATGGAACCTAATGATTGGGACCCCATTTGGTTCCAGCCCCATTCATCTCTCCATCTTTAAGATGCCTCCCTGTCTGGTTGGGGGGCTTACTTTGGAGACAGTAAGGTGAAGGGCCTCTGGTTTCAAGATGAGTCAAAGTTACATATCTACCTTCTGGAGCTAAGGGCTATACGTTTTGCTCTGAAAGCCTTCCTATACCTTGTCAGAGGCAAGAATGTTCAAATATACACAGACCACATAACTGCCATGCATTATCTGAACAAGCAGGGGAGAGGGCATGGTTTCTCTGTCCCTTTCCTGAGAGTCCTCCCTGATTTGGGAATGGGCAATCCAGCATCAGGGCAGCTTTCTCTCAGGTCTGAGTTGGTCCAGGGACCTCAATTACGAATGGTCCATCCATATAGATTTCCTTCAACTCTTATTCCTACAATGTATGGTGTTTCCAACCATAGACCTCTTTGCTACTTCACTCAACAAGAGGTGCCCCCAATACTGCTCTTGAGCGGGCAAAGGTAAGTAGTTCCTAGGAAATGCTTTTCAGATTTCTTGGTGAAGCGATCTACTCTACGCCTTCCCTCCTCTCCCTCTCATGACTTTGACACTCAGCAAAATGATGAGGGAGATGGTATCAGCGATTGTAATCGCCCCTTACTGGCCAAGACAAGCTTGGTTCTCCACCCTGTCCAGAATGTCACAGAGAAGGACATACCGGTTTTCACTATCACCAACCATTCTTCAGGACGTGATTCTTCTCCAGGAACTAGAAACACTGAAACAGCTTGGCTTGTGTCTCCCCTAGAGCAGAATTCTCTTCCTCAGTCAGGAACATACTTTCACAGGCCAGAAAATCTTCCACCCTGAAGTCATACTCTGGCAAGTGGAAAAGTTTCTCCCTTTGGGCTTTTGAACAGGGCTTAACCCCTTCTTCAGCACCCTTACCATCTGTCTTAGACTATCTGGTCCTGTTAAATAACCAAGGACTCTCTAACTCCTCTGTGAAGGTTCATCTGGTGGCCATCTCGGACTATCATAAGGGGGTGAAGGGTAGGACCCTCTTCTCCCTCTGAGGCGGAGGACATCTTGGGTGATTCCCACCATCCAATCAGGGAGGCAGGAACTAACTTTCTTCCTCTTCCTGTCTAGCCTGTGGGACCACCCTCTCTTCAGTTCTGTTCCTGCCTCCAGGGAGAGCAGTTCTTCAGCAGACTAGCTCTGCTGCCTTTTTTCTCTCTATCTCTTATTTATCTTTCTTCTTCCTCAAACCATTCTTTACCTTACTCCTTACTTACTTCATTACCTTACTCTCCTCCCATTTCCTCTTCTTTTACTCCTCTTGCCAAAGAAAGAAAAGAAGAGGACGATATGGTCTCTAGAGAGTCATCGGACTCTGAGGAAAGCTTCATGGAGGAGAATATGGGCTGTTCGCATGGAGCCATCTTACCGGCGGCGGGAACAGGCCCAGCCGGCACCAGCATGCCTCTTAGGCTGTATGGGTTCCCTGGTGAGGAAATGGCCTTGGAAGAGACGCAGGCCTCTAAACAGCCCCATCTTCCACAGAGGGAGCTTGTTAAAACAGTGTGCCTCAGTCAGCCAGCTGAGAACAGCACCACCTGGCGGAGCTCAATTTTTGTGGGAAACAACACGATGAGTGATTTCCCGCCTATTCTCAAAGACGCGCTTGCCAATCTCCTGGCTGGAGAGACATGGCTGAAACATAATCCAGACACCCAGAGCTCCAGCCGACAAGCCCAGGAGGGCCACGTATGTGTTCCTCCGAGTGTGTTACCTCCAGAATTCCTGTCAACAATTAGACTGACTATGAGGGAGGAAATCCTGTCACTTTGCCAGTCAGAAGCACCTTGGCCCTATAAAGATTCCAGGAATCTCCTCAGCCTGGGCACCATGTGAATGTGCCCATGCCAATCTCCTGGCTGGAGATTTTACAGCAGGCCTTTCCCCTTTGGATTTAGCCCTGCTTTTACAACAGGATCTAGCCCTGCCTTTCCCTGTCAGATGGGTAACGTATAAAGGGCGCAAATTTGCCGTGTCTTTGAACCTTTTAACTCTTACGACTAACCAGGAGGGAGGAAATAGTGGTGTGGTGTCTACCTCCTCCTCCCTCCATGAGTAAGGCTGTAGCTCTGTGGAAGAGCTTCTGCTTTGTATGCAAAGGATCCAGGTTTGTTCCCCATTAACTCCAGTTTAAAAGATTAGGTAGATGAGGGGAAAAACCTCTTCCTGAGACCCTGGTGACCTGCTGCCAGTCTGAGGAGATAACACTGACCGATGGTCTGAGTCAGAATAAGGCAGTTTGTAATGTTTATCAGTCAGGGATCCCCACGGAGCAGGGGGATCACCCTCAGATAGAGTGTGTAATGACAAGGAGAAGGATGAATTCCTTCAGATGTGGAAGAGGAGGAAATGTCCCTACCAGAACAGTCAGCCCAGCTGTCTGAATCTGAGATCTACCAGTATTTACTACCTAAGACATTCTCAGCCCTTAGCGGTAGAAATTACCCTTGGGGGAGTAGGACCCTTAGACTGGGAATACCAAATCCAAACCAGGAAAACGAGTCTCTTCCTAGTGAAGGTTCCTCAGAAAAGGTCCTCCCATTACCAGAATATTTGGGGAGAAGGTTCAAGGCTGAGTGGTCTAAACCATAAGCCAATTAATAATCCCCAAACTTGGTCCCAAAACAAAACAAACTGTACTCATTACCTTTCTTTGCTATGAGTTGTTGCAGGTACCTGCGATGGAAACTCCAGTGGCTACACTTCAGTCATCTGGGCTCTGGTCAGAAGATGGGTAAGGATCAGTCCGAGACCACTTAGACAAGAGGAGAGAGGCCATGCTAACAAGAGCTCACGAGGCCATGACCATGGCTATTAAGGCTACAGTTATTGTCTCAATTGCCTCCAGAGTGTCAGGAGTATGGATCTGGAAACTGATCCAACTCCTCCTGTACAACAATAGCTGCCCCCATTGAAGGGGCAAACAGAAATGTAACGGCCAATACCTTCAAGTCAGATGTCATCCTGGATGCATTTACCTTTTTCTTCCAGGATTATGGTCTTGACAGCAGTAACAAGCCGGCACGCTTGACTAAGAGCATGGCCAGCAGATTCACACTCTAAAAATATCGTCCTGGCTTACCTCTTTCAAAGTGACAAGCTATTTGAGGATGCCCTGGGAAAGATCTAGATTGAGACTTAGGACAGAAGAATGTGTTGCCAAAAACACTCAAACAATCTGAGAGGCGATCCATTGACCCTCAGCCTTTTATTCACAACACACACTACTAAGGTGATTCAGTTGTTGTCCCAGGTCATTTCTTGCTTAGGGGCAAAATGGCAAATCTGTTTACTTTTGTTTTTTTATAACAGATCTCACTTGGTATCATATTTGCTCATCCCATTGCAAGACACATCATTTCCTCATGTTCTGTACAATCTGGGGTGCTCTACATCCTGATTCTAAGCACATTTACTTTACAATAACTCTCCTTTACTTGACTAGAAGTTACTTCTAAATAAATATTACAGATTTATACCTCAATACTGTACATATTAACTCAGAAGTAAGTCTCACTGCATCCATTGGAATTTATTCCTAAATGTGCGCATGTATTTCAGTGTTAATTACACAAGACTTAACAGCCCAAAATTGTCCTATGGAAAACAAAGCAAAGGGAAGTATTGGAAATTATAAATTGCAACCAGATTGCAAATCCTTCCTTAAAGGTTTGGCTAATGCTTACCTTCCAGTGTTCAAACCTACTCCTCAGTGGAGCCTATTCTTGGTTTTAGTAACTCTCTTGCATAAGCCTTTCAAGCCTCTAGCTACCTGTCCTCTCAAACTTCTCACAGCCAAGATGGCCTTCTTAGTGGCCATAATATCAGCTCAGAGGGTGAGTGATCTGCAAGCCCTGAGGTATGATCCACCTTTCCTCAGTTCACCCCGCTTTTTATAGCCACTCCCACTCAAAAAGTCCATGAAATGGGCGAGCATCTCACGCCTTTTGGAGCTTTGATACATTCGCAGCTGGCCTGTGCATGCGCAATTGCCATGTATGCCTGCACAGAAGAACACTCGATGAACAGCTGTTACAGATAGGTACAACCCTGTTTTAAGGTGCCTTCCCTACCTCAGAATAGAAGGAATGTTCATAAATCCAGTGGTCCTTTTTCAAGTATGGATGGGCTTTTTTTCTCCATAGCTTTGTCAGAAATCTTACTGAAGTTTCATGTATCTGACCAATAATTTGGGCAATTCGTCCCTAGATTTCCTTTCTGTTAGATACTGCGGATGTTAGTATTACTCACTCCATGTAAACAGCCCCAAAGATTGTTTTTCCTGAAGGAAGTTTAGACTTGTAGGTGCTGTAGGTTTTTCCTATAATAGTTGATGATAAGAGAGAGAGAACTATCTAAGATTAGAAATAGTCTGCTTAACCCTTGCCCCTATGTTCAGTTTCTGCTTAGATTGAGAGTGGACAGTAGTCTTCTAATCGGGCGTGGTATTCAGAGTGTTTACCAGAAAAGAAATTGACAAATAAGAACTAACTTCTCAGTTTTATTGGAGCCATGAGCAACTTGCCCATCATCATTTTTTTATTTAGCTTGCATGGTACGAAGTTTAAATTTCTCTGGTGAGCTTGGTTTTTATTTTGCTGGTGACACTCTGTTGTATTCCAGGTTTTAGCTCGGCTCTCAGAAGTGAATTCTGAGGTGTTCACTGTTATCTGTATTGGTTCATAAAGCTGCCTTACTGATAATATAATCCAAAGAACTCTTCTTTTTTCCTGCAGATTAATAAATTACCATTGTTAAAAGCTGTTTTCTTTATGCCAAGATATTTTGTTTAAAATAGACCTCAGATGATTATACAACCTCTGAAATCCAAGTAATGTCATTTTCTGTAAAGATTGATTCTTTCTGCAAGTTTAAACATAAAAAATGAAATTGCACCTCTGGTTTCCTGGTAGCAGTTAAAATATCATTGGGGAAGTCTGTTAACAAATAGACATTTGCATTAACTATCTTATTATTGAACCTCTAAAAGACCTTTTTATATTAAGGTGCAAGTGACTTCCACGTTTTATTTGTAAGATGAACATCCTAAACAGTATTTCTGTGTTACAGTATAGCTCTGGCTTTTACTATGTTAACCTGAGTCACAGCTATGAAAAAGTGAACTGTGACTAGGGGTGTGCAGTGCCAAGTTGATTCAGTTTTCCTAATTCAATTTATGCAAATCGGGAAAAAGATTTGGAATACAGCGATTCCTGAAGCGGCAAGCCACTTTGGAAATCGCAATTCGGGTCGCTTTGGGTGTGATTAGGAAAGATTTGGCCATTATTATCAATGGGGAACATGCTCCTGGCTTTCTGGGAGCCTTGGGCATTTTCTTTCCTAATCACACCAAACTTGGTGGGGACCTTCTCCTAACTCTCCTCTAATGACCCCCCCCCCCAGGTTTCAGAATGATTGAACTTTGGGAAGCCATGTTATGGCCCCCAAAGAAGGTATCCCCATCCTCCTCCACTCTCTATTAATCCCTATGGGGAAAAACAAGGAGGCTTTCTTGGTGGCTTGGGGTGGCATTTTGCAAGCAAAATGCACCCAATTTTCAGGGGACCTGATCCAACCTCTCCTCCCACCCCCCAAGTTTCTCTTTGGGGGGGCATTTTATGCCCCCCCAAAGGTGGTTTCCATCCCACATTTTATTTCTACGGTGAGGAAAACTCCCACACAGCAGAAACACATGGATTGTGGTAGCCAATGGCTGCAACCACAGTCCCACTCGCAGTCCCCCCCCAACAGCCCAACTGAAGCAAAGATGCACACCCCAAAATCCTCTCCCTCACCCCTCGAGCTGGCTGGCTAGCCACTCTCCATTCTTCCCTATGATGAGAACTTTTCAGACTTTGCTCCCAGGGGCATTTATGCACAGGGTGGGTGCCATACAGCACAGGCATGCACCCCTTACGCAAGCTCATCCCTGGGAAAGCAAAGCAGAAGCAAAGACATGCACCCCAAAATCCTCCCATCACCCCCAGAGCTAGCTGGCCAGCCACTCTCCATTCTTCCCTATCTTAGCACCAGAGAATCACACACACCCCCCAAAAATAATTTTTTAAAATTTTATTTCTCGATAATGGCATTAACCATCACAATCCACATCATCGCTATAAAATCACAACTTACAATATTACAACAGCCCCCACCATCACACCAGAGAATCATACACACGCGCACACACAAAATATTTAAAATTTTTATTTCTTAATAACAGCATTAACCATCACATTTCACAACATAAAATCACAACTTACAGTCCTAGATTACAACAGCCCCCATCATACCAGAAAATCTCTCTCTCTCTCTCTCTCTCTCTCTCTCTCTCTCTCTCTCTCTCTCTCTCTCTCTCTCTCTCTCTCTCACACACACACACACACACACACACACACACACACACACACACACACACACACAAATAATGTTTTAAAAATTTATTTCTCAATAGCAGCATTAACCATCACATTTCACATCATATAAAATCACAATTTACAGTCCTAGATTAAAACAACCCCCAACATCATACCAGAGAATCTCACACACACACAACAAACATAATTTTAAAAATTTTTTAATTCTCAACAGCAATAAACATCACAATTCACATCATCACTATTAAATCACAACTTACAGTCCTAAATTAAAACAACCCCAAACATCACATCAGAAAATCACACAAACACAACAAAAATAATTTAAAATTTTATTTCTTGGACTTCCTGCCCTCCCTCCCCACATAGCAGCATTATTAACATTACAGCAGTACATCACATTACAATATATATTCAAATCACAACATATAGTCCAGTTTGAACCAAAAATAACATCACATCAGAGAATCACACACCAAAAAAAAAAATTCTTAAAAATATATATTTCTTGGATTCCTTGCCTTCCCTCCTCACAAGCGGGCTGAAAGCATGTAAAGGCATTAGTGGCACATTCAAATCACAACATATAGTCCAGTTTCAACAACAAAAAATAACATCACACCAGAGAATCACACACCAAAAAAAATTCTTTAAAAATGAATTTCTTCGATTTATTTCTTGGATTTTCATCCCATCCCATCCATTCTATCCTAACCAAATTCAACTGGGGACACTTTTGCAACTTAGTCCAGCAGAACCATTGTCATTTTCTGCAGCCAGGCTCTGAGTTCAGCCAGTGGGGAAACACCACAGAGCAGAACCAGACAGTACCAAACCAAAAGCACAACACAATGGCATTTGCTGACCACAGTTGCAAAGGATCCCCCCCCCACGCCAGCTTCAGGCTGAACTCTGCCTATGAGGCAATGTTGGGATCTAGCCTTCATCATCAGCTGGCCCCCACCCAAACCATTCTTCCCTGCTCCTCCCACCTCTTCAACAACATTTAGCAGCAGTTATCAATATCAACAATTAGCATCAACAAATTTGAACAACATTTTAGAAAATTAACCAACATTTAACAACAGCAATTTAAAAACATTTAACAACATTTAACAACAGTAAATAGCTTACTGGGCACCATGGTCCTGCTCAATGTCGTACGAACAGGGATCGCGTACCAAGGAGCGAGATCCTGGAGCAGCTCCTGGAAGCTGAGTTGATCTACTAGGGAGAATGGCTGGCCGTCATGGGCAATCATTGTGACAATATGGTGCGTGATGTGCCTGCTCGCCTTCAGGATCCTCCCTTTGGGCACACTAGTGCCTTGTGTACCAAGCATCTCCGTCAGAGAGGATTAGCATCCCTGCCCTACAGGAACCTGTGGGGGGAGAGCACCAGAGGAGCCTGCCTCCTTCTGACTAGCTGGCATCCATGTGGTGACACTTGAACTTTTCTCCCAAAGAAGCACCACCTGATGTTGCCTTTTCAGGTGGTTTTGCATGGCAGACATGGAGAGATGGTTCACATCCCTCCCATGACTGATCTGTTGCCTACAATGCTTGCACTGGGCAAACCGGGGGTCCTCGGTTCTCTGGAAGTGATTCCAGATATTGGAGGTAGTGGGGGGAGGCGCTTACGGGTCCCCCAGGAGAAAGCTCTTGTGAAGTGATCGGGGAGACACACCATGGGCAGTCACAGATGGATGAGGATGAAGGGGCAGAGATGTGGGATCTTCCACCACACTCTGTTCCTCTTCCTCCAGCACCCTCTCCTCCTGCACAGCTGTGAGAGGCCTGCTGCTGGCCTCAGAGAAAACAGGGGAGGACCGTCCAGCGAGGGGTTCCTCCTGCAGTTCCTCCAAAATCCGCCGGGTCCCTGAGTGAGCGTGAAGGATGGAAAAGTCACGTGCCCTTCGTCCATCCCCGGAGACACCACATGCTGCCCCTCCTCCAGCAGCTGGGTCTCAACTGCTGTAGAAGGGGGAGCCTCAGCAGCAGGCCCCCGCCCATTGCCAGCTCCTGTCTCAAACACCTGGGTTCGGGGTGGCCCTCCAGCAGCTGCCTCAGAAAAGAGGGCCTTGCGAACCCTCTTGCTGTCACCAGGCTGGTGAACGACAGCAGCGCAGGGGAGGGCCTCCTCCACTCAGATGGGATAGCCGCAGCAATCCCCCTCCCTTACACCCCTCTAGTCTTAGCCTGGGGCCCCTCTCAGCTTTCCTGTCACTCATTCTGTTCCCATCCTTGAACCTATACTAACTAGCTCTTAAGTTTTTAAAACACCCCTCCCAAGCAACCAGCCAAAAGTTTTATTTTCAAAACCTAGCTACCTGTTCTAGATCTTTGTTTTTGTGGCTCTGTTCCTGGAGATGGTCAAAAAAATGGAAGCCTATTACAAAAAAAGTGCCTGGCCTGGCTCCAAGGGTGCCAGAGGTGGGCAGGGAAACTCTAGTTAAGGGAGAATTAATGGGCAGCCTATTTATATGAATATAACTTGAGCAGACCCTTATGTAACTCTCATAAAGTCTTTTCCTACAAAAGCCTATTAAACGGAGAATACTACCTAGATTCCCTTACAATTTACATTAGAGTGTAAAAGAATGACAAAGGCCTACAACTAGCCTACCTTATAAAAACACTATTTAAAACTAAATAGTTCTCAGAAACCCAAAGTATGCAAATACTACCCAAACACCGCTATTACTAAACAACTTCTAAACAACTGCTATAACCCACCACCCCAACCAACAAAACAACAACAGCAGCAGTAAACAACAAACCCTAACTGTAAAACACCAACTATTCCAAAGAACACTAAATCCAAACACCAACTGTAAGAAATCACCCCAAATCAAGCAAGAAAAAGAGCAAAGCAACCCCCACAGGCAAGCAACCCCCCTCAGGCCCACTCACACCTCCCCAACATACACACACAGCAGAATTTTTTTGCTAAGAAGCAAAATCAAAATGAAATAAAAAAACTCAGGCTCACCCACTTAAGCCCAGCAAATCAAAGCAACCCCCCTCCAGACAAACAGCCTCCCCTCAGGCCCACTCACACCTCCCCAACACACACAGGAGCCCCTCAATCAGAATTAGAACAACCAGAACTAGAACCAACAATAACTTAAAAACAGGAACAGCACCTAAAAACAGCAGTGAACAATTATAAAACACCAAATACCCCCCCCCCCCAACAAAACCAACTCCAACTCCCCAACAATACAGCACCCAACAATAACTTGAAAATCCCCAACAATACAGGTTACAGTAACCTGTAAAATACCCCCAGCAGTCCCCCAACAATAACAGCCCCCCCAACAATAACTTGAAAACAGCACCCCAGAACTTTAAAAAACATTCCCAACAATAACTTGTAAAATACCAAATATAGAACAAAATAACAGTAATTTTTTTTAAAAAAGATTCACAAGGAAAAGCATTCAAACCCAGCAAGCCAAGCCCCAACCCAAACCAAATGCCTCTTCCACAGACATTCACACACTCACTCACTCAAGGCCTCAACAAGGGGGAAAAATTAAAACCAAAACTTAAAAAAAATTCCTTTCCCTTCCCCCCCACCAAGATAAATAACCATCCCCCTCCCCCCAAAGAGAAAACCGAGTGAGTCAGTGACTGACTCTCCTACCAGTTTCCTGAAGTCCAGCAGTGAGTCAGTCAGTCACAGCACAGGGAATCCTCACAGTTCAGAAAGCTCCAGAAGGCCAGCCAAGTCCCAGGCCACACCACAGAGGCAGAGAAAATCCACAGGCACTCTCTCAATGTCTCTCTCTAGGCCAGGAACAGAATGGAAGCTGGCTTAGGCAAGCCTCCAGTTTAAATCCCCAGCAGCATCTCCTTCCAGAGAATCCACTGGCTGAAAAGAGGATGCGGCAGCAGGATTGGAACCTCCTAACTCCCCCTCCCTTCTCTGATCCCCCTCCCTCCTCCCCCTTGTACTACTATCCCTCTTAATTACCCTGCTATTCAGAAAAATAGGCGGGAATCTCTGCAAGCAGCACTTTTCTTGCAGATTGCAAGTTTGCAAAAGAGCAAGAAAAGTGCTGCTTTCAAGCTTCCTGCCAATTTTTATCAGATGGGAGGGGCAAGGAGGAGGTTGTAGTGAGTCACTCACTCCTTGTCCCCCTCTCCTCTGCTAAGAAAGAGTGGGAAGCTTGATTTTTGCAGGACTTTGCTGGCAGTTTGCAAATGCAAACAAGCAGCTAAGGGCTCTTGGCTAACCCAAAGTGACCAGAATTGCTTCAGGTTGCTTTGCCTTGGTACTTCCGATTTGAGAATACCGAATCTACCCGAATCAGGCCCGATTCGAGTATTTAACCCGAACTGGGATCCCGAAGTGCACATCCCTAGCTGTGACTCATGAAAGCTCATACAGTACCACAAATTTTGTTAGTTTTCTACTGCTGCAGACAAACTAACATGGCTACCCATCTTGATCTATGCTAACCTGTTTTCCTACTGTCTTTGGGTCTAGGATCATATATTTATAACAAAGTATAACTGTATAGAAATTTGTGCAGTTCACATATGCTGTCTTCCAGTGTGCTGAGAGAGAACTTTATTGTATTCATTGCCTGTGGTGACTTTTTCCTCATGCTGTCTCTTCAGCTAAGATACACAACTTGAGAGTATATTTCACACAACTTGAGAGTATATTTCACAGTATATATTATTATCCTCTTAACTTTTTGAATAATAGTATTGAATCCTGGCCCACTAGAGATGGGCATGAACCAAAATACGAACCAAAATTCAGCGTGAACCAGGCCGGTTAGTGGTTCACAAACCAGCGGTTCGTCAGAGCCCATTTCTGACAAACCACCACGAACTTTAGGCTGATTCATTTGGTTCATCACTGCAGATAGCCTGGCGTCGATCAATCAGTTCCCTAGGCAACAGGGGATGGACTTCCTGCAGACCTTCTGCTGACCCGGAAGTGGCCTTCTGCTGGCCTGGAAGTGGTGATTTGCTGGCCCAGAAGTCACATTTTCACAAATCAAAACAAACTGATTCGTGAAATGGGGCAGTTTCATGAAAGTTCATGGTTTGTGAAATGTGATGAACCACGAACCACACGGTTCATTTTTTTCCAGTTCTTGCCCATCTCTAATACCCACTATTGTTGAAGTGGGTCTGTTCCTTTGATACTGAGTATTTTTGTATTAGTTGAGATATTCCTGCATATTTGTTTAAAGATGAAATTGCTTGATAGATTGCCTTGGATGTGGTGGGCAATAAGCAGCTGTGGTGGGAAGAATATAAAGTATTTTCATATTTTCATCCTGCTTCCATATTGAACTTACTTCAAAATAATGCAAATTTAAAGGCAAGTATAAAAAATTCAAGTAGGCAAGTGTAAATTTTCAACATTATTTTTCTCCACCTACTTTCTGATGTATAATAGATGCAGAAAACTTGGCATGAAATATACTTGACTGTACATTCTTCCCTTCTTGTTAGTTAATGAGTCTTGAGTAGCTCATTGGATTCAAGGAAGATGGATGTTGTATAGCTTGTAGAAATATAATAATAATAATAACATTCGATTTATATACCGCCCTTCAGGACAACTTAATGCCCACTCAGAGCGGTTTACAAAGTGTTATTATTACCCCACAACAATCACCCTGTGAGGTGGGTGGGGCTAAGAGAGCTCAAGAGAACTGTGACTTTCATGATGAGTGAGTAATAAAAATAGTGTGGACCTTGTGTACTGCGGGTAACTGTTTCATTGTTTCTTTCTTCTGAAGGTCATGCTTCCTCCCGGCGCGCAACATTCTGATGATAAAGGTGCTAAAGAATCTGTTCTTGATGATGATGAGTGCCCACTTCAGATATTCAGGGAATGGCCAAGTGACAAAGGTAACTTGGTTTACAGGGAGTATTTTCAAGACATGTAAGACTGTGTGAGCCGCTCCACCGCGGGAGGTGCCTGGACCTCCCTCCACCGTCTTCCCAGGGCTACCACCGGTGGTGCCCTCGGCCTCAGACTACGCAGGGGTGGGGGTTGCAACACCTGCACGCACCTCCTGCTGGCCTGGTGGTGACTCTCTCCCGCTCTTTCTGATCTCACATCACCCCAGCCGTCTTTTCCTCCCTGGCGTCCTTGGGAGCCCTCCCTTTATAGCCCCCTGTTCCTTCCCCTGCCCCTGAAGGTGCCCAATCCCCATCTGCCTTGCCCTGCTCCTCATCCCCGTCACCTGCCACACCTGAGCCACCCCTCCTCCATTGGGTGTGGGGGCATCCCTTGCTGTGAGGGGCTCCTGCCTCCCTCTCCCATCCTCCAATTGGGTGGTTGCCTTCACCTTCCTCAAGACCCGCCCCCTTGTGCCGGTGTGGAGCCCGTTGCTTCCCCCGGGCCCGGCCTGGCTTCCTCCCAGCTCGTCCCTCCCCTGCTGGCCCTGGCCACACGCCGGCTGGCGGCGTTTTCCCCGCCGCTGAGCCCAGCAAGGCTCGGAGCTGTTGCCGCACAGCTCAGCTGTTGGGCGGGCTTCAGTGGCGGTGGTGGCCTGCCTCGCCAGCTCCCCTGCTCCGCAGAGCCCTCCGGCTGCCTCTTGCCCGCCCTGGCCACCCTGCCTCTCTCCTCCGCCTTCCCCAGCCCTGCCCCGCTGCCAGGTAAGGTTTGGGGGTCCGGGGGGCGCGGGGCCTGCTCTGGGCTGTTATCCAGGGGGTGAGGCTGCGCCTTCAAGTCCAGAGCAGCCGCGGCTGACTCTGGACACTGTGTGATGCTAAAGAGAATCCCATGTTAATGTTACGAGCTTGTGCAAGGATTGTTGGCTCTTGAAGAGAACAGAAATGAATTTTTTCCATAGAAAATCTCTATATGTTTTATATACATTATGACAAAAAGATTTAGGAAGGTGCTCTTATAAAGGAATGGGAATATATTATCTTTTGCTGTGTGCGTTATCCTACTATCACTGCCTTGATTTTATGCTTATGTAATATTATTTTCTGCACTGTTTAATATATTCTATATAAACTCTATGCTTTGTTTTGGAATGCTGTAATTCTAGTCCTATTACATTGCTTATTAAATGTCTCATCTTATTGATTGCTTTGACTAACACTGTGTAATTCTTGAGTCTTAGTGAGAAAAGTGGGCTATAAATAACATGAACAAAACAATTATTAAATTTAGAAGAGCATAGTCAGTGGATTGGATCCCACAAGGTGCTTCTGTGAATATAAGCATGACTTCTCCACTTCCCTTCTCCCACTAAAGCCTAAAATGCTTGTAAAAATCCTGTATTTCATGGAAACACCTTGTCAGACCTAAGCCAATATACAGTGCTGTTTTATAGGGATTTAGTTTATATATGTACTAAAAGCAGAACAGAAATAATCTGTTTGTGATTCTGTGTTTAGGAATATTAGTCTTTCAGTTGAAAAGGCGGCCACCTGATTATGTCCCAAAGAAGTCAAAGAAACAAATTGATGGAAAGCCATTAAAAGGAAAGGAAAGAGTTGACGGGTCTGGTTATGGCTCTTCCCTTCCTCCAGAGAAACTACCTTATCTGGTTGAATTAAGTCCAGGTAAGAACTCTTTTTCAAACAACATTCCTTTAGTTTTTAGAACAGAGTTTATATCCAAAATTAATGTGGGTAGTTTTATGTTGAGGTAGACTTTCTTTGCAGTACTTTATATTTGGCTTGAGGATTTTATCTACAGTTTGCAAAACAGTTTTTAAGACTTCTGTAGACATTTGTTTAAAACTTTCCTGTGCCACCTTTCCACTCAAATAGGGTTTTTTTTCCATGTGGGTTTTTTGTGTGACTTCTGACCCCATACTCTTTCCGTTTATCCCCTGATTTCCTCACACGTTTCTTGCCTTTAATTTTTGATCTGGATTTTTTGGTTTCCCCAATTTTCCCGGATCTTTTGAGACCACTTAATCCTGATCTTTTTCCAGAAGCTGATTTTGAGTCTATTTTTTCCTTGTGTGTAATGTTTTTGTTGGTTTTGTTTCTTCCACCTGCTTCTAATCCACTTTTGGATGATTGGACGTTCACAGAACCACTCCTCCCTGCACTTCCTTTCCCTCCCTCCTGTTTTTTTTCTTAAATTGTCATTTCATTGCAGTATATCAACCTATTGTTATGACAATACAGGCAGTAGATTCTCTGAATTCCGAGCTTCCATTTTTTTTTAAGTATTTATCCTGTTCCATTGCAGAGAGATGTCTGTGATGGAAAGAGCTAGAGACTCGCTAATTTTTTTTATAAAAAATGAATGCTGGGAATCTCCTGCATGTATTGTTCCTCACTTGAAAATCCTGATTATTTAAGGCACATGCAGAACAAAATAAACTAACTCCACAGCTGTAAAAATGCAAAAGGGGGACAAACGTGCAGAAGAACTGTATCCAAACTGATTCCAATGCATGGGGATTGACTGCTAAGAAAATCAGGAATAAGTTGAGTGTGCAGAAACACGGTTCCCAAGGCAGCAAACATTATCAAAACATTACAACATCAAGACATTAATACTTAATTTAAAATGTAAGTGTATATAATATATTTTCACAATTCAGCATAACCAGAGAGTATAGCTAATAACACTAGACATAAAGAAGCCTTCACCCACTGGTGGAAGACAGTGATAGACAGAGACAGAAAAATTTCCCTGAGGAGGGAGTTCCAGAGATTCAGCTCCATGACCAAGGATTCTCTTTCTTGGGTTTTTGCCTGCCTTGCCTCAGATGGTGGGGTACCTGAATCTGTGCCTCTGAAGATGACTGGAATGGATGGGTAAGTTCATATGGGAGTAAGCATGTGGTATGGTGGCCCCAAGTTATATAAAACTTTAAAAGTTGGTTCCAGCATCTTGAATTGGGCTAGAAGCACAGTGGGAGCAAGCAAAGATGGAACAAGGTTGGAGTGAAGTGGTCCTTAGGATACACATCGGTTGATATTCTGTCTGCAGCATTCTGTAACAACTGTAGCTTCTAGACAGTCTTCAGGAGCAGCCCCTCTTAGAGTACATTGCCGTAATCTAATTCAGATGTTACCAGGGAATGCCCCACAGTGGCAAGAACTTTTCTGCCTGTGGAACTGTATGGCAGTTTTTTTTACTTTATATCTATGTTTATATTGGTTTAATGAGAGTCTTGAAAACTAAGCATCTGAAAGCTACATAAAGCATTGATTGACATGCAGCATAATTCTAGGCTTGTTTACTAAAGAATAAGCCTAACTGCATTCAATGGAACTTACTACCAGGCAGGTCTCCCTGAGATTGCAGCTTTTGCAATACATGAATTAATTGAGTTTCCAAAAAATCAGATGTTTCCTTATATTTAAATGGCAACTATGTTTAACACCTTAAGTATAGGGTTTTTTTTATAATCTATTATTTTTAAAATAGATGATAAAGGGGTACCAAAAAAAGGGGAAACACAGTTTTAAAAGAAAGGATTACAGAGTGTTACAAGGGCAATCAGGGTACAAAGCATATGGTATTTAAAATATGAAGGGAATAAACAACACAAACAAACTTAAACATACTTCTCATTGTTAAATCAACCTATGTTTAATAATATATATATTTTACCAATGCTAATCCATACACTTATCTCTGCCTTTATATTTATATATTTAAGATAGTATATCCTATATCTTAACAAGATTTCAATACTGGCTATAATAAATTGTATTCTTCTAGTTATATTAATCCAATTGAAAAACATATTTATATATACACTTATATATCTGTTGCATTATATAACGTAATTATGTATCCTCCATCTCAAAAATTTAAAACTTAAGACCAACAACTCTAAAGCCTATAATAATCAGAACTCATAACCATAATCAGATATATAGAGCTAATTTGTCTTATTTATTTCTAGTTTTTATCTATTATACACAAAATAAAGTTTCCCATTTCTTTTCAAATCCTTTAATCGGTCTTCTATTTATATAATTCATCAATTTTGTCATTACCACATATTCTGACATTTTGTCTTTCCAGTTTTCTCTAATTGAGTATTCTTTCTATTTGCTTGCCATTACTTCTCTAGCCGCTGTCAGCAGATATCTGAATAATTTGTGTAGTGTTCTTTCAACATTGTCTTGTATTATTCCCAGCAACATGGTCTCAGGTTTCATAGCAAAATCAGTTTTTAAAATCTTCTGAATCTCAGCATGTATATCTTTCCAAATAGTTTTGGGTTTTTTGCACATCCACCATATATGGTAAAAGGTGCCTTCTGCTTCCTTACACTCCCAGCACATCCCTTATATTCTTCTTACGCATTTTTTCAATATTTTGGGGGGTGATACAACATCAAAAAATCTTGCACCAATTTTCTCTCAGTGTGTGACTTGCTGCAAATGTAATACCCTTTATCCACAAATTTCCTCACTGTTAAAATGTTACTACTTCTCCAAAATTTTGCATCCATTTCAGCATACAGGTTTTCACTTGTTCTGTTTCTGTGTTATATTGAAGTAAGAGTTTATAGATATGCCCCAGCATATGGTTCTTCCACTGAGTAATTCTTTGGTGGTCCAGGAAGTGGGGTGGTCTATATTTTTGGGAACGTGGCTCCTCCTCTCTGATGCAGGGTCAGCCACCTCTTTTGATCTTGGGATCTCCAGTTTTTCTGACTCTGCCGACGAGCAGGATGACTCTGACCATGCTCTCAAAAGAGCAGCGATCCCAGCAACAAACGACAGCAACCAACTGGGGAGAAAGGATCGATGACTGGCTTTAGGGAAGAGAAGGGTTGGTGGTCCCTCCCCTCCCTCTTCCTGAGTCATTGAGTAAGCGGCGCGGAGCATCTGAGCCGATGGTCCTAGGCGCTGCCTAGGTCCATGGACTTCAGACTGGCCCCATGATGAAACACTGGAGGGTAGAGGAGCTGACACTGCTAGTGATCACTAGACCCTTGGTGCAGTGTGGATTCCAGATGAGGACCCTAGCCAGTAGGCTAGATCCCCTCCCTTCACCATCAGTCTAACGGGGAGGTGCTGTTGAGTCTGTGGCAGCTCAGTGTGGAGCAGGGAAGAGGCGAACAGCCTATATCCCCTTCCTCAAGCTCTGCTGGAACAGGCTGCAAGCCAGGACCACGTTGGCTATCTGGACCTTGTAAGACTACCCTGTTTGGAGCAAGGGAGGAGAGGCCTAAAAAAGGGAAACTCCTGTCGCTTTTGCTTTTGATTCTGAACTTTGATGGGGAGAAACTCCCTCCAGCGGACATGTCTGCCAAAGCGGGTCTCGCTGCCCCGCCCCTGTGGGTGTAGGAGTCGTTTATGTGATTTGGAACTTCCTAGTTCACCAGCCTCTACTTCTTCTCAAACATCACTGAGGGCTGAGGAAGAAAAGGTCCAGGATTTGGACTTGACAAGAGAAGATTCTAAAGCAAATTTGCTCGCATGGCTTAGAACAGAGACCAAAAAAGAATTTTGGAAAGTCCTAAGGGAACAGGCCCAGGGCAGCACTGCCTGTGGATCTTCAAATAGACAGGAAAGACCCACCAGAGGGACACTGGTGTCTAAAGGAGAAAAAAGGGCCGATGTCTTTCACTCTTCCCCAAGATCTAAGAGAAGGAAAATAGAGGAGGGGAAAACTCTCAGAGAGCATAGCCTCCTGTTAGACATACGATCTGAGGACTCTCAGGAGTCAGATTTCTCCTCAGATAGGGAAGAAGGCATATTATCGGAGGAGGAGGAGGAGGAAGAAACAGTTTCCACAATGCACACAAGGCTCTTTCCATAAGAACTTTATGTCTTCCTAAAGTATTAAGGGCACTGGAGATAACTCACAAGCCCAAGGGAAAGAAGCAAGAGTCCAGTAGCACCTATAAGACTAACAAAATTAGTGGTAGGGTATGAGCTTTCGTGAGCCATAGCTCACTTCTTCAGATACTTCTTCAGAAGTAATGGACAAATGGGTCTTGGACATAAGAGAGTTCCACTGCAAATTTCTACGATTCGCATACGACAAAAATCACTACCAGTATCATGCGTTATCCTCCGGCCTAAAATCATCGCTCAGGGTATTCACAAAGGTATTGGTAGCCTTAGTGGCAGACTTGAGACTTCAGGTCATATCGTTGTTCCTGTACTACTGAGGACATCCTCATCAAAGCCCAGTCACTAGAGACAGGACTGGAGGCAGTGAAATCCACAATAGATTGCCTAAGGGACCGTGGATTTGTGATAAACGAAGAAAAGAGCACACTACTCTTCACTCAGAAAATCACTCGTCTGGAGTGGTTATAGACACAATATGGGACAGATTGTTCGTGTTACGGGAAAGATGGCAGAAGTTCCGATCCATCATAGACATGATCCAAAAGGATTAGCACAATTGCTGGGGATGAAGGTGTCCTGCCAGATTCCACGCACGGCCTCTTCAGAGGTTTCTATTAAGGTATCAAGGTGTTACAGCTCACAAAAGGTACAAACTAGTGCGGCTACTGACAAATCTATCACAAGAGCTCACCTGGTGGCAGGACCCAACAAGATTCCTGGAAGGGTTCCACTCAGGGAACCGAAAAGGGTCATTGTGCCTGTGGGGCTGGGGAGCACATATCTGGGGAAGAATGTCCCAGGGCACCTGGAAAAAAAGGAGAGATCCAAGAGCATAAATTTGTTGGAACTTTGGTCATCAGGAGAAGACTGATGGAATTCCAGGATCTACTATAAGGATGCCATGTCTTAGTGAAAACAAATAACATGACTGCCATGGCTTATTGTCAACAGGCAGGGAGGAAACAGATACAAATCACTCCACAGAGAAGCCACTGTCATAATGAAGTGGGCGGAGAGACATTTCAGATCAATAAAGGCGATTCATGTACCTGGACAAGACAGCTGGAACAAGGTGGATCAATCGGAGTGAATGTTGTGCAAGAAAATATTCCATTAAGTCTGCCAGAGATTTGGAAAGGCAAAAATAGACCTGTTCGCAAGCAATTGAAACCACCAATTTCAGAAATACATATCAAGAAAAAGAGACCTTCAGACTTGGGAAGTAGATGCCCTGAGCTGCAGTTGGCATGCTTCTCTATACCTTCCCACCAATACACTTAAAACAACGAATGGTGCAGAAAATCATTGGACAGCGGGCAGAAATGATACTGATTGCACCCTATTAGCCGAGGAGAGCATGGTTCCAGGAGTTGCTGAGTCAGTCATGGACTCATGGCATCTTCCTCTACAAGAGGACGTGCAGACACAAGAGACAATGCTACATCCTCAACCAGTTCTATTAAATCTCACAGCCTGGAAGTTGAATGCGGGCAGTTGAAAGAGTTTTGATATTCAGAGACAGTGATCCATACAATTCGAGCATCTAGAAAGGGATCCACAATCAGGATCTACAATAACACTTGACAAGTCTTTTAAGTCCAGTGTGCAGATAGGGGAAAGGACCCTCTAAAAGTATCAGTGAGAGAGATTGTCTTGTTCCTACAGGAAGGTCTGGTTAAGGGGCTTAGTACCAGCATCCTTAAAAGACAGATGTCAGCTATCACAGCTTTTAGGAGTTCCAAGAAGGGTAGACTTCTATACCAACACCCTCATGTTAAGAGATTTTTGCGAGGTACCACACTGATCAATCCCCCAAGGGTACATAGATTCCCCGCATGGAATCTCAGTATAGTTTTGAAAGTGCTAACTAAGAACTATTTGAGCTCATGGTGTCATACCCCATGAAGGAACTGACATTCAAAACTATCTTTCTAATAGGCATTACCTCAGCAAGATAGGTATCCGAACTTAGGACCCTATCAGTGGACAAGGAACAGTGTGTATTCCACAAAGTGGTCTTAAGACCGGACTCAGTCTTCATTCCAAAAGTAAATTCAGTGTTTCATAGAAGTGAGGAAATAGTTCTTCCTTCATTCTGTCCGAATCTCATACATGATAGGAAAGGGAGTGGCATTGCCTCAATATTTGCAGGGTACTGAGGACAAAACAATTGAGGAAGTCAGAGGCACTGTTTGTGTCATTCAAGAATTCATCCTTGGATAACAGCGTATCTACCTCAACATTGAGCAGGTGGATTAGGGGGTGTATAATCTTAGCGTACAGAGCCAGGAACCTAGGACCACCCTAGGGTATTACAGCTCACTCGCTTAGGGGAGGAGCAACCTCAGCAGCATAGAAATTATATGTAAAGCTGCAACATGGAGGTCGGTGCACTCATTCACCAAACATTAGAGTAGACAAGATAGCAGAGAATAGACAAGATAGCCTTGGCTGAAGTGGCCTTCGGAAGAAGAGTTTTACAACACACCCTCTAGCTTCAGAGTCCAGTCAGCCTTCCCTGGGGCATACTGCTTTGTTATGTCCCGAAAGTACGGACTGCCCCAATCCTGGGCCATCGGAGAATGGAAGATTTGTTTTCAGTTACTGTGAAGCTTCCTTTTCGGTGGGCCGGGAGTGGGGCATTCCTATCCACCTAAAGAGGAAGGGTGGCTCTGGAGATTGGAGGTTTCATTGTACTGTACTAAGCTGTAAGTAATGATATCTTTAAAAATTCAAGCTCTCTAAATGCAAGTGGCCATTGCTTATATTGAAAATCAAAGGGGTGTACAAAGTTAGTTTAAAATAGGTCTAAGGAAGTTACCATTAGGGTATAAGATAAGTGAATGGAAAGAAAGGGGAGGAGGCTATTATGTTGTTAAGAATTAATACAGTTATTTGAAGACTCATGGTTTAAGAATGAACTGGAGGTCCTAGGAACAAGCCCCTCCCCTCCAGAATTAAAAAAGTTGGCTGACCCTGCATCAGTGAGGAGCAGCAACGATCCCAAAAGTATGGACTGCCAGACCACCAAGAAGAAAACTTCATGGTAAGTGAAAACAAAGCTTCCATTATCTTCTCAGAATCGGTCTAATCCCTCAGTGGACCTCTATAATCATAAAGACCTTCCTTTAATCTGGAGGTCGCCTGAAGATATACCAGCCATTGTATCGTCTTTCTTTCCTCGCTGATTTCTTGCCATTATTTTATTTTTCCTTGTAGATTTATCATATTTTGATAAATTATGAAGTCGTTAGTTTTCCTCATGTACTTAACACAGGAGGCATCAATTGGTGACATCAGTGAAGTTGAAGGACTAATCCTCATTCTTATCGAATCCCATATTTTAATCAAACTGTCTCCAAGCATATGGCTTTTATGCTGTATCCTTGTTCTTTTATTTGGTCAAAGATAATTATGTTGCTCTTCAGTCAAATCAGCCACTTCTAATTTTATCAATCTGTCCTTTGGATTTTTAATCTAATCTATAATCCAAACCAGACCAGCTGCTTGGTTGTACAGCTTGATACTTGGTACTAGGATGTGCAATTTGGGTTTTGAGTTCGGGTTTTTAACCTGAATCGGGCTCAATTTGTAAAGATTAGGGATTCCCAAATTGGCCCCAGCTTTGCTGAGCTGATTCAGGAATCCCGAAGCAAAGCTTTCTGAAACGATTTGTATCGCTTTGGGAAGCTTTGGGCAAAGCGGCAGCAGCTGGGCCCGCAGCACTTTTCTAGCTGTTTGCATTGCAAACTGCAAGTAAAGTGATGGTTGTGGATTTTCTGGGCTGTATCACCGTGGTCTTGAAATTGTAGTTCCTGATGTTTCGCCAGCAGCTGTGACTGGCATCTTCAGAGGTGTAGCATTGAAAGACACAGATCTCTCAGTGGTTTGACACTGAGAGATCTCTGTCTGTCTGTGTGAGCACGCATACGCACACACACGTGTGTGTATTTTTCCATTAGTTAAGCTGTAGTTGGGTTAAACTTCTGAATTTTCCCTCTTGGGGTTAATATTCTTCAACAATCTTCTTGCTGTTTTTCCTTTCGCCACTTGATGGCAGCAAAGGCTGTATGATTAAAGCCTTTCCTTTTAACGATGGCTTGTCATTATTCCGTAATGTTCCAATTGCAACCTCTTTCAATCAATGATGGGCTTTTAAAAAGTTCACGCCCAGTCTTCTGGCCTCAATATTATGCTTCAATATAGAGGGAAAAAATACAGCTGAAACTGCCACAGAAAATCCAAAAAAGGGACACAACCAGATTCAGCACTTGTCCACCCCTTAAGTATGTTTTTGCCATCTTTTTGCTAAAACATTACACTTTCCAGTAATATCCAAATAAGAATGCCAAACATTCCAAAATCCTTTAGTTTAAGCATAGTTTATAAACTCAAAATAGTGTGAGAGATGGGAGAGTAGGTAGTAATGACACAGTAAGAATTCCAAAGTCTGTGCTGCTGAATGCTTATACTCCTTCAGTATCTTTCATGCCTTTGAGGTTTAAAGTAATCAGTATGACAACAAAGCTTTATGTCCTTTTATCTCCTCCTTTCTCCTTATCCCTTCTTAACAATTTTCCTCAAACCCCACGTACTGTGGGGTAGTAAATAGCGGTGGAGGGCTGCTGCTTTGCGTCAAAGGCTTTCTTGTTACTTCCCAAGGTCCTTGTAACAATTAAAAAGTGATTGCCAAGAAAAGATAATAACAGTGTAAAAAATAGAGAGGGAATGAGAAAAAAAAACCAATGGGGCAGGCAAACTTAGTTTGACCGAAGACTCTCTCAACTCTCACAGTCTTGATGTAATCAAGTCAATTGGAGACTCCTCTTCCTGACAGATGACCATTGTTCAATAGTGCCTTCATTTTGAAGGGGCAGGAGAGAGGTACATCTCCTTACTCCCACTGATGTTGTAGATAAAATGCCCTCTGGTAGTTGAGAACCGGGAGCTGTTGATTTAGCTCCTTGTCAGTTTGCCATCTTTCCCCGCCTCCCTTATGACTTGAACTTATCTTTAATTTAGAAACATTTAAGTTCATTCCATTTGAATTATTTCCCAAAGCTTCTGATAGCTGAAGTACATGATGCATGCTTTATTCCTACGTTGACAAAGGCTTACTTTTAGAGAATTTGAGACTATGTGCCCAGAGAAGCTCACTCCATGTGTTTCTTAGGAAGCATTCTTAGGAACTTGCCTGTTATAAGAAGATGGCAAGCTCAGATCATTGACTCATTCAGAAACGTAATGGGCAACAGCTGCTGTGATCAGGTAATTCAACTGTGTATGGACATCAGTGATTATTGATCCAATTGCACCGAGCAGGGTTTCCTACTATGAATGGAGATTGGTTGGAGAAGGGAAGCAAGGCCAGGTCAGGGATGCATGCAGTGGAAAGATTCCATGGAAGCCATCATTTTAATTTATTACAGATGTGTTGTTTTTCCTTCCCTAGTGCATAGTTTAGGAGGTACTTGAGTGCCATTGAAGTGTAATGGATCAATTGTTGCACTTATATCTGGATTCAGATCTTTGCTTAGCCATGATACTTGCAATTAGCCACTTGCTAATTCTAAGGCTAACCTGACTTGATGTGAACATAAATAACTGAGGGAGATCCATGTACTCAGTTCTGAGGTCTTTGGAGGAAGTGCAGGATAAAAAAAAATAATAATGGAAAGAATTGCAAGTACTGTGCATTATTGGAAATGTGAATAAAACAGTTTACAATACAGTTCTAAAGCAGACTCATTCTCTTTGGTGGACTTAATTTTCTTGTCATAGTTCTATTGCCAGATTCTTTCAAAACACCCCTCCCCTCATTTTAAAGGGTAAAGAATTGTAACACGATGCTTTGTTCTGTGTTTCAGAACTGTTAGCTTTACTTCCTGAAGTCTGATTTTTATTTGAAATGCTCAATTTTTACTTGAATTTTGATGAAACTGCATTGACGAATCAAGATTTAATTGCATTCTTAGTTATATACATGTGATATATTCTATTTATCTCTTTATTTTATTGCTGTATTTTTTTTTAAAAAATCTGATTGTGATTTTTGTAAGTAAGTAAACAAATTAATTTTCAAAAGAGGAACAAGCCATTCTGGAACTTGCCACTCTTCATTTAAGTTTTGTAAATCTACTATTCGTATTTTGGTAGAGAAGAAATACTGATGTTTGTAGGGCTGGATAACAAAACACCTATTGACATCTCCCGAACGTGTAGTTTTCCAGCATAATACACTACTAGATTGCTGTTTTTGTTGCTGGAAAATTTTTATATTGACAACATACTTTTGTGATTGGCTTCATTGATTTTGTTAGGTGAAAATGTTGACTGTCCTACGGTAGCTTTTCAAAACGTTACATCAGATCTGGATGACAAAATGTTACTGATGTTACTGATACCACCATCACGTTTCAGGGTTACTAGGTCCCCCTGCCTTGAAACTGAAGGGGGACAGGGAAGGGAAGTGCTGGGTAGGCACTGTTTCTCCTTGCACGCACTTCATGGGACTTCCAATGATGAAGTCACAGCAGGGCTGATTTTGGGAATTGTTCCAAAATATAGCGCTGAACCAGAATTGACATCATCGGAAGCTCCGTGGAGTGTTCGTGTGTGCCATTTTGTCACATACTCTGGCCAGCCTACTCATGCCTCCCCTCGCAATCTGCCAGGTGAGTGGTGGAATGGGGTGGCAGTTGAGGGTGGGGGATCACTTGCCCCCAATAGGAGGCTGGCAACCCTAACATGTTTTGTTCTAAAAATGGAGGATATTCAGGTTCTGTCAAAGTACTCAGAAAATATTGTTACCTGTCTCTGTTGATTGTAGCATTTCTACCTAACTGAGGTTGGGGGGAGATTGTAATTCCTAGATTGAATCATGTTGGATTATCAGTGTTATCTTTTTTTTACCAATTACCATAGTTTTTCGATGTCATGTTCTTGTTCCACAAGAAAACACTTGACAGCCAATAACCACATAATAGTAGTCTATAGTAACACTCCGGGAAGCAGTGTTCTATATTAATCATCTTTCCATGGTAAAAAAAAGTAACATAAGAGAGATGTCTTTTGAATTTTATGTAGTCTTTCTCTTCTGAGGGACAAAAGGGCTATTCATTTTGTTTCTGCCTCCTCTGAAAAGACCTTAAATTTATCAAAAATTGGCCAAAGTGATTCATGCAAAAAAATTGCTGCTTTAGTTCAGCTATGTTGTTTGGATTGCCTAATGTTGATGTTTATTAAAAATAGTTTAAAATACACTGGATCAAAATAGCAAAATACAATTTGTTGGAGTTACGAAACACAACCTCCACTATTAAGCAAATACATTTTGAATATTGTAGTATCTTCAATACATGTTGATTTGGGAGGGAGATTTTAGTTTTCAAAAAATGTGGCTACTCTAAACATCATATGTACATGAATATATTGGAATGAAATGTTCTGGGTGAACTGATCAATAGTAGTTGAATTTACATCACCAAATCCATTAGTGAACCTGCTTCCATACTGGAGATGAAGGAAACTCCTGAACATGGAAATTCCTGAACATTTAGAAATTTCCTAAATGTCCGCAACCCATACTCCCCTTACACAAAGCTTAATTTTGCAACTCAAACGTTCAATAATGTAGAGTCACATCATTCTGTGACAACAAAAATGAATATGTATTTTATGGAAAAATTTATTTTATTTAAATCATTTATGTACTATGTATTGTCGAAGGCTTTCACGGCCAGAGAACAATGGTTGTTGTGGATTTTCCGGGCTGTATAGCCGCAGTCTTTGCGTTGTAGTTCCTGACGTTTCGCCAGCAGCTGTGGCTGGCATCTTCAGAGGTGTAGCACCAAAAGACAGAGATCTCTCAGTGTCACAGTGACACTGAGTCACAGTGACACAGTGACACTGTCTCCTGTGTCACAGTGACACTGAGAGATCTCTGTCTTTTGGTGCTATACCTCCGAAGATGCCAGCCACAGTTGCTGGCGAAACGTCAGGGACTACAACGCCAAGACCACGGCTATACAGCCCGGAAAATCCACAACAGCCATCATTTATGTACTGCCTTTCTACCCAAATAGGGTCCCCAAGGTGGTGAACTCCCAAACATTGAAAACATTGAAAACATTGAAAAATATCAACATTAAATGTGATTTTGAACAGATTTTGAACAGATGTCAACATGTATAATAATTCCACAACATTTCAACAAAATCTTTGACTATGATGCGACTCTCATATGCCAGATTTTGTTAATTTGGTAAAGAGTGACTGATGTATGCACTTCAACACAGCCATTTATGTGCTGTTTTTCCCAAAGTATATTTATAGTTGTTTTGCTGGGATATTCAGACTACCAACTTACATAATAAAGTCCATAATAAAACAGTCAAAGTATCTCAGTGTATATAACAGAGAGACACACACACACAGACGCACAATTGTTTTAATGCATTTTTATATATCGTATCTGATTTTTAATCTGTTCACACTGTATGCAAATATTAAAGAGTGTACAATATTAGCTGTGAATGTTGATGAATGACCATTCATAACAGAGTTAGAGCTGATTTACTGAACAAAGATTTCCAGGAATTTTGAGACCCCCATGCTACTGCATTTGTGATCCTGATAATGTGAATTTTCCAAATATTGGGAGGGAAAAATCCATATCCTAATGCTGTACAACATGTTTTCCATGAAAAAGCAATTTTATATAGGAGAATGAAGTCATGAATGAATATACAATGGCATAATACTTCTGGGTTTGCAGTGTGTAAGGTGTCCCAGTGCACCAATAAACCATAGAGAAGTGAAAAAGACAGCCATTTATAAAACAAAAGGAGAGCCTAATTTGAAGCAAATTTCTAGCTTCTTTTATTAATTATAACCTTTCTATTTCAGTGATTTTCCTGTGCTTTCTTGTAGCAGCTTGTTACCTTCCTCTTAACAATTGTATTTATCCATCCATAACACCAGTGTCTATATATTCTGTGCAGTTTGTAATATTGAAAGAGATAAAAGCACTTCATCCTTTTAAATTGAATAAGTGTTCTAGGCTTACCGTTTCACTCTTTCCTATCTTTTCTTTTCTGTGCCCTCTTCCGCATGTTCTGCATGGTATCTGTTCTGCTGATGCTGCCTTCACCTGGGTCCTGTGCATGTGTTTTCTAATCCCAGGGAGAAGGAATCACTTTGCCTACTACAACTATCACACTTATGAAGGTAATGCTATTTAATACTATTCTTTCTCACTACTCACTAAACTCTGAACTAGCAAAAAAGGCTTTTGTCTGTTCTCAAAACTTTTTTTACTTGATTTTATTGCTGCTTAAAAGTGATATGACTATGAGAGGTTTAGAGGGAGCTTTCTCTCTAATCTGTAGCTTCAGAATATATAGGAGAAAACTGTCAAGTTTTGTGATAAGTAATATGCCTTCAATATTATAGTTTCCTTATGTGGAGTCCACATACTAGTCTTCAATACTTTTAAAAGATTTGTGTATTCTCACTTTTACCAAGCCTAGCAGGCAAGGGAATACTGAGAGTAATGGGCTTTATCAAAAAGAGTCCAGTAGCACCTTTATAATACTGAATTCAGCTGTGATGCACCCTCAGCCATTCCAAAGCTGGGGATGGACAACATGAGGATGGATTCAGTGTCCTTTCCCATCTGCCTCTCCTTCCCTGAAGTACAAGTTATCAGCACAGTCATCTAAAGTCTGATCTAATTATTCAGGTGCAGCAGCCTGTTACTTTGTGTGTTGGATTGGGGCAAAAAACTTAAACTCTTAATTTCTAATATCCGTATGCTGTCTGTCATAAACTAGTAGAAAACGGTTCTACTGAAAAGCATGAATATGTAAATCATTCGAGGAAAAATTCCACCCTCTTTGTAAAGATTAGTACATCTTATTAAAGGTGGTGGTAGATCTATGATGATGTTGCTGTTCCTAATCTATTAGTTCTTGTTTTACAAATTAAGCTGCAGTATTTTCATCTGTTTGCTTTCATTTTGTCAGGGAAGTCTATAGTTGGATGTTGGAAGAAATTTTGTTGGTAAAGAAGTTTTAAAAATTTAGTCTTGAAACACTGACATTTAAGTAGTATTTTCTATTCTGCTAAGGCTTTCACTTCAAAAAAAATATAAGTAGTGTTCTGTCAATCCCTGCTTTATTGAGAGACATTTAAAATACCAAAAGCATTTTTCATTGGTAGTGCAGAGGGAAGGCTAAAGTTTGATATACAGTTCCAATTGGATTCTTTTTAGTAGCATCATTTTTAATGTATTCTATACAATATGGGGTTGTCATATTTGCTGTTAATTGAAAATATTCCTTTATGTTGACTGTTCTGGTATGCCATAAACAGGTCTCATCAGTTGGGTTCTTCCTCCTCCTCCTCCTTTTTATTTGGTTATGGATAGTAGCTGATATGAAGATAGTTTTAGGTGGGTAGGTGTGTTGGTCTGTAGTAGAACAGCAAGATTCAGGTCCAGTAGCACCTTAGAGACTAACTAGATTTCCAGAGTGTGAGCTTTTGAGAGTCAGAGCTCCCTTCAGAAACATGGAGTGGAAAAAGGTAGGAAGTAGTCTTTAAAGTCCAGGCAGAGGGTGGGGTATTGCAGATTTGATTGTCAGGAAGCTGGCTATAATATATGTTGTAATAGATAGAATATGCATTTGATAGTTATCTGTAAAACATCTGGGACAAATTATCTGCTAAAGATTGGTGGAGTGTTTTATGTAAATGTAGTGCTAATTCAAGAAAAATACTGCTTTATATGATCCAAGGTATGGCTGTTTTCTCCATGTACTAGTTGCCTGCTTCTGGTTGGATTTACTTTTAAAGTCCCTCTTGAGCTAGGTCCTATATGAAGGATCACCTCCTACCATATGCCCCCTGATCAGGACAGCAACTCTTATTAGAATTTCCATTTATCTGCCAGATGAGAACGATGATGGCAGGAACTAGCCAGTGTGGTATAGTGGTTAAAGTGTCGGACTAGGATATGGGAGTCCCAGGTTTGAACCTCTACTCTGCCATGGAAGCTCACTGGGTAATCTTTGGCCAGTGAGCCAGTATAAATGAAATAAGTAAAACTGTGTCATATTTGGTGATGGATTCTGTTTCCTAAGGTGATGTGGAAGGCAATATCGCTCGTGACTAGAGGTGGGCACGGACTGAAAAATGGACCAAAATTTCACATGGACTGGGCTGGTTTGGCGTTCGTGAGCCGGTGGGTCGTGGAACGCACCTTTTTTCACAGATGCGGCAAACTTTGGCTGGTCCGTGAAAAAAGACATCCTGGCGCTGAGCAATCAATTCCCTAGGCAACGTAGGAGCAGCCTGCAGACCTTCTGCTGCCCTCGAAACACACCAATTTTAGCCCTGAAAACGAGAGAGCTCCCATTATTCTCTATGTGAGCGTTTAGTATATAAGACATAGTGTGGAGCCACGGTTTCACTTTCCATCCTGCAGTTACCGGGTGAGGAACTGCTTGCTGTGGGAGGGTTTTTTTGCATTGTGCGTCGCAAGAGGGAGGCTTGGGGCTTGTGCTACAGCAAGACCCAGGGAGCAAGCTGAGGGCTCACTCTTCTGTTTAATACTTTCCGTCCCAATTCTTATTAGCTTGTGGGGCAGTAGGCTAGCCTAGGCCTGTGCCCCAACCCAGTTTCAGAGCTGCAGTCAGGCTCTGGGTGCAAGCTTATTGGGTTTCCTTGGCTGAGGGCTCATTCTTGTTCCTCCTTTTTTCCCTTTCTTATTTGCTTGTGAGGCGGTGGGCTAGCCTAGGGCTGTGCCCCAACCCAGTCTCAGAGCTGCAGTCAGGCTCTGGGACCAAGCTTATTGGGCTCTTTGAGGGCTCACTCTTCTGTCTCTTTTTTTTCTTTCAATTCTTATTGGATTGTGGGGTGGTGGGCTAGCCTAGGAATTTTTTTTTAAAGGAAAATAGATTTTTATTTTTTTACAAACCTTTCTGCTTACAAACTTCATTCCTGTACAGTAAAAATTGTAAAGTTATAAAATTGTCAAGTTACAATTTAAATAGTTACATAATCAACATTCAGAACAATATAACTTTATAAACATGATCAAAGGTGAACTGAGGGAGTTGGTACCCCCAGCTGATGCTGTCTGTGGTTACATGGACATGGATACAGGTAGAAACGTGTTGGCAGCCCTGAATGACGCGTGCCTTGAGGGCATCGCCTGCCTGGCGTGCAAGCTGCACTTGATCGTGGGGGACACTCTTGGGCTGGGTAGTGCCATCAAGACAACCTGGGAATAGGGAACGTTGGAAATGTGTGAGTTGTTGGACTGCTTTCATCTTCTTGGGGTCCACTTTTCCCGCAGCATTGTCTTCCTGCCAGCTGCACAAGAAGCAGGGGGAGGGGGGTGATCCTGAGCACCAGCTCTTCCAGGACATGGTCACCCATTGGAACTCCACCTACCTGATGATAGCACGTCTGGTGGAGCAAAAACGCATGTTGGAGGAGGACATCATGATCTCCACACCCATTATTCATGTGGAAAGAGTGCTCAGCATCAGCT